>NC_134235.1:73173883-73516383 GCF_965152275.1 Natator depressus
TTATGAGCCTAGGTTACTTCAGAGTCTCTACTGATTCTTCATCTTTAATTTAAATTGGTGTTGATTATTACTGCACACCCCAACCTGTATATTTAACAAAAGAGTTGTGATCGAGTGAAACAAAATTGTTGGCAACAAGGTCCAATGTCTCGATGTGAAAGCTACAAAAATTCAAACTGGAAATAAATGCAATTGTTTAACAGTGAGGGCAATTGACCACTTTAATAGGTTACTAAGGGATGTGACAAATTCTCCATTTTTTGATTCAGTGAAATCCAGGCCTCATTAAAGTCAGTGGCAAGACTTCCCTTGACTTCAATAGAGTGAGGATTTAAACCCTCTAAATCAGGCATGGGGCTATGATTTATAAAGCAGCCTAAGGCTGTTAAGTGCTCACCTCCAGCTGAAATGCAATAGAAATTGGGCATCTAACTCCCATAGGCACCCTAGTAAATTGTAGTGCAGATATTGTTTCAAAATAGATGCTCTAGGCCAATGATTCTCAACCAGGGGTACATCTACCCCTGGGGGTATGGAGAGGTCTTCCAGAGGGTATATCAACTTATCTAGATATTTGCCTAGTTTTATAACAGGCTACATAAAAAGCACTAACAAAGTCAGTTCAAACTAAAATTTCATATGGACAATGACTTTATTCCACTCTAAATGGTATGCACTGAAATGTAAGTACAATATTTATATTCCAATTGATTTATTTTATAATTATATGGTAAAAATGAAAAAGTAAGCAATTTATCAGTGATAGTGTGCTGTGACACTTTTGCATTTTTATGTCTAATTTTGTAAGCAAGTAGGTTTTAAGTGAGGTGAAACTTGGGGGTATGCAAGACAAATCAGACTCCTGAATGGGGTACAGAAGTCTGGAAAGGTTGAGAGCCACTGCTCTAGATCAACCAAGAATTACTGGACTCGTAGGAATGACTGTGGGAAATCCTATGTCCCGTGTTAGACAGGAAGTCAGGATACATGATCAAAATGGTCCCTTCTGGCCTTAACATATGAGTCTATATGCCATGTAAAACATCAGACATCTGGAGGTACAGTACTTTATGTGTACTGTAAATTTTCTAAAGAAAAAGCTAGTGAATTCTTGCAAATAATGGGAAAACTGTATGAGTCACCCTCATTAATGACAGTAGGAGAACACAGGACAAGCTGTTCTACACAAACTATTTGATATTATTTTTAATATTCCTAGATTTTAAAGCTAAAGGTACCATTGTGATCATCTAGTCTGTACAACTGAGGCCCTATAAATTCCCGGTCTGTTTTTAGCAAAACATCCAATCTTGATTTAAGAAGTGCTAGTTATGGAGAGTCCACCACGAGCCTTGGTAAATTGTTCCAATGGTTAATTACCCTCACTGTTTAAAAATTTGCACCATATTTCCAGACTGAATTTGTCTAGCTTCAACTTTCAGACACTGGATCTTGTTAAGCTTTGGTCTGCTAAATGGAAGAGCCCACTAATATTAAATTTCTGTTCCCTATGTAGGAATGTATAGACTATGATCAAATCACTTCTTAACCTTCTCTTTGATAAGCTATAATGATTGGGCTCACTGAGTCTCCCTATAAAACCTGTTTTCCAATCCTTTAATCATTCTTGTGGCTCTTCTCTGAGCACTTTCCAATTTATCAACATCTTTGAATTGTTGACAACAGAACTGGACATAGTATTCCAGGAGCTATCACATCAGTGCCAAATACAGAGTTAAAATAACCTGCCAACTTCTACTTGATGATATTCCCATTTATATATCCAAGGACTGCATCAGGCCTTTTGGCCACACAGCCACACTGCATGTTCAGCTGATTATCCACCATGATCCTCATGTTCTTTTCATAGGGTACTTTACACTTAAGGACCATACCTGGGTACTATTCATCAGGCTTTGAACTGTGCCTGATAAAGATCAGGAGGCCAGTAATTTCCAATGTGGAAATGACTCAGAAAGGGGTCTCTGTCTGTTCTGTGAGAAGGAGGAGTCGAGTTTCTTGGAAGAGCGTAGCTCAGCCAAATGAGTTACCTCCTTCTTCCTGAGCAGACATATGTGGATCCTGTTGGTGTCCGATGTTACCAGAGGCCTAGTAACCACTGGAACTCCTGCAGTGAGAGTTAGGAGAAGGTCCCATTCTCTTATTTGGGGAGAATGAGGAGCTGTACATTGGCAGGAGAAAAGAAATTTGGCAAACAGCTCTGCTTCCCCAATGTCATCCTCTGGCACCCAACTGAGGAATAATGATGGACTCACCTGTCCAGCCCCGGCTGGATGTAATCGGGCTCATGAAGTTGTCCTTTGGGGGTGTTCCCTCTCAGGTTATCATAGAATATTAGGGTTGGAAGAGACCTCAGGAGGTCATCTAGTCCAATCCTCTGCTCAAAGCAGGACCAACATCAACTAAATCATCCCAGCCAGGGCTTTGTAAGTGCATAGGCCTGTAAGTGCATATATGCATAGGCAGCAGAAGGGCTGGGGGGACCCCCTATCCCAGTCCATAGCCCCCACCCACACCCTGAACCCCTCATTCCCAGCCCCACCCCGCAGCCCACACCCCAACCCTCTGCCCCAGCGCTGAACCCCTCCCACACCCCAAACCCCTCATCCCCAGCTCCGTTGGGTCGCAGGCATCAACAATTTTCTTCAACTGGTTCCCCAGAAAAAAAGTTTTAAAAACCACTGTGTTAGAGAACAAGAAAATATGTATACTTCAGACTAATTTATTTTTATTTATATATATTCTGGTAGTGCTCGAAGGCCCTAAACAGGATTGTCATCAGGCCTCATTGTGCTGGATGCTGTACAGACACAAAGGAAGATAGTATCTGTTCCAAAGACTTTACAATCAATCAGATTTTACTGTTCATCTCCTATTCACCTAGTTCTTATCTCATTCTCACTTTACAAACTGTGCATAGCACTGACCAAGAGCTACTGAAGCAAGCAGACTAGAAATGAAAATGAAATGTACTATCCCTAGATTTTGGAAAGGTACAGAAGTACTCAAGGGCTGCTTAGATTTAACTGGTGTTTTAGGCTTTGCTTAGTGGAAAGCATGACTCAGTAGATAAACCTAAAACTGGAACTAGTCATTTATTCTCTGTTTTCAAATAATAAATATAACCTCACAAACTAATGTCCATCGCTCTGTATATAATTCTTTGTTCTACCTAGTAGTCCATGCCTTGGATCTCTTTAAGGTATTTTAAACAACATTGTAGTTAGCTGGTCTGTCCTTTGCCACCATTACAAGAATTTGGAATAAGAATATAAGTATGACAGTACTGGGTTAAACCAATGGTCCATCTAGTCCAATAGTCTGTTTTTTGACAGTGACCAATGCCAGATGCTTCAAAGCGAATTAACAGAAAAGGGCAATCATCAAGTGATCCATTTGCTGTTGTCCAGTCCCAGCATCTGGAAGTCAGAGGCCTAAAGACACCCAGAGGATGGGGTTGCATCCTTGACCGTCTTGGCTAATAGCCATTGGTGGGTCTATCCTCCATGAACTTAGGTAATTCTTTTCTGAACCCAGTTATAGTTTTGGCCTTCACAAGATCCCTTGGCAAAAAGTTCCACAGGTTGATTATGTGTTGTGTGAAGAAGTTACTTCCTTCTGTTTGTTTAAATCTGCTGCATGTTAATTTCATTGGGTGACCCCTGGTACTCTTGTTATGTGAGGGGGTAAATAACACTTCCCTATTCACTTTCTCCACACCATTCATGATTTTATAGATCTCTATTGTATCTGTCCTAAGTCATCTTTTCTAAGATGAATAGTCCCAGTCTTTTTAATCTCTCCTCCTATGGAAGCTGTTCTGTACCTTTATTCATTTTTGTTCCCTTCTCTGTACCATTTCCATTTCCAATATATCTTTTGTGGGATGGGGCGACCAGGACTGCACACAGTATTCCAGGTGTGGGCGTACCATGAATTTATATAGTAGCATTATATTTTCTCTCTTATCTATTCCTTTACTAATGGTTCCTAACATTCTTTTAGCTTTTTTGACTGTCATTGCACACTGAGCAGATACTATTAGAAAACTATCCACAATGATTCCAAGATCTCTTTCTTGACCGGTAACAGCTAATTTAGACTCAGTCATTTTGTATCCTATAATTGGGATTATGTTTTCCTTTATCAACATTGAATTTTATCTGCCATTTTGTTGTCCAGTCACCCAGTTTTGTGAGATCCCTTTTTAACTCTTTGCAGTTTGGATTCAATTTTTTTGAGTAATTTTGTATAATCTGCAAACTTTTCAACCTCAATGTTCACCCCTTTTTTCAGATCATTTTATGAATATGTTGAACAGCACTGGTCCCAATACAGAGCCCTGGGAGATACCACTATATACCTCTCTCCATTCTGAAAACTGACGATTTATTCCTACCATTTGTTTCCTGTCTTTTAACCAGTTACTGATCCAAGAGAGGACCTTTCCTCTTATCCTATGATGGCTTACTTTGCCTAAGAGCCTTTGGTGAGTGTCAGGGTTCCTTCCCCACTCAGAACCCTAGGGTACAGATGTGGAGACCCACATGAAAGACCCCCTAAGCTTATTCTTACCAGCTTAGGTTAAAAACTTCCACAAGGTACAAACTTTGCCTTGTCCTTGAACAGTATCCTGCCACCACCAAGCATTTTAAACAAAGAACAGGGAAAGAGCCCCCTTGGAGACGTCTTCCCCCCAAAAAATATCCCCCCACCCCAAGCCCTACACACCCCCTTTCCTGGGGAGGCTTGAGAATAACATCCTAACCAATTGGTTACAAAATCATCAAAGACCCAAACCCCTAGATCTTGGAACAATGGAAAAATCAGTCAGGTTCTTAAAAGAAGGATTTTGTTTAAAAAAAAGAGAGGTAAAAATCATCTCTGTAAAATCAGGATGGAAAATACTTTACATGGTATTCAGATTCAAAACACAGAGGATCCCCCTCTGGGCAAAATCTTAAAGTTACAGAAAACTCCCCCCATTCTCCTGCTGGTAATAGCTCATCTTAAGTGATCACTCTCCTTACAGTGTGTATGATAACACCCATTTTTTCATGTTCTGTGTGTATATAAATCTCCTCACTGTATTTTCCACTGAATGAATCCGATGAAGTGAGCTGTAGCTCACGAAAGCTTATGCGCAAATAAATTGGTTAGTCTCTAAGGTGCCACTAGTACTCCTTTTCTTTTTGAGAAAACAAGAATAAACCTCCCTTTTAACACAGGGAAAATTTACATAAAACAAAAGATAAACTAATCCTCCTTGCCTGGCTTACCTATACTGGTTGCAATATTGGAGACTTGGATTAGGATGGGTTGGAGAAGATGGATTTCTGTCTGGCCTCTCTCCGTCCCAAGAGAGAACAACCATGTAAACAAAGAGCACAAACAACAGCCTCCCCCCCGCCCCCCCCCCCCAAGATTTGAAAGTATCTTGTCCCCTTATTGGTCCTTTGGGTCAGGTGCCAGCCAGGTTAGCTAAGCTTCTTAACCCTTTACAGGTAACAGGATGTTGCCTCTGGCCAGGAGAGATTTTATAGCACTGTATACAGAAAGGTGGTTACCCTTCCCTTTATATTTATGACAGTGAGGGACATTGTCAAAGGTTTTCGGAAAGTGCAAGTACATTATATCCACTGGATCACCCTTGTCCACATGTTTGTTGACCCCCTCAAAGAATTCTAATAGATTAGTGAGGCATGATTTCCCTTTACCAAAGCTATGTTGACTCTTCCGTAACATATTGTGTTCATCTGTGTCTGATAATTCTGTCTTTACTATAATTTCAACCTGTCTGCATGGTACTGAAGCTTACCAGCCTGTAATTGACAGGATCACCTCAGGAGCCTTTTTTAAAAATTGGCATCACAATAGCGATCTGGCACAGAGGCTTATTTTATGTGATAGGTTACTTACCATGGATAGGAGTAGCGTTTCTTTTTTTGTTGCAAGTTTTGTAACATTGGAGATATACCTCCCCAGATATAATTATGTTTGTTTAATTGAATGTTCAGTGAATTTTGCCATGTACCCGAGACCAGAATGATTACATATGTGAGCAATCACAAGTTGTATGTAAGCAATGACTCCTCTCTCTACGAAGTTAGAACTGCCTGTCATCATTGTTATGGAGATCATCAAGTAAAAATGTGGCAATAGTCTTCCATTAGAACCCCCTTGAGGAGGTGGTAGTACGTACACAGTTCAAGGTACATTATTTCCAATTAGTTACAGCTCCTTTATAACTAAACCAACCGTTTCTCAGTTTAGCTAAGCTTTCCTTACTGAGGACACCTTTTCCATTGAGGCTTAGAAAAAGGGCAAGTTTGAAATGTTAAAATGAAATAATTTTCCATTTACTAAGACAAAATAAAGCTTCTGAGAAATTTCTTAAAATGCCTTTTCTTGTGCTCTGCTAACTCAAAGTGCCAAACAGCATGTAATAACATAGAATCATAGAATATCAGGGTTGGAAGGGACCTCAGGAGGTCATCTAGTCCAACCCCCTGCTCAAAGCAGGACCAATCCCCAATTAAATCATCCCAGCCAGGGCTTTGTCAAGCCTGACCTTAAAAACTTCTAAGGAAGGAGATTCTACCACCTCCCTAGGTAACGCATTCCAGTGTTTCACCACCCTCCTAGTGAAAAAGTTTTTCCTAATATCCAACCTAAACCTCCCCCACTGCAACTTGAGACCATTACTCCTTGTCCTGTCCTCTTCTACCACTGAGAATAGTCTAGAACCATCCTCTCTAGAACCACCTCTGGAACCACCTGATCAAATGTTTCCCAGACATTCTTCTTTTGGCAGAACAAGGATGAAAGTTTTCAGACAAAAGTCTTTTCCTTCATCAGAAAGTTTACAAATGCCTGAAAATGTGTCCTGAACCATAACTCTAGCAACATGAGTATCTTGCCGTACTAGTGTGCTAGAGTTACCATCTGTAGACACTAGAACGTCAATGAAAGACACCAGGCGTCACTCAGTCACTCTTCATTCTCTGTGCTTTAATGGACGGTTACATAACAGTTCATGTTCATAGTTCCCAATATGCAATATTTATAAATTGTAAATGCTTTATGTTAGAATCCCCGTAACAGTTTTGTGCATACGAGGCACTTTAAATGGTCAAAACGCTGCTTTGTGATTAATGCTTCATTACAATGAATGGGAGAGGTCACACATCTGTTGGTGCTATATTGTTTCAGTCTGGCTACAGAGCAAACACTACAACAGTCCATTGATCTACTGTATGAAAGCTATCTTTGCAACCAGAAGGACTAGAAACTTAGATTTTCTAAAACAAAGGAAAAGCTAGGATCTGCAGAACACAGCAAAACAAAATAAAACAAAACAAAAAAACAACAAAACCCTCAGTCTACAGAATCTATGGATTTTTCTGGCCCCTACTCAAAAAAATGCTAAAATCTTAAAGTTCACGTGATTCTGGGGAAGGGAGGAGGTTTTAAGAATTTCTGAAAGAAATGGATTCCATTTCTTTGTAAAGAATCCAAACTTTCATTCAATGAAAATTCTAGCCCTTTCCATTGCAAAGATACTTGTTCAGATTAACCTTGACCGAAAAAAGTCTTCAGCAGCACAAATGGAATTCCATTTGTTTTCCCCAATTTATTAAAGCCATAGGGTTTGTCTAGATTAGGGAAAGTGGTAGAGGTCAGATCAGGGGGAGCCAAGCCTACAATATGAACAGCTAAATCAAAGTAAAAGGTTTTACCTAACTTCATTCACTTTTTCGAATCCAGATAAACCTCGAAGTCTTAATTTCAGAAACTCCTTGTGATGATTTAAAAATCAGGGCCAGATCCTATATTCCAAGTGCACCAATAATCCCCACTGAAATCAATGGCATTATATATATATATATATATATATATATATAGAGGCCCTAAAATTCACACTATTTAGATTGTAAATTCTTTGTGTCGGGGACTTTTTGTTATAGGATTATACATTGCCTATGATAATGGGGTCTTGGTCCATAACTGAGGCTCCTAGATGCTACCTCCATGCAACTAATAAATAAAATTATTACATCAAACACTGGATGTGAATCATAAAATCTAATAGTAAATCGAATAGTAAATAGAAACATCCATTTGGTTAAATTCAGTGATGGCTCATACTCCCCATCTAATCCCATTGTTGGAATTGGTCTGCTCATGTTTTTCTCACCCCGTTCCATTGTTCCACCCAATTAATAGTATTTTTGGTCACTTAGGGCATGATCCTGCTCCCACTGAAGTCAATGTGAAATTGTCTCCTGTGAGAACAGGATCAGCCCTTTTACAGGATCTCTGTCTGAAGCAGTACTCCTGGATATAGTATCATTATTTTTCCTTTTACTGTGGCCCTGCAACTCCCTTTAACATTGAGTGTAACATGGTATGCATCAAGCATCACCTGTGGGTATGTCACTTTTTTTCCTGACCTCCACTACTCTGTGACCTGGCTTCAGTGACAAGCATAATATGGCGTCAGTGTGATGTGGAAGTGACTGAGAAGCACCCAGCAGGAAACTGTTTTGAGAAGAATCATGTCTCAGTCCAGGTAAGCAAGACAGTCATGCCTATCTTATGACACTTTTGCCAAATATGGATTAACATTAAAATTAGGGCTGTCAATTAATCACAGTTAACTCACGCGATTAACTCAAAAAAATAATTGCGATTTAAAAAATTAATCACAATTAATTGTATGGTTAAACAATAGAATACCAATTGGAATTTATTAATTATTTTGGATGTTCTTCTACATTTTCAAATATATCAATTTCAATTACAATACAGAATACAAAGTGTACAGTGCTCACTTTATATTATTTTTTATTACAAATATTTCCACTGTAAAAATGATAAACCAAAGAAACAGTATTTTTCAATGCACCTCATACAAGTACTGTAGTGCAATCTCTTTGTCGTTGAAGTGCAACTTACAAATATCGGTTTTTTTGTTACATAACTGCACTCAAAAACAAAATAATGTAAAACTTTAGAGCCTACAAGTCCACTCAGTCCTTTTTCTTGTTCAGCCAATCGCTAAGAGAAACAAGTTTGTTTATGTTTACAGGAGATAATGCTGCCCACTTCTTAATTACAGTGTCACCTGAAAGTGAGAACAGGCGTTCGCATGGTACTGTTGTAGCTGGCGTAGCAAGATACTTACATGAGAGATGTGCTAAAGATTCATATGCCTCTTCATGCTTCAGCCACCATTCCAGAGGACATGCGTCCATGCTGATGACGCTTGTTAAAAAAAGGGATGTGTTAATTAAATTTGTGACCAAACTCCTTGGGGGAGAATTATATGTCTCCTTCTCTGTTTTACCCACATCCTGCCATATATTTCATGTTATAGCAATCTCGGATGACGACTCAGCACATGTTGTTCAGAACATTTTCACTGCAAATCTGACAAAATGCAAAGAAGATACCAATGTGAAATTTCTAAAGATAGCTACAGCACTCAACCCAAGATTTAAGAATCTGAAGTGCCTTCCAAAATCTTAGAGGGATGAGGTGTGGAGCATGCTTTCAGAAGTCTTAAAAGAGCAACACTCTGATGCGGAAACTAGAGAACCTGAACCACCAAAAAAGAAAATCGACCTCCTGCTGGTGGCATCTGACTCAGATGATGAAAATGAACATGCATTTGTCCGCACTACTTTGGATCGTTATCGAGCAGAACCCATCATCAGCATGGATGCATGTCCTCTGGAATGGTGGTTGAAACATCAAGGGACATATGAGTCTTTAGCGCACCTGGCATGGATGTAAATATCTTGTAACGCTGGCTACAACAGTGCCATGCTAACAGCTCTCCTCACTTTCAGGTTACATTGTAAACAAGAAGCAGGCAGCATTATCTTCTGCAAATGTAAACAAACTTGTTTGTCTGAATGATTGGCTGAACAAGAAGTAGGACTGATTGGATTTGTAGGCTCGAAAGTTTTACACCGATTTATTTTTGAATGCAGGGTTTTTTGGTACATAATTCTACATTTGTAAGTACAATTTTCATGATAAAGAGATTGCTCTATAGTACTTGTATTAGGTGAATTGAAAAATACCATTTCTTTTGTTTTTTACAATAAAAATATTTGTAATCAAATATAAAGTGAGCACTGTACGCTTTGTATTGTGTTGTAATTGAAATCAATATATTTGAAAATGTAGAAAACATCCAAAATATTTCGATAAATTGTATTCTATTATTGTTTAATCACGTGATTAATCACGATTAATTTTTTAAATCACTGCGACAGTCATAATTAAAACGATATTACTTCCCTTAAAATTTGCTGACCAAAGTTCTAATGAGATGCTCTATATTTCCAACTCTCCACTTCTTGGTAGCAATTCCATTGTGGTGTCTGTCCCACAGCTCCTGCAATGGTCACACGAGTCTTGTATTCAACCCGTGTTAAACAGGGCTGTCATGATAATTTTTGGGCCAGTGGCCAATAAAAAATCATGGGCTTCATTGACCTATGTGCATGTCCTACTTTTCTCTGTCCTTTCCCCCAGCCTATCTTCCTCCTCCTCTATGTACCTCTGTCTACTTTCTCATGGTCCTTTCCCCTTATGTCAAGCATGTTTTTAATGTAGTAGCACCCTATGTCTGACTGCCCTCCCAGATCCTACTGATGCTAAGCACGGTGTTGGGAATACTAATGTTGCTCTCTAATGCTGCTAGGTAGTAGTCCTGCCTTTAAACAAAAGTCTTGTCCTTGATTTTGCCTGGGCATATATTTGCCTGGAAATATAATATGGTAGCTCTACACATAAAAGCCCAAAGCAAACACAGTGTCATGGGACACAGGAGTAGTATTAGCAGGGCTTCCAAAACCTCAAGTGATCTGGGCCTGATCCTCTGGAGTGCAGGGCCCTCAACTCCTAATAACTTTATTGAGAGCTGAGCATGCTCAGCACTTCACAAGATTTAGCCAACATGGAAGAGGTGGTGCTTAGAACCACTATGAAAGTGTTTTAATTTAGAAATATTTCATCATAGGCTGGCCAGAGTGGGGCGCTCTACCACACATATGGATACTGGGAATTCTCTCCATCATTGCCCCTTTTCAAAGGGACCTTGCCTTCATGTTGCACAAGTCATTGAGCAAGGAGAGATGGGGAGCAATAAAGTCCAGCATCTCACCTCCGGAGACTCAACAACTACCTTTTGTATTAGTTCGTTTCTTCCAGGCCTGTGGTGGCTAGAAACCCAAACACAATCTATTCTACGCCACCTTCTGCTAAGAACTAAACAACAAATTAAACCTTTGAAAATAAAAATGTAAAATTTATTTTGGGTCACCTGGATGTAGAAAGAGGAGATGTATTCCCTCCATTGTCCCTGGGCTTAGTCCCCTATCAATCGTGTGACAATTTACTTTCATTTCTGGAAATTAGCAATATCAGAAATGTGGACTCATGAAGTTGAGGTTATCAACAGTGTTATTTGTGATAATTAATCCCACATCCTTTGTAGTGGCTTCTGTTTTGTCCATGTGTTCATTTAGAGTGTCTGTACTACACTTGGGCCTCAGAAGAGTGAGACGCATCTCGTTTTCTAAAAGAGCTGCTCTAGGAATTATTTTAGAGAAGTTCTATGGCCTGTTGTACAGGAAGTCAGATGAGATGATCACAATGGTCCCTTCTGGCCTTGGAATCTATGAATCAGAGCCCACTTGGGAGGGGCTGGGTTGGAGTTCCTGAGTCTCTGTGGAGTTTGCGCCTGTGAAGAGAGCGGTGTAGAAATGTCCTAATGCCTGTTAGGATTTTCTTGGTGATGGTCTTACATTTGCCCAAAGATGATGCAAGCAAACTGTCGGAAGCTATCCTGCTGCTCCGATTCCTGGGGGTGAACTAGAGACTCAAACAGAAGAAAAGAAAACCAGAAGTGTTTTTCTTTTATTTCAAAATGGATAAACTGATCCTCTAAAGGCCTCCACGTCCCCTTTTAAATGGTAACTGCTGGGATTTGCTGTCTCTCCGCCAGATGTGTTAGCTATAGTGCCCTCCTCCAGATGTGGCTGCCACTCAAGCTTGTGGGCTAACACCAGGTTCACAGGCCAGTTTAATTTGGAGAAATAAAATATTCCCCGGCCACTTTTGCATTTTAAAAAAAATAAGAAGCAGGAAGGGACGTGGGTGGGTGGCGGTGCAGCCAGACTGAGGTCTGCTGCTCCCGCTTCTGTGGGAACCCTGCGAGTTAATGAGAATTCACCCGGGACTGCTGACCGCTGCCTTAGTCCACCGGGTGCAAAGGAAAATCGCTCTGCCTCCTGCAGCTGGCCCTCTCTCTCATTTGTTGCTCCAATAAGCAATAATTAGGTCCTAAGCTAATGATGTGTCAGCTGATCTGCTGTGTGTGTAGAAGGGAGGGGGGGGGGCTCGGTGAAATCTCCATGGAAACCCTCCCCTTGCATCCCCCCCCCCCCACCTGGCTCTGGCTGAGGATGTGCTTGCAGCCGCCTCTGCTTCCCTGCGCCACCTTGCTGCCTGGCCGCCCCGCCTGCCCCGCGTTCTGTAACCTGCTGCCGCCGGCAGCATGCGCACTGCCCGGGATCCCTAAATGGGACAATTCTGTCCGTCACGTAGCTGCTCAGCCGTCTCCACAGAAACTTTTGTCCCGCTGGCCAATCAGCGCGCGGGCGACGGCGGGGGGAGAGAGAGGTTTAGTGTGGAGCTTTGCTCTCGCTCAGCCTGTGCCGCTGCTGTCAGTCCCGGCTCCAGCCGCCGCCAGACCTTCCAATAGAGCCACTGAGCAGAGCGAGCCGGGGAGGCGGAGAAGGAGGAGGAGGGGCTGACCATTTTGCAAGTGCCTGCCTGGGACAAGGCTGCTCCAGGGTGCCGAGGCGTTTCACTTTGTTTTCGTTCTGGAGACCAGAGGAGGAAAAAAAAAACCAAACAAACCCAACCCGTATATAAAAATGGGGAAATGCTGGCTGTGAAACGGACCAGGAATGTGTGTGCACTTGTCTGGCCGCCCGTTTAGCAGAGGAGCTGAACAGGAGCAGGACGGGTTGAAGCACACAGAGACAGAGAGTGGGAGTGTGTGTGTCTAAGACAGGGGATCTTGCAGACGCTGGGAGAGGAGGATGGGAACTCCCCTTCTCCTGGTTCCTTTTAATGATTGGAAATAGGTATTGAATGGAGGAGCTGCAGTCTGCATTTGCCTTGGAAGATCGTCAAGAGGAGCTAACAATTTGGCTACTTTCACCAGAGAAGGGGGTGTCCTTCGTTACGTGGTAGGGAAAAGGGAGAGATCAGAAATCTCAAGGGTGACTTGAAACTGTGGCAAAGCCAAAGGGAGAGAAAAAAATCGATCCCTTCAAAAAATAAGGGGGTTCTATTAAGCATCCGTACGCAAACTTACTTCAATGCCTTGTAGCCAGTTTAGCAAGGAAACCCCAGACCAGAGGAGTCCTACATGTGTGAGCACCATTATTAAACTGGCAGACCAACCGACAGCCGCCTTCTTTTCTTTACCAACATCCTTCTGGGACTGATCTCTCTCCTTTGGTCTAACATCTGATCATATCTGGTACATATTTTTCCTCCATCTGCTGGGATTTTAAATAAATAAATAAATACGAATTCCTATTAGGGCATCTGAAATTCAATGGGACTGAGTAGGAGCAAGTGAAATTTTCACAGACCGTTTACAAAAAATAAAAATATAAAAAATGTGGATGGGATTTGTTAGGAAGGAAAATAACAGGTAAGAACTTTCTTTCTTTCCCGTACTTTAATGCCCAAAGCAGAGAAATCTAAAGCAAAACCAGCCAGGGAACAGAGACCAGTTTGCCCTTCAGTGTTTCCTCCATCCTGCACAGAGGCTGCTTTAGGAGAGGCACGGTCCTCCAGGACAGACACAGAAAACCCTTTGAAAAAGCGGCGAGGACTGGCTGGGGTGGAGGGTGTTTTTTCACCTGCACCATCCCCGGTGCAGCCGGGTGGAGCTGATACATGAGAGAGAAGAATACGAGTCAATATTCTATTTTCTCTTTTTGTTAAGCCAAGGGATAGGATTTTAATTATTTATAAATCAAAACCCTCTGGGTAGACGCTACTGGAGACAGTGGGATAGTCCTGCCTTGCACAATATTGGAGAGCGATCACGTACAGTAGAAGGATAAGAGAAGCCTCTACGAGATCCGTTTGCCTTCTGTGATCCGGCACAGTTAAAAAAAAAATGAACAAGAACATTGCTACACTACTGAATTGATTGCTGACCCCCTACCCATCCCCCCCTGCTCCCAACAACAACAACAAAAATCAGCTGGGATCTGCTCGCACCGGGACCTCCTCTCATTCCATCTTGGTGGTGGATGCATTTTTCATGAGGACTAGGTGAACAGGTGCAAAGTACATTTGGAAGATCCAGGCACGGCCCGTTTGGTAGTGTGTGTGGTGTCTCGTAGGAGATCATGGAGAGCAGCGACCGGGACATGTACCGCCAGTTTCAGGACTGGTGTCTCAGGACTTACGGGGACTCGGGGAAAACCAAGACGGTGACCCGTAAAAAATACGATCGGATCGTCCAGCTCTTGAATGGCTCCGAATCGAGCTCCACGGATAATGCCAAATTTAAATTCTGGGTCAAATCTAAAGGCTTCCAGCTCGGCAATTCGGACGAGGTCAATGGTGCTGGTGGAAGAGGGAAGCAAGTGCTGTACGTGCCAGTCAAAACCACGGTTAGTAGAGAATTGTCTTCCTTGTTATATGGCGACAAATGCAGCCTTTAGTGGGAGAGAGGACAGCCACAGTTGGCCCGTTTCTCTCTTCCCCCCTAAGCCATCACCATGTTGTATTTGCGTGTCACATTATGCACAGGTTCGGGCTTTGTGGCCCTTTTAATTTCAAGGCATCATGCACCCCACTGCCCCCGCTTCCTCTATGCTGTTATTTTGGGGTGGGCTATTGTCCCGGCCCTTTGGCTGTGTGCTGTCTG
This sequence comes from Natator depressus, assembly GCF_965152275.1. Lineage (NCBI taxonomy): Eukaryota > Metazoa > Chordata > Testudines > Cheloniidae > Natator > Natator depressus. Next base: position 73,188,885 of record NC_134235.1, read on the forward strand.
TTGCGTGTCTTGCCATTGTATAAAGGCCACACAATTACGATTACAGCGGCACATTTTCATAATATTCTATTGCGATCGATAGAGCACGGTGTATCCTTATTGGCACAAAGCCCATTGTGGCGCCGGTCCTTTATTTGGGGGCTTCCCCGGGATATCGGGTTTTTGTATTGTTAGACCACAGCCCCTGAGACACAGAGCAGCAGGGATATGCCTTGATGAATCTGGAGCGTTGCTATTTTATTAAAGGAGGCGAGGAGAGGATGATCAACAAAGAGAGAGCGAGCGGTTTCCACATGACCAAATGGTAGATTTTGTTTCTCTTTCTGGGATTGCTCAAGTCTCACAGCTATAAAGCTTAAACTCAATTGATGCCATCCAGTAGTAGCACCAGCCTTCCCAGGGTCTGAATCTGAATAGCTAGACGCAGTTCTAACAGCGGAGGAGCTATTATGCTTGGTGGTGGCAAGAGCTACAGAATTTCCTATTTAAGAAGATGGGAACTATTGGCTACAAGTAGGTTTGCATATCGAACTCTTTAATATATCATTTCCCCCCTCTAAACTACCTCAGGGAATCTAGACTCCTTATTTGGGGATCTAAAGATGGAAACACAGACAGTCTTTTATTTCTGCTTTGGCATTTTGGTTTGATAAACAATATTTTCTTTTGCATTGAAATCTCATCCTGGTCTAGTGAATATGCTCCTGGATGGCATAATACAGAAGGCTTCTTGAAAAGTATTCTAGGTTTAATTACAACATGTGTTGCTGGGGAAAATCTGGAGATTCTGTAGAAGTATCTTCTTCAAAGTATTAATAAATCAAGGCATTTGTGGTGCTAGTTTATATTTGTCCTCTTTCTAATCATCAAAGTAACTGTGGTCAGGTAGTATAGATGTGGATTTAATTTTGTAAAGGAGTTAAAAGGCAAGAGATAGAGAATGTTCTGAGCGATGTTTATGTTCCCTCCTTACCTCTTCTATTCACAAAGGGTTCTAGGTCTGCCTATAGATCCAGGCTTTACATGGAGAATGGCATGTTACTTTTCTAGAGTTAAACAGCAGATTATTAATATTTGATCCTGAGATTCTCTGTAGATCAAATATATTTTGGGATGGAAATTGAAAATCAAGCCTAGAACAAAGGAAAAATTATCTCAAATAGAATTATACTTCTAGGCTGAATTATTTTATTCTTCCACTAATTGGAGCAGTGTTTTTTTAAGTGTCTTGAATGAAGGGTCTTTTATTTCTTATGGGTTTACTTTTCATCACAAGTTCAGAACTGCAAGCAAATTCCTTATTTTGGGGTAAAATTAAATTAATGAACAGTCTGAATAAAAAGGCTAACGTTATTTTTACACGATTTAGTAAAAGGTAGAGCTATTCTGGGCCTTTCAAAAAACAACACTTCTTTTATATCACCAACTTGTACATTGTCTGGCATCTTTACTAGACCAGCAGGGTTTGGATTTCCTCCCCGCTTTTTATCGTTCTTGATTTTTTCCGGTCCCTGTGTCTAGAACCTTTCTTGATGTGTTTATCGGTTAAGAGATTTTAATTAAATGTTGGTCTTAATGCTTCTGCTTACATTTGGAATCCTATGAATATTTGTGTATCTCTCTCTCTCAATAGATAGATAAATATTATAACAACCAACCAGGCACCATAACAAAAGCAGGACAAGAGAGCTACCATGATACAGCCATAAAAATTTGAAGTATGTCTGCATTATATTGAATTATTAAACATAAAATATTAAGTAACAGATCCTGCAGTCTTTGCTCAGGTAAAACGTCCACTGACTTCCATTTGCCTAAGTGTTTGGTTTCCAATATCTGTTTCACAGTATAAACAAGAAAAGAGTATGCACAGCATTCAGATACGACTTACCAGTTACTAAAAACAAATGTCATCCCCCACTTAAACACATGCAATCAACTTCATACTCCAATCACAAAGGGAAGTAGCATTGTTTAAGCAGATCCGTAGAGTGGCATCTATTTGTCTGATATGTTACTATATGCCAAAGAGTACCAAATGCTGAATGCTCCAAAAGGAATTGTTTTATATATTATGGGTGAAATCCTGGACCCATTAAAGTTAATGACAAAACTCCCATTGACTTAAATGGTGCTAGGATTTCACTCTGTAACTCAAAATTATGTTTTATATAGGAGTAACCTGATGTTTTCAGATGGCACCCTTACAAGTTATTGTTGTTTAGCTCTCAAAAGCCCACCCTTTCATTCATTTAGTGAAATCCACACTAACTATTGAAGAGTTTATTCATTTATGATAATTCATAACTAACCCTATTGTTTAGGTTCTACAGTACTTATGCCATTTTTGTCTTGCTGTTGTCACAGAAATTTGAGCTCCTCCTGCCCACAGAAACAGCCACAAACAGTATCAAAGCCTAAAAGAGTAAAAACTTTCTCCATCACTTGATCTCTCAACAGTAAAAGTAATTAATGTACAATTAATCATCAATGGTAATTCTGGCCAGCACAAGCACTCTCTGTGCATCACTTAGATGAAATTACAATTTTAACTTCAAAGTCATAAACTGGTCAAAAATAAGCAAATAATATGCAACGACGTTGTTCAGAATTATTCTCTCCTTGAAGCTCTAAGGTTTGTTGCTCAGCTTTGCTGTCAGCCACAGAGATTTGCTCCTGATGGTGCTGTAATCCACTGCTGCTGGTAATTAGACATCATTACTGCTGCGTTAAAGGGAAAGAGAGAAGGGGAGAGGACAGACTGGGGCTAATTAACTACTTGATTCTAATGAAAGAAAGAGAGACTGATAGCAACTGGGAGGTTCAACCGGAACAGACTAGACATACAACGCAGACTTAATTGAAGCAAGGGTATCTTGCAGGCTTAGAGTAGCTAAGGCTTGGTCTACTTTTTGTATTTCATGGGCAGTGACATGCTAGGTTTTGTCCATTTTTCCCATTGCTTGTTTGGTGAGCATCCCAAAATCACAAGCCTGTTTTAAATATCAACTTAAATATACAAACAAGCAGAATATTTAGATAGTTACACGTAGTCTTCTTCTATTTTACTGGCCTGGTCTCCTCAAGAGCAACAGGAACAAATCAATCTCAGAATGTTCACATCCCTCTGTGGTGTAGGAGATGCACTTTAGGTCACCAAGCAACAACATCCTGCAAAACAGCCATTTTAGGTCCAGAGTGGGACAACACACAGTGAAGTATTTGAATACACAGTCCAGCGAACATCCTACTTCTTCTACTTTTTACATTGTTACTGTTGTTGTCATATGTTCTTTTTCATTGAGCCCAAGCTGCACTTTATGAGAACAGTGAAATGATGCCTAACTTAAAGGCATTACATAAAAGTATTAAATTGAGAAATATGCCAAATGGCTGACAATAATTAGTATATACTTTTAATGGTTGGTACCCACAATCACTTATGAATGTGCAGAACTAATATTACAAGTGTAATATCTTTTTAAACTGTGTAAATGACTGTTATGATTGGTTTCCTTGTATTCTGTCTATCCACTTTGCTGAAATTGTTGCCAGATTAAAAACTGGAGAACAAAATAATAATAATTAATTATCAGTATTATTTTTCTTGGTTTGTGTTATTCCTGGGCAAAAATATGGTTCCTAAAATCTTCCCAGATTTAGAAACTGCTAAAAAAATAAGCTAAGAAATAGTGGGCCAATAAATACCATCAGATTTTAAGCAGAACTCCCCATTTAAATAAGAAATTCTGCCTACAAATTGATTATAAAATATGCCCCAATGTGCAGAATATACTTTGTACAGAAATCTACAGGGACAGAAGCTCAAGGGCCAGATTCTGATATCAGTGTAAATTTGGAGTAACTGCAGTAACTGCAATTGAGTTATTGAATAACTGAAATCAAGTCTAGCCTTCTGTATGCATTTTCCCATATTTTCTTTTATACTTTTCCCACTTGGGCACGTAAAACCAACCTTCCTTCAAAAACAAAAATATGTTGGCTTTAGTTAGATCCTTAGATCCTGACCCTACAGGAAGATATGCCTTAGTGGAATAATGGAGCTCCAAACAGGCTAAGTGTCTGCACTAATGGATTTGATTACAGGATCAGGGGCTTAAAAATTAAGGTTTATTGAGTTCAGTAGACCAGTCTGTATCCTCATTTATCTATTCATGGAGTCATTTCTTGATCTTATAATTTGATGGGTGCAGTTTTGGTTATGAATACTAATATACAAAAAATACATTAAAGAAAAAATAGTTTGTATGTTAAAAGAGAGGTTGACATTGTTACCGTGTGTTTTCAATTATTTTCATCTTGTGGGACACTTTATGGCAATCTAAAAGTGTGTAGCATCATTTCAATACTTTTCTCTTTATTTTTGTAGCAGGTAGTATTAAAGGTGAACAAAAGAGTTCGGAAAATATATGTTTGTAGCTCTATATCCTAATGAACTACCAAAATATAACAGATATAAAGGTGAAACAATGTAATTAAGAGACTGATGTTGAAGGTTGGCTGTAATTTATCCCAGAGTACACTTGTGCAGTTGTTCATAGTCCTACTGAATGCTTCTCCATTTCTCGAAAGCTCCACTCAACCCCTCATATCCTGCAATGTCTTGCTCATTCACCTTCCCCTCACAACCACATCTTTGCTCAGCCCTTCACAGCTCCATCTGTTCCTATTCCTCTTACCCACTCCCTATACCTCTGCTGCCCAGCTTGCTTCCTGGTCTGCTAATGGTCTCTGTGAGCTGAGGAATCAGGAAGACATACAGGTAGTATCAGAAAATGGGTATAGCTGATAGAACTAAACAGTTCAGATGGTTATTTTTTATGTAGCTCAATTAGGTTTTCATGAATAAAGAGAATGTCTATGCCATTAAAATTAAAATGTCAAAAGTGGCGTATATTTAAGATGTTATCTATGTGTGTTTATGTTTGTGATATTTTGGAGTTTGTGGTAACTGTGTTTGTTTAGCTAGAACTATACAAAATAGTGTGAGGAAAAACAGAGCAAATTTTCGAAACGAAGGCATCTGTAAATGTTTCCTCTGTAAAATTAGAAACTATTTTATTTTAAGATTACATACAAAATACCATTGTTCTTTGAATAGTGTGCCAAATTTAAAAAACAAATTAAATCACTTCCGTATGAAACAAGAATTTTAGTCTTCCTTTACGTGTAACTTTATCTGAACAAAAGTCACTACTGACATCTCCATTTTATACATATTTATACATACAATATACAACACAGTCAGGGACCCACCCACTTTATCAAAAATTAACCACCCTAATAAAGAGCCAACAGCTGGCATGAAAGTCCAAGTCTGTAACAGAGTTCTTGGTCCCCATTTTTCTCCAGCAAATGTCTTGTAGAAGCACTGTTCCAAAAATAAGTTGCCAGTTTAATTTATGCAAAATTTTGGAACTTGCTTGGAATATTATGGAGAAAGCGGACTTGATTCTCCACTGTTCTTTGGGCACTAAGCCTACACCAAAGTGCAGGAGGCAGCTGATGAGGGTTGGCAGAGGAGGCAGCACAAATGGTGAAGAGAAAATTGAGGAGGTAGATGTGGAGAAAGATTAGGAAACATCAAGAGAACACTGAAACTCCTGATTCTACAGCTCAGATTTACCTAGGTGGAGAGCTCCTGGCAACAGAAAGTTGGATGCGGTGGCACAAGGCACCAGAGAAACTTCGTTCCTGGGTAGCTTGCATTGGCCAACACAGCTCCCAAAATGGGCAGCATTGACAGAACAACTAGAGTGGCTGAGGGATGTATTGATTCTGCAAATCTCCTAGGGAGCTGCCAGAAGAAGATAAAGCTGCCTCTGACTGGTGAAGTCCCTGAAGGAGGGCAGATGGCCAGGTTGGTACATGCCTGTGCACTTTGTGCTACTCCCCAAGAGCAAGAGTGAACCTGATCTTGCACCTTTTTCACCTAATACTTTTTACCTTATTTAAGTAGATGAGCATCTACTTTTAAAAGACCACTTTTAAACAGGTACACTGAGGTAAAATATCCAGATAGGCAAGGAACACTTGCCACAATTAATGATGTTGGGCATTCTTGTACATATAAGGAACCTTGTTAAAGGTCACCATTTCTTTGTCTGATGAATGGCAACTTCCTACCCATTCATTTCAGATTCGTTGCATCAGATGAAGTGGGTTTTAGCCCACGAAAGCTTATGCCCAAATAAATTTGTTCATCTCTAAGGTGCCACAAGGACTCCTTGTTATTTTTTCATTCATTTCGGTGTGAGTTTTATGGCTATTAGTACAAGATTCTCAACACCTAATCCAAAGTTCTGTAAATTGAGTACCTTGCCATTTGGAGATATATATGTACAAGGACTAAAGACAGTCTCCTAAATTTAATGTAACATTTGAACCACTAACTTGTACCTGTGAATACATATCAATTTAAGGGACTATCTGTAGTGGACATTTTAGTAAATAAATCTAATCTATGGCAGAGTTCACCTGAAGCAAAGACTTTTTTCCAGACATAAATGTACAATATGAACGCTGGTAATTTTTATTAAACGACCTACTTGAAACTAGGCTGAAATTCATTCAACTATTTTCACCTAAGAGGTTGTAAATGAGGTCCTCTGGGAAATGTCAGGCCAGAATTTTACCAATAAATTCACTTTCTGAAAGTTTTGTAAATCGTTGTTCCACAAAACTCTTTGATTTAGCAGCAGACTACCAATGCTATTATGCCTTGGCTTCCTTTTAAAAAATAAATAAATTCAGAGAATATGGCCACTTATACTTGAATCACTCTCACTGCAGACTACAACTTCTAACATTGTGAAATACCCTTTGTGGTTAATCTCAATGTCTGCTAGCCAAAAACCTTATCACAACATTGCCTATGAAACTATGTAAGGTCTAAACTCAAGACAGACACAGAACTCAAGAAGCTGATACTAAATTATAAGTTGCTCTTGTGGTAACACTATGATTTTAGTGGCATTTAGAAAATCAAACTTTTAGAAGTGACTTGTATTCTCTAGGTGTGAATTGACAATTAAACAATTATTTAAATACATCAGGAGCAGCAAGCCTGTGGTAGGGCCACTAGTTTTGCCAGACTGCAAGGGCAATCAAAGAAGATGAGACGTTTCACTGAAAATAAATTATTTCATTCAAAGGCTTCCCCTCTGTAAATGATGAGGAAGTACCTATCACCGGATTACACTTTATAGGTAATGAAACAGAGGCACTGATAGAAATAGAGGTATAATAGAAAAGATGATGGGACAACTCAAGATAAATGGCAGTAAATCACCAGGACTGATAAAAAACCAAGAGTTCTGAAGAACTAAAGAATGAAGTAATTAAAATATTAACATTTCTCATTTGCCATTAAAACAGCTATGATACTGGGGGGTGGCCAAAAATCTATAAAAAAGTGGCAAGGATGTTAATAGAATTTGTCTATCATAGACCTGTGAGCTATATTTCAATACCAGAAAAGAAACAGTAAGAAAATCATTACAGAGTTGTTAAGTCCTTAGATGAGCATAACACGATTGATATAAACCAGCAAGGCTTCTGCAAGTGTTAATTATATTTCTCTAGCCTGTTAGAATTCGTTGAGTTAACACAATACAGATCTAGTGTATATAACTTTAGACTGTCAAGTCTTTTTATAAAATAATTCAGAAGATGAAACTTAGGGACTGAGTCTGTTTCCACTGACCTCAAAACGAGTCTGATATTGACTTTCGTGGGAGCAGGACTGGATCCTTGGTAATGATGGCATAAGAGACAAAAAGTCCTGTTAAAGACTAAATGCTGGTTAAGATATGTGAAACAAAGGATTGGAATAAATGGCTATTTTCAGCATGGGAAATGATTAATAATGGTAGGAATGGAGTTCAATATATATAATGATTTGGAAGATAGGTGAATAGCAGGGTTGTCAACATTTGGTGGGCAATGGACATGCAAATTATTTAGGTTAGTCAAGTCTAGGGAGCACTGGGAGGAGAAAAAAGAAGTACCATAAAGAGTAGAAAAATAAGAAATCTGACAGATGAAATTCACTCTAGACCAGTGGAAGGTAATTCACATAGTGTGTCATTGCCCTTTAATTATTGAAAGAAACAATTTAAAGTTTTTGGACACACCTGAGGTTGCTAGATTATGTGTTAATTTCTTAGGGAAAATATCTAGGAACAATCTTCTTAATGCATAGTAGGAGTAAAAAAATAAGCTGTTAGACTGTGTTAAGAAGGGAATAGAGACTAATATGGAAATCATATTTTGCTCATTAATTCAGTGGTATACTCTTGCTTTTAATAATGTGTTCAATTTGGTTATCTCTTCTCTAAAGGATACAGAAGAGATTTTAAAAAGTCCAGAGAAGTCAACAAAACTAATTAAAGGCATGGATACTTCCAAAAGAGGAACAATTAAAATGACTAGAATTATATAATTTTGAAAGGAAAAGATTAAAAGAAAGTATGATAGGAGTACATTAGATAGTGAATAATGTAGAGATGGCCAGTCAGATGCTGTTTTTTACCCTATTCCATTAGACAGGAATATGTGACAACTGACATTAAAAAGTAGCAAATACAGGCCTAGACTGTAGCTTTAAATCTCTGGAAGTTGGGTAGAAAGTCTGCACTGCAGCTCCTGCAGGAATTCTGACTGACTCAATCAAAATTTCTACTGTGGATTATACAGTGAAGTGGCAGCTCCCAGTACTCTTTGGAGAGGTGCAACCTGCACTCCCTTTGTGCCAGTTCCGCTCTGCTGATTGGGGCAGAGCAAAGGACAAGGTCATGGTCCCACCTTCATCCTGTTTCTCCCATCCTCCTTTCAGGTTGCTAGTATCAGTGATGACATTAACCTGAAGCAGTCCTTGACATTGCAGAGAGGGAGGTGTCTCTTTGTGTCTTCTCCCAATGAGCTCCACCAGGGTCAGCCACACTCTAGCCCATAGAATCAATAAAAGGAAGGACTATTAGACAAATCTATAACTAACCTGTAGCTCCTCATAAACTCCCAGCACCCTTCCATTTCCGTCTCTTGTGGTCTGGGTTTTTCACTGCTGAATGCTGCGGGCCCCCTCCTTCATTTTTTCATTTCAAATCTATCTCTACTAGTAGGTTTAATACTCAGCTAGTAGGTTTCATGTACGTATGCTGATATTGGCTGAGGTTAGCGAATAAAATCATTCCATGGCATAGTACTGTGTAATTTTGCCCTGGTATATTATGTTTTGTTTGGGGATTTATTTTACTATTTTCCCTGGAAACATGTTGTATAGGCTGCCATGGCAACAAGGACTAGATGGATCACTGGTCAGTTCCAGGTTTCAGAGTAGCAGCTGTGTTACTCTGTATCGGCAAAAAGAAAAGGAGGACTTGTGGCACCTTAGAGACTACCAAATTTATTTGAGCATAAGCTTTCGTGAGCTCCAGCTCACTTCATCGGATGCATGCAGTGGAAAATATCCCCACTGTATTTTCCACTGCATGCATCCGATGAAGTGAGCTGTAGCTCACGAAAGCTTATGCTCAAATTCACTGTATTTTCCACTGCATGCATCCGATGAAGCGAGCTGTAGCTCACGAAAGCTTATGCTCAAATAAATTTGTTAGTCTCTAAGGTGCCACAAGTACTCTTTTTCTTTTTTTGGTCAGTTCCAGTATGGCAGTTCCTATGTATTTGTTTCTGAAGTGATATTAGTCTAGAGGAGGAAAAGAGGTGTTAGCTGTAATGTTCTGGCAATACCCTATGTGGATCAATCCACAGTGACATTGATAGTGACTCGGGCAAAAAGTTTATGATCAACCACCCCCTCAAAGCAGATGTTCCTCCAACTCTGATTAATGGTAATATATATTGTTTCCATCTTAACTTTTTTTGCAGAGCTGCAGTGCTAGCATATCTGGTTGGTGCTGAAATACTATTTAATTATTATTAAGATGACAAGAAAAGGACAGGAAACCATACCAGGATTGTTTGTGAAAAGAATGGCAAACACTAGACACAATTACCTCATTCAAATGAAAGATGATTTCTAGAAGGCAGTGTGGGGTCTTTTCCATGGTGGTAGATAACCCAGGTCTCTGAAGGAAATATGGGATGTAGGTGTGTGTTTATATGACATATCCATTACACTTTTCTATATACAATAGGGGGGAAAGTAAGTAGAAAACTCATGCTATTCTCTCTTCACTGGAAAAACTGATGGTTTTTCATATCCTCTTCTGGTAGCTTTCTATCATTTTATAAAAGTAAATCAACAAATTCTACAGCCATTGTTCCCATATGTATAAAAGAATTCTAATCAGAGCAAACATTCAAACCCTTCAGTTGTCACACTTTCTATCAACAGATCCTACACTCAGATACTACGGTGGTAGGTGCCAGTGCAAAACCCTGAGAAAGGCAGACAGGACTCCAAGAAGCATTTTTATCCCCTTTTGCCTAGATTTAGGATTTCCCAACAAGGTTCTAACACAAAATAAGTCTGTAGGAACACACAACATTAAAAGGCTATGCTCATTTCCAGAATCATCAGTTTCAACAAGATGTATAATGCAAATTCATTGGGGACTATAACTCTGCCCTTTTGTCCTTGTAGTAAATATATGGGGACAAATTCTTCTGTGCAACCACACTGGCTACAGACAGTTTTGATTGGTGTAACTGAGAGAAAACTTTGGCTCATGATGGAGCATTTAAGGAGTTAAATGTATATTTAAAAATATAAACCAAAGTTTTCCACCTCTGACATGGGTGCCAGGTTTGTATAATTTTTGGTGGTGCCCAAACGGGTCCAAGAAGAGCCTTCCCGTCCATAGGAGGGACTGGGGCAACCACCCCGGGCCCCACGCTTTGGGGTCCCTACACTTCAGGGGAACGTGGGGTACAGGGCAGCCTGGGGGGTTAGTGGAGGGCCTGGCACCAGCAGCAGTGAACGACCCGGCCCCAGCCTGCTCTGGCCCACTGGCTCATGGCATCGTTCGGGGGAGGGGGCAGAAGCCAGAAAGGGGCAGGGCAGGGGACTTGATGAATGGGTGGAATGGGGGCGGGGAGAGGGCAGATGAGAGGCAGAAAGAGGCGGGGCGGGAAAAGGTGGGGTGGAGGGGCTGGGACCGGTCACTTGCTGCTGCTGCCAGCACCAGGCCCCCTGCTAACCTCCAGGCCACCCTGGATCCTGCATCCCCATGAAGCGCCGGGTCCCCCAAAGTGCAGGGCCCAGGGCGGTTGCCTCAGTCCGTCCTATGAACAGGATGGCTCTGAAATTTAAGCCCAAACGTTGGTGGAGCCAGGCCCATGTTTCTGAATATTGGAGGGGCATGGGCACCACAGGCCCATATAACTTGCCACCTATGACCTCTGAATAAAATACTACATTCTTTCCCCCTACCTGCTTTTCTGTGTAGCAAATACCAATGTTGTTCTCTCCAGAACATCCTAATTTTGCAAAGAATACACCTGGACTTAGGATCAGGAGTGTGATAATGAAGTAGTGCAACTGTAAATACCACTTTAGCTGCATCTCTGTCTACTTTAACCATGGAGACTATTTTCAAAAAAGAGTGGGAAAATGTGCTCTTAAACAGGAGATAGTGAGCTAGCTTCATGTTTAAGAATATTAGGAAGTTTTTTTAAACAAAAATTCTAGAATTGTAATAGATTAAGGCTTTTCTGATAATTATTTATCTATCTGGGAATTTTACCAAATAATTCTATTGGTAATTACTGATTTTTCTATATTTATAAAAAACTGGTTTTTCATAAATATTGAAATGTAATATTAGCAACGTATGTACTTTTTTATATAAGCATTTAACTAATTAACAACTAGCACCATCCATTGCAGTTTGAAGGTAAGCAATAAAGTGGAATGTATTTGTTTACATTATAACAACTCATTAATCTTTAAATGAAACTCACTTAGTAGGAGCAGTGAGCAAGCCAGAGGAGGACATATGGAATAATTAAGGAACTGTAACTGTAAGAAGTTGGGGAAGAAGATGAATTTGGGTCAGCTGTTACTAAGGTCCCAATTCTGCCACCCTTATTTGCATGGGGTCAAATTCAGCACTGGGAGAGGGCCATCACAAGCATATAAACAACTTCATAGCACAAGGATTATGCACTCTACTTTGAGGTCTTTTGTAGGTCTTTAGTGATGAATAGGCCTAGTACTGATCCTCTGCCTGGGGGTGAAGTTCACCTATTGAGTAGTATACCATGCTTACTCCATGCATAAGTCCATTGATATCAATGAGTGCTGGTGGTAGATTGGGTAGTGAAGCAAGGTGTCAACCTAATTTATTAAAATAAAATTCCTTATATTTTTTAACATTAAACTATAATTACCCTACTTACCTTGCCATAAAATATTCCAATGTGAGGGGCTATTGTCTAATAAATGTATGTACCACATGGTTAAAGGGGTTTGATTTTATGTCATTCATTTCAGTGCACACTTACAGGCAAATTTAGCTTTGATGTAATCTTCAGAGTGACCTCGCTGAGTTGCACTAGCTCACACTACTCTTGAATATGGCCTTTACTCTTTGCTTATAACATATTCTACTGTAATTGTCTCAGCTAATCACAATAAAGTGTATACTTCTTATTTATGAAAATCCTCACGCTGATTGTTCGAGAGGGTCTGAGTTGGAGAATGTTTCATTGGCTTTAGACTTTTGAACTCTACTTACATCGAAGCAAATGAAACCTAGTTACGTCCCCTTCTCACCTTTCCAACTAAACATTCTCCTCCCACACATTTTTTCTGTTTATTTTAAAAGCTTTCTCTTCTCCCTCTTCCACAGCTTTTGCAACAGCAGCTCCAATGGCAAACAGTACCAAATTCAGATTAATAGTAATAAAGGTAATGAGTTATGAAGTAAATGAGGTAAAAAGTAAGGAAGTTTTCCGTATTTTGGGCTATTGGTGTTTAGCCTCAAAGTTTATGAAGCCCAGCATACAATGGAGCAATCACAAATTATCAACTACCTAACCTCTGGAAATATTTGGAAAATGAGGGGAAAATTAAGTTTTCCATTTTTCACTAAAGTTTTGTTTCTGCAGAAATTTGCCCTTCTAACAATGAATGCTGCCACATCTTATTTCTAAGTACAGTTTATTACTCAACAATGCAGTATTATTTATTTTAAACATGAGCGTAGCACCCATCATCATAGCTAACTAGAATATATTTGCTGCTAATACTCAAAAGTTTTTTCTTTACATACATGTGCAAACCTGAATATAAACATGACATATACTTTAAGAACGTAAGAATGACCATACTGGGTCAGACCAATGATCCGTCTAGCCCAGTATCCTGTCTTCTGATAGTGGTCAATGCCAGATGCTTCAAAGAGAATGATCAGAACAGGGCAATTAACTAACTGTTGTCCAGTCCAAGCATATGGCTGTCCGAGGCCTAGCGACACCCAGAGCATTGGGTTGCATCCTTGACCATCTTGGCCAACAGCCATTGATGGACCTATCCTCCATGAACTTATCTAATTCTTTTTTGAACCCAGTTATAGTTTTGGCCTTCACAACATCCCCAGGCAATGAGTTCCACAGATTAACTGTGCATTCTGTGGAGAAGTACTTCCTTCTCTTTGTTTTAAACCTGCTACCTATTAATTTCATTGGATAACCCATGGTTCTTGTGTTATGTGAAGGGGTAAATAACACTTCCTTATTCATTTTCTCCACACCATTCATGATTTTATAGTCCTCAATCATATCTGCTCTTGTCTTTTTCAAGTTGAACAGTCCCAGTCTTTTTAATCCCTCTTCACATTGATGCCAGTCCATACCTTTATTCATTTTTGTTGCCCGTTTCCATTTCCAATATATCTTTTTTGAGATGGAGTGACCAGAAATACAAACAGCATTCCAGGTGTGGGTGTACCAGGGGTTTATATGGTTGCATTATGATATTTTCTGTCTTATTATCTATCCCTTTCCTAATGATTCCTAACATTCTCTTAGCTTTTTTGACTGTCATTGCACACTGAACCGATATTCTTATAAAACTATCCACAGCGACTCCACGACCTCTTTCTCGACTGGTAACAGCTACTTTAGACCTCATCATGTTGTATCTATAACTGGGATTATGTTTTCCAACTATTTTGCCTTTTATCAACAGGGAATTTCATCTGCCATTTTGTTGCCCAGTCACCCAGGTTTGTGAGATCCCTTTGTAACTCTTTGCAGTCTGCTTTGGACGTAACTTCTTGAGTAATTTTATATCATCTGAAAATTTTGCCACCTCACTGTTTACCCATTTTTCCAGATCATTTATGAATATGTTGAACAGCACTGGTCCCAGTACTGGGGGACATCACTATTTACCTCTCTCCAGTCTGAAAACTGACCATTTTATTCCTTCCTTTTGTTTCCTGCCTTTTAACCAGTTACTGATCCAAGAGAGGACCTTCCCTCTTATGCCATGACTGCTTACTTGCCTTAAGAGCCTTTGGTGAGGGACCTTGTCAAAGGCTTTCTTAAAGTCCAAGAACACTATATCCACTGGATCATCTTTGTCCACGTTTGTTGACCTCAAACAAACCATGTTCATCTACGTGTCTAATAATTCTGTTCTTTCTTATAGTTTCAAGCAGTTTGCTTGGTACTGAACTTAGGCTTACTGGTCTGTAATTGCCAGGATCACCTCTGGAGCCTTTTTAAAAATTGGCGTCACATTACTTGTCCTGCAGTCACTTGGCACAGAAGGTGATTTAAGTGATAGGTTACACAAGGTTATGTACCACTTTGTAGTTTAGGAATATGTTCAGATACAGTTAGATAATAGCAGTAATGTCCATTTGATATGTGTTGTGTTACCCATTTTCTTCTTCAGTTCTTGTCTTGCCTTTGCAATTGCCGACTGTCATTTACTAAAAGCCATATATTTTTGGTTTTTTACACTGTCTGTACTTACAGACCTTGAGGCCTGTTGCTTCTAATTTTGCATTCCAGCGCAACTACAGGAGCTAAGAGTCAAATGTATGTATCATCTATGGGTAGTAGGATCAGTACGCTTGTGTAACATTAGTTAGTTGAACCACCATGTTGCCTGCATTTAAATTTTTTTAATCTCTGATTGGAAAGCATATTATTTTCGTGAATAACCAGATGCAGCCTAAGCTGCACACAAGAGGAGATCTAGAAATGGGCTTCTAAATCTAGGCTACTCTAAAATAAAATTTTAAAAATCAATTAACTGGAGAATCTATTAGGTCCAATCCACCCACTACCATCTGGAGCAATAACTTATCTGTCTTATTATTTATCTAAACAAAATTTTGTACATGATGAGAGTGGAAATATGGTAAATGTGCTGAGTTTAGTTGAAATCATTTGCATATTAATTTTATCAAATTTCCAAGGCCAGAATGACTGAATTTAGGAATTACTGTATGACAATACTGTACCATTGTAATCTGAAATTTACTGTTTTTAGGAACAAATCCTGTTCCTACTGAAGTCAATATCAAAATCCCACTGATTTCAACAGAAGCAGGATTGGGCACTAATACTTCTAAAAATTCTAGATGGTAATACAAATGGCAGTAACTTGCTCATAATACTACACATTACCACAATAGTATTTGGGTGTCAGCACTTTCATTACTTTTTAAAGAATATACAGGGTCAGATTTTCAGGAGCACCCAGCTTCCATATCACAGATGGCTTGAGCCATTTTACAGTGATTCTATTCACACGTGGAACTCTCTGGAAGCAGATTAGGATTCTGCTGCGTGCAGCTGAGTCAGTCGTGGCTCCCTGGCCATGTGCTAAGGGCTTCTGTAAAGTAGGGAGAAGATCTTTTCCTGCCAAAAGAGAAAGAAAATACATCTGTACTCCTCATGCTGTACAGTACCTATGACACTAGATACCAAATACGCCCATCCTGAAAAGAAACCTCAAAGGTGAATGCCCTTAAATGGTTCAGGTTCTTTCTCTCAAACTGAACCAGAGGATCATTATGGGCAACTATTCCTCTCCCCCATATTATTCAGCAAGGATCAATTATCTCTTCCTGTTATTCAACATCTATTTTTTAACCACTGGAAGAGCTGGTGAAACAACATGGGCTAAAGTATCAATAGTATATAGGCAACACCATCTCTTTATGTCAAAGGTAAACCGCACCATCTCTCAGCATTCTCAATAATTTACTCAAAATTTACACCTGGATGGCTAATGGTGAACCCAGACAAGACTAAGAAAATACTGGCAGTAAGAGAGAAGTCCTGCAGGAAATTCAAAGGTTAAGATTACTACCACAACATTAACTTAGTCCTAGTAAAACATATATTTAACAGCACAGCCCCCCAAATATTACATCTGTCATGTGTATGCTGGGGCCAAGCTATAGTTGCTGTGGGAACAGTAACTGAATTTTCTAACTTTTTGCATGTTCAATTTGGCATTAACATACCCCCTCGAATTTAATTTTAGTACTATTCTCTAAGGTTACATGTTGCAAGTTTTTTATTTACAGGTATAAACATTTTGTCATTTAAAATAAAGCTAAATCCTATCTGTTCTTTAAATGACTCTAAGATCTGCATAGATATTACCAGAAGTAGGAACGTGATTCAGGAACAATTATCAAATTTCAATGTGGTTAATTTTTTGTGTATAAAATAAAAATGGGAGTGTTATAATTATTGTATTTTGAGCATGGTATTGCGAACAAACCTTTGTTTGTTATATTGATGTATTTTCTGGAGCCATTTAAACTTTGTTCCAATCATGCAGTAAGAGGAAAACATCTCAACCCTCACTTGTGAAAAAATACTGAAATTCCCATAGACAAATATCTGTGATGGCTAAAATATCAATTGAAATTAATGGGAATACTTTTATTTTTTCTTACCTGTGAAACATTCATTATGCATGACTATGACTCGTGGATATAATGAACTGAGAAATACATATATCTGCCACTGGTTTAGCAATTGGAAGACATTTCTTCCTCCCCTCCCCCTATAGCCGGCACGGTAAATAAGTGCTTTTATTTCACAGTTAACGGGGGGGATACACCTCACTCTTCGGCACCTTGTTCACCTCTTAATTTTTGCCTACAGCCAAAGCAGCCTCATCTTGGGCTTTACTTTGTCGCTTAGCCGCTTTTATTTTCCCTTTTCATTCCCGTGGTCTGTACGGTTTCTAAACTAGGTACAGTCCAGATTTCTTGTTGAAAATACCGTTCCTGTACGATAGGTGCTGCGTAGTACACGTTTGTCCCCTACAAGCGCCTCTCCCTGCCTGTGCGTTCAACAGCCGGATACCAACCTAGAAACGGATCTCCCACACCCTGTGTTTAGCATACACCTTGGGAGAGACAGACGACCGGGTGAATCGAAGAGTTTAGTGCTGGCAGCTTAAAAAGGGGCCCGGGGCCCTGCCTGGCTGCTCTGGTGGTTTTCTCTAGGTTAGTCTGACCCACTCAGGGGGCGCCGCTCAGAAAAAACAAAGGCGGGGGAGTGGGAGTGGGACTGGGACCGGGACCGGGACCCTCCCTGTAACATCAGGGGGAGCAGCAGTGCAGCGCCGCCGGCCTTTGTGTGAGGCTGACCAAGACTCCCTGGAGAGGGGGCTGCGGCTCCTCCCCCCGCCTCCGCGGGTAACCCCTGGGGGAGAAGCCGCGGCCCTGCCACTGCGGCACACGGAGGGCAGGAAAGTCCGCCCCAAGGGGCTCCGTGTGACACCAGGGTTTCCCGTCCCAGCCTCCGGGCCCCAGGCCCCGCTCTCCTCGTCCCCAGCCCTCAACCCGTCCCCGCTGCGGCAGGGCGTGCCGCCGGGGCAGGGCCAGCTGGGGCCGCACCGGGTGCGGAGGCTGCAGCGAGACACTGGATGGGCTGGGGGCCCGTCTCCTGCTGCTGCTGCGTCTCTGCGGCTGCCTCCCGGCTCCGCCGCGGCGGCTGCTGGGTTAATTGATTCAGGGCCCGGGCTGGCACTCAGGGCCCGGCGGGGGGAGGCTCTCCCTGCCTCCCACCCCGCCTGTTCCTATAGTAACACAGAAATACCTCCAGCGCCGGCGGGGCTCGCAGGCGCCGCTCCGGATTGGTGGAGTCTCCGGGTGGGGAGGAGGGCAGAGCAGGGAGCGGAGCTGGGGCAGGCCCGGCAGCAGCAGCAGCAGCAGCAGCAGCAGGAGGCTGAGCGCTTCCTCCCCCTCCCCGCCCCCCGCCGAGCCGCGGCCGCTCGGGTTCCCATGGAGACTGTGTGTGCAGCCGCAGCACCTGGATGGGCAGCAGCCTGGAGAGATGCAGGGCCATAGAAAGGCACCCACCCACGCTGACACCCCAACACGTGCTGCTACCCAGTGACACCGATACCCCAACCCTGACACCCCAACACATACTGCTACCCAGTGACACCGTACCCCAACCCTGACACACTGACACCCCAACACATACTGCTACCCAGTGACACCAATACCCCAACCCTGACACCCCAACACATACTGCTACCCAGTGACACCGATACCCCAACCCTCACACCCCAACACATACTGCTACCCAGTGACACCGATACCCCAACCCTGACACCCCAACACATACTGCTACCCATTGACACCGGTACCCCAACCCTCACACCCCAACACATACTGCTACCCAGTGACACCGGTACCCCAACCCTGACACCCGAACACATACTGCTACCCAGTGACACCGTACCCCAACCCTGACACACTGACACCCCAACACATACTGCTACCCAGTGATACCGATACCCCAACCCTGACACCCCAACACATACTAGTACCCAGTGACACCGATACCCCAACCCTCACACCCCAACACATACTGCTACCCAGTGACACCGTACCCCAACCCTCACACCCCAACACATACTGCTACCCAGTGACACCGGTACCCCAACCCTGACACCCCAACACATACTGCTACCCAGTGACACCGTACCCCAACCCTGACACACTGACACCCCAACACATACTGCTACCCAGTGACACCAATACCCCAACCCTGACACCCCAACACATACTGCTACCCAGTGACACCGATACCCCAACCCTCACACCCCAACACATACTGCTACCCAGTGACACCAATACCCCAACCCTGACACCCCAACACATACTGCTACCCATTGACACCGGTACCCCAACCCTCACACCCCAACACATACTGCTACCCAGTGACACCGGTACCCCAACCCTGACACCCCAACACATACTGCTACCCAGTGACACCGTACCCCAACCCTGACACACTGACACCCCAACACATACTGCTACCCAGTGATACCGATACCCCAACCCTGACACCCCAACACATACTAGTACCCAGTGACACCCATACCCCAACCCTGACACACTGACACCCCAACACATACTGCTACCCAGTGACCCCAATACCCCAACCCTGACACCCCAACACATACTGCTACCCAGTGACACCGATACCCCAACCCTCACACCCCAACACATACTGCTACCCAGTGACACCGGTACCCTAACCCTGACACCCCAACACATACTAGTACCCAATGACACTGATACCCCAACCCTGACACCCCAACACATAGTACCCAGTGACACCGATACTCCAACCCTGACACCCCAACACATACTGCTACCCAGTGACACCGATACCCCAACCCTGACACCCCAACACATACTGCTACCCAGTGACACCGGTACCCCAACCCTGACACCCCAACACATACTGCTACCCAGTGACACCGATACCCTAACACGGACACCCCAACACATACTACTACCCAGTGACACTGATACCCAAACACAGCACACACTGACACTCCAACACATCACATACTGCTGTCCAGTAACACTGACACCCCACCACTGCTCACCCAGTGACACTGACACACACTGACACCCCACCACATACTGCTACGCAGTGACACTGACACCTCAACGCTGACAGACACTGACACCCCAACACATACTGCTACACAGTGACACTGATACCCTAATACGGACACACACTGACACTCCAACACATCACATACTGTTGTCCAGTGACACTGACACCCCAATACATACTGTTATGTTACCCAGTGACACTGACACCCTAACACGGACACACACTGACACCCCAACACATACTGCTACCCAGTGACACCCACACGGACACCCCAACACATACTGTAACCCAGTGATACTGACACCACCCCAACACATATTGTTACCTAGTGACACTGACACCCTAATACTGACACACACTGATACCCCAACACATGCTGCCATGCAGTGACATTGACACCCCCAATAGACTGACACTGACACCCCAACACACCAGTATTGACGTAGTCATAATAATACACACATCCCAACACATATTGACACCCAATGACACTGACACCCCAATACTGACATACAGTGAAACTGACCCACACACATTACTACACACACACACCAGTACTGACACACACAGTCATAATGACACACACACCAACACACATTGCTACCCAGTGACACTGACACTCCTATCACTGACATACACAGTAACAATGACACACTCGCTGCCAATACTGATTCATACTTTGATATTGACACACACACACACCACTTACATCTACTGACACTCACAACCCTAATACTGACACAGACAGTGACACACACACACAGCAATACTGATATGGAGTGACACGGACATACACATACACACACACACACTGCTGCACCCACAAATATACACCAATACTGACATACACAGTGACAATGACACCCCCCCATACTGACAGGCAGTGACAATCACACTCACACTGCTGCACACATAACTTCCCCCAATATTGACACATGCAGTGACAGATATACACGCCACTGTACAGCAAAACTGGCACACATACATTAAAACTCACATGCATATGCTGACACTGACGCACAGTGACACAGACAACAAAAAAATCATCTATGTGACAAGGTACTCTTGAGCAAAGCAGGGATAGGAATAGGAATAATTGCTAGTCTAATTAAAGATGTAGCCCTGACCCTAGATCCAATAAGACCACTCAGCTCAGAACTGGACAACAGAAGGTTTCAGCGACTTCCCACGCATTACCACCTACACAGAAAAACTCCAGAGCATCAATTCAAGATACCGCCCTAGCCTCATCACTATCAATGGGCCCATAATAGTAGAAACATGCATAACCAAACCTGAATACAGTAAGAAGACAGATAATAATATGATAGAAATAACATATTATATAATATATATTATGTATTATATATAATATATAGTAATACACACACATACAATGTAGTAAACTCTCACTTCCATATTCTGGATGCTCTTCCCAACTGTAGGCATAAATTACTATTCACAAAATTATGAAAATGACCTCGTGCTATAAGTAGCTGGAAGATACAAGACTGCCCTTGGTCTTTGGACACAAGCCCTAAATCTCTGATTTATTCAGAATGCCATGACATGCCCATACCACATGAGACCTGGCTAGGCAAAGATAGCCCTGCCCGCTGCCACAGTGGTTATAAGGAACAGCAAGTAAATGCTGTAAAGTCGTGGTGTCCAATCAGTGGCCTTCAAGGCACTAAATTGTGGCTCTCAACGGCAACTGCGTTAAAAAGAAAACTTGTATTTGGTTACAATTTGAAAATATGATCCCTGAGCCCTGAAATTTTTAACCTGATGAATTTGAATCAGTTCTGTCACCACACGGAGGAGAAAGGGGATTGTCTGCCCAACTGCCTCCCACCTGCAGCCCTAGGACAAGCTCTGTCTTGAGCAAAGAGCACACTGAATCATAGGTGTGGGAACTAGAAGTGTGTGTGGGGGTACTGCAGCACCCCCAGGTTTCACGTGGGGCTCCGCTCCCGGCCCTGCAGGAGGGATCCTGGCTGCCGGCCCCATGCCCAGACTCTGATCCTAGGGTGACCAGACAGCAAGTGTGAAAAATCGGGATGGGTGGGGAGTAATAGGAGCCTATATAAGAAAAAGCCCCGAATATCGGCCTGTCCCTATAAAATCAGGACATATGGTCACCCTATCTGATCCCGACCCTGCATATGGGCTCCTGGCTGCCCGCCTCACACATGGGCTGTGCTCTCAGCCCTGCACATGGGCTCGACTGCCAGCCCTGTGCCTGGGGTCCTGGCTGCTGGCACCATGCCCGGGGTCCCAGCTGTTGGCCCCATGCCCACCCCCCAGCTGTGGTCCCAGCCTGGGCCCCCTTATCCTCTCCGGGTCTCCCTCCTGGAGACATTGCCCTGCTCCTGGCCTCAGCTCGGGGGCGGGGAGGGTGGACAGGGGTAAAGGGGCTGGCTTTCAGCACCCCCACTATTAAAAGTATTCCAGTGCCAATGCTCTGAACAGCTGCTTCCCCTTCTCTGCTCCACCTGTTCAGTTGCTCCCCTGCTGTCTGCCTGCTGCATTGCACAGGGGAGGAAGGAAAGAACTGCTCAGGTTGCTCTATTACTTGCTTCCCTACTGGGCTATGGGAGCTCTGGGGAGAGCAGGTAGGAATTTGATTGGCTCTGCTTGATTGGAGGTGAGCACATAGCTGACTCCCTTTCCCCACACAGCTGTCTGGGGCAGACCAGGAGATGGACAGGGGTGGGCACAGATGTCCTTAACCCCAACAGCTACAGAGGTTTCTGTTTTAGGTGCGGGATCAGCAAACTGTTCTATAGCATCCTCAATAAGGGCCGGATTCTATGCTATTGAAGGCAGCTGGAAAACTACCATTGTCTTCAATAGTGCAGGACTGAGACCCCAAATGATAATAAAATACCAGACCAATAACACCACAATCTATGAAAATCAAATTGGTTTCCTCTGTGAAGAAAAAAAACAACCAACAACACAACCCACAATATATTTACTCTAAAGACACCCAGACAAAAATAGCAGAACGATATTTGCTGTCTTTACAGACTTTAATATAGCTTTAAAATACAAACTCTCGTGATCTTATTGCGAGTCTCATGATATATGCTGTTTTTCTTGAAGCCCCAGCTCCTGTAGACACACGATTATGTGAAAATCCCAGATTTCATGGGGGAAAAACGTGTTTGTAGTCCTTATGGCTGCAAAGTAAAGCTTGAACATGTGACCTGACTGTACCCTAAAGGCTCAGAAACCAGAAGGCAATAAAAGAAAACTAAAATATATGATGTTATTCAAATCACATGATTTTTTGGGGCCTGAGCCTGACTCACGATTTTTAAATGCTTGAAGTTGACAGTGCAGAGCTTTTGACTCATTTTGGCACCTAGGACTGAACTGTAAATTGGTATAAAATAGAAATCATGGGAAAATATATGACTTAATTCAATCCATGTATGAATCCATCATATATAGGATAAAAAATAACTATCATGGAAACAGAAACCATAAGCAAGAAGGAGTAAAACAGGGATGTAATCTCAGTGCAACACTTTCCACCGTAAGATCTACTAACCTCTTTGCAAAACTCCCCAAACCTTGGACTCCAACTAAACAACTCAGAGATAAAAAGATTACTGTAGGCTGATGCCCTGAAGTACCGTCTCCTACAAGATAGTCTACAAAGAAGCCTGCGTCAGCTAGAAACCTACTGCAATACATGGGCCCTTCAGGGTTAACCTGGAAAAAACAGAAAAAGCTTTAAACAAAACAGAATGAAATTTTATAACAGAGGTGTGAAAATTGAACACTCCTTAAGTTACACATATCTGGGCCTCATATTAGACATGTCAGTGAACTTCAGATTGGCTATAAAAGCATTACAAGAAAAAAATTCTGTGGGCCTTATATTACATTAAGAAACCACTAGGTAGACACAGCACTCCAATAAAACTACTCCTAAAAACATTCCACTCTGATGCCATCCCAGCCAAAGCAGCAAACACTCCCTTCACTGCAACGATTCAGAGGATCAAACATTAAACCTAAATGAAAGTCTGATCTATATACTTCCACTCTCTGGGCTGCATAATTCTCACGTCCTACCTATGAAAGAAACCACTCCATCCAAAACTGAAAAATGCTCAAGATGCTAGAACAATACCCAAACCATCAGTAACAAAGCACTGTGAAGAACAGACATATAGACAACAGGCTAGACTTCTCACTCTATCACACGAACAGACTAGCTCACTACAGTGAAATGTGCAAAGCTCAGGCAAACTCTCACCAAATACTGAATCAGTGACCATAAACTAGAAGTAGAAACAGGAAGACACAAGCAACAGTCCAAATTGAAACAGGAGGGTCTGAACAACCAATGTAATAGAGATGGAGTGATGCTTCCTACTTCAACATCCAAAATATGAATGAGATTGGGAAAGATATTTCATCAAATTATCAGGAATCATAAAAGATTTTTTATCAAAAAGCATTGAGGGGAAAACAAAACAAAACAAACACAAATTAAATTAAATAAAAACAAAAAACCCAAACAAACCCTGACCCAAGGAGACAGATTTCAGAGGTGGAACTGTTTGGTGTAGTAACCTGCCAGCAGATCACTTGAAGTCACCATTAAAAAAGTACAAAACCAGGACCAGGAATGAACTCTGATGACAAATGAATACATGGGATAAAACCCTAGACACAGAACGACTCCACATCCCGGGCAGTTTGTACCTGCCATTGACAGATACCTAAGGGGGTCTATTTCTTTTGCCCTGGGAATATTTGTACAGCTTGGCATGCCAATAAGGTATTATTGAATCAAATTGAATTTGATTTCACAGATACACACACTAACACGAACACAGACAAATACACATATACACACACTCTCATGCACACACACGAATAACAACAGAGCTGCAGCTGCTCCTGCTGTCTCCCTGGCAAACAAGCCTCTAGGATACTCCTCCTTTCCCCCTCCCCCACTTAAGGCAGCCCTATAAGTCGTTTCTGTTTGATGAGAAATAACCATATCTTTTCCTTTTTGAAGACACCGCTCTGAAGCCCAAACTACAATATTGCAATAATCCATCACAGGAGGTCAAAGTAAAGAAGGACTAGACTACACTGACCAGTGAAAATGTGCTAGCATTTTTCTAGTGAACCACACTTCCCCAGCCAGTGTATAGAAGGCTTGAAATTCATGATTTCCCTGGTCAGTGCCACCTGGTCTTATATTTGATTTGGGTAGGAAGTATGTTTCATGAGAAAAGTAACCTGTTTTCGTTAGCCATTCAGAGCCTTACGTTCTGTAGGTGCTGCACACGCTCCATTCACATAGCTAACCCCTTCCAAGGATGCTAGTGCTGCTGAACATTTCTGGATGTGTGAGTATTGTGTTTGTTATGAAAGGCAGAAAAACAACTGTGTATAGTGTATTTAACAGCTAAGGTATGTAATGCAGGATATGCTTCATGCCCCCATTCTCTCTGGAGGGCTGGGCTCCTTGGCAGGACTACATCCCCATAATGCACCACAGTGTCCCCTCAGACTGTGGTGTATTGTGGCAGATGTAGTCTGGCCAAGCAGCACAGAAGGCAGATATAGCTTTATGTTGAAACATTTTGATTCAGGAATGTCAGAACATTTCAGTTTGATCAAAAATGTAAAAATGAAACACTTCAGAACATTTCATTCCATGAAAAATTTATCTATTTTGACTTTTTGTCCCAATTCAGGATGAAAACAAATGTCAAAACATCAGAATTTCCCACAGGACTGAAATTCCTATTTTTGCTCAGTTATACTTGTGATGAAGGTGGGAGTAAATCTAAATTTTTAGGTAATATTTTGCTCATGGACAGCCATGATACTAGCCCTTAGTATTAGCATGATGGTTTTACAGTACATTCTCCACAGACTCTTGTGTTACCCGCCCTGACTTCTATCAAAGAAAGTCTGTCAGCTGAAATTTGGCCCCAAATTAAACTTGGTAAAAAGCAAGGTTTTATAAAACCTAAGACATATAGAAACAGGTCCACAGTTAGGAGTGGGTGAATGGGTGTTTGTTTTTTAAATACCACAACACAGCATCACTAATAATGTGGTAGAGAAAGTAACTGTAAACAAAACTGAATCTAACTTAATATGTTACCACCGTCTAAGCTGAGAGAAATGCAAAATTATTTTTACTATTATTTGTATTTGTATTAGAGTTGCCACTTACCCAGGTTTTCCCAGGATTGTCCCTCTTTTGTGGTAGCTTTCCTGGGAAAGTGCTCAGTATACACTGCTAGCTGTGCAGTTTTATCAGCTCAGGATAATCCTGGGTGTCCCAGTTTTTTGTTATCTCAGAGGTGGCGACCCTAGACTTTGTACTGCTGTAGCACCCAAAGGCCCCAGTCAGGATCAAGGCCCCGTTGTGCTAGGCACTGCACAAACACAGAATAAGAGTCAGTTCCTGAACCAAAGCATTTATGTGTAAACAAAGAGCATAAATAGTGAGAACAGAAATTGGATTTTTAAAATTTTTCTATTTTGAGTAATCTAAGGGGTTATACACATATGTTTGTTTACAAGAGATGGCATTTAAGGTAACTGCCCCTTTAACACTAAAGTTTGTACACTACATTACTCTAGTGTAGGCACACATACCGTTGCCTTTCTTTGTTCTTCTGTACCTGATCTGGTGGAGGGCCAGAGCTAACAAATGGTACCTCCCTGCTTCTCTGGAACAGCCTGTTTTTAGAGAGAATGGGAGGAGGCTGCAGTCAGATCCATAGCTTATTAAAATCAATGGGTGTCTTTAATGGGCTTTGAATCATGCCCTGGTTCTCAACGAAGTGGGGACCAGGGTTTCCACAACCTGACCTCCCCAATAAGAAGAGATAATTTTGGCAGCTGGAGGAGCTGACTAGAGGAAGGGAGCTCCCCTACAAGCAGGACTGATATTGAAAAGATCTGGAGGAGCTGGGGGGTTGGTCCTCCGTTCCTGCAGTTAGCTTTCTCCAGCATCACAGAGGCCCTTGCTAACTGTTCCTCCAGTGGGCGTGATCTGGAGTGGCAGAGAGGCCGTATTATTTGCATGTGCCCTAGAGGGTGTTGGTGTGGTCTCTAGCTTTTCAGTTAACAGCATTCAGGACTCGTAACACAGCTGTCTACAAAGTTTTTGTGTAGGCTGTTGCTATAGACTCAGCCTAATCTTTTGCATTTATATCTATTGGATTGTGGAGTAGTCTCCCAAGGGAAGAGGAGAAAGCCGATCATGTGAGTTATTTAAAACAAGACTGGATAAAGCACAAAATAATACACACGAGGAAAAAATCTTTCATTATCCGGGGATGGACTTGATGACCTGATAGTTTTTTTACACCTCTAATATCTCCGATTATAATACACCTTTATCTCAAGGGATCCCACAACATATCACAAACTATAAACTAGAAAATGAAACCACCTTGGGGCAGCTGGCTGTAGCTAGCAGGCAGCCTGCACACATGTAGAAAAATGAGGAAAAGGGGAAACATTATTATAATTTTTTATTATTGAACAAATATGAGTGCTGTTTTCCAATATCTTAATGCAGCCAGTGTACACAGAAGAACGAACAAGTGGGTAAGTCACTGAATGCTGTGGTACTAAGGTCAACTGTGGATGTGATTCATTGTGGTTTATTAGGAGACAGGGAACCAAGTTCCAGTGAAACCTCTAATAAGTTACTATGTTGTATTTAGAACATCTTTTAATCCTAACTCTTTGTTTCAGATTGGTTCATGTTCTAATGCACAACAACAGTTAAAGAATAGAAAACTTGCTTCCTTTTTACATAAAGAGAGAAAAAATGCAACAAAGGTCCCAGCTGCAGGAAAAAAAATGTGAACACAGTACTTGGTTCATGCTCAGCTAGAACACAGAACACTGCTGATAACAATTATGAAGATCCTTACCATATGCAAGTTAACTGTTGCAGAAATAAAAGAATAATCATTAATCTTAATTGTACAGCAGCAGGCTATTTCATCTAAATCTTTGTTCTGGATTAACTGACTATGCCTTAAGTATATTGGTATAAACCCATTCCATGCAGTGCCCAATTCTGCTCCCCTTACTCATGCAAGTATAGTAGTCTCCTTGCTTTCACTATGGAAGTGTTTGCTTTCACTATGACTACTCACGAGTAAGGCAGGAAAGATTTCTGTCCTTATTGCACAGATTAAAAAGAAGGCAGATGGGTTTTATTTAAAAAAAAAAAGCCTGGGTCCACTTTGGTCTTCAAAATAATTTAAAAACCTGTTTTAGCTCGTTCTGTTCTCTTACCATACAGTCCTAAAGGCCAAATTAAGCTGGTATGTCCCATGGGTTTTCTTAAGGGTGCATCAGATCTAATACTGGCAAGGATTCCTACAGAATGAATAGCTCTCGGGTCACTTTTGACTAAACATTTGCTATAAGAGATTTTCCCTTCTAAAGGACGTTACCAAAATGGTTCGTATGGGTTCACTTTTTCAATTGCTGCCTCATAATGGATTTTCTCTTAGATCTTCTTTAGATAGTTGGTTCTTCACATCAATGGCTGTAGTAAAAATTAATTGGAAAAATAAGGATATGTTCCATGGCTGAAAATTTCTCCTGAGCAAAGCCTTGCTAACACTGACTTCAGTGCAGGAGCAGTATGTTACAGCTGAATGGTGAAAGGTGCTCTCCATCTGCAGATGTCAGGCTCCTAACGATCATGCTGGTCAGGACTGAACATATGGTTGAGCAGTGTTTTTCTAATCTTGGTTCTGCTGGCAGGGATTGGCCTGTTAGTCCTGCGGACTTTGTTTACAGTGGGGGAGGGAAAAGATGAGTGAGGGAGTGAGAGTTGGAATAAACGGTTTGAACAGTCCTAACTGTCCCTTCATCACAGAAATACAGGCTTTGTAGTCTACATTGGCTTGTTGTGTAAGTCATCCATTTGGGAGGAATAGATTTGGTTGCTTCTGCCCTTGAAAATTGAACTGCTGTTGTAAGAGAAATAAAAATAAAAGATGGTTTGTCCTTTGAATTATGGAAATATAATTTAGTCGGGCAAAAAAGACCCAAGTAACTCTTAAAAACCACCAAACAAGTTTACTTTAGAGCACTTTATTTTTCAAAAATTGATCTTCACGCAAACAAAATATAGTGCAGAATCCACCTCTCAAAATAAAAATCAGCCAGCAAGTTTAGTGTTTGTGAAAGGTGTCAGCCCAACAGCCCCAGATACCACACTACAAGGAACAGCAGGTGCTGTGCCAGTGCAAGCCCCCACCTAGTGCCTTGCTCATGTGTCTCAACCCTTTCCTGTGGGGTAAGTAAGTCCAGACAGCTCTACCCCAGAGTATGGCGCATATTGATGGTTTGGTTAGGAGAATGGGGCAGGGATGGAATACTGCTGTGCTCTGGTGATTCCTGGCCCCTTTGCCATTGCAGCTTGGAGAGATTTACTGTATCTGCTCTTAGCTGCACTAAGGCCTGAACCAGCCCCTGGTTGGCCCAAGAATCAAGGGTTTGTAAAGGTGACGTAATGCTACTTATGTCTCATCATCTGACTCTACGATCAGCTGCACCAGGCACAGCATCAGTTCAGTTTAAGATCTGGCTCTTGGTCTCCCTGCTGAGATTGCTAATGAGGGTGCCAATTAATGGTTTGTTGCATTGTGGTTTTGGTGGTGGAGACAGCTGTCCACTGGGAGCTGTGCTAAGACCATGAACCCGTTATTTATAGGCCACTGAAAGGTGGACACAGAACCATAGGGTATGTCTACACTACGAAATTAGGTCGAATTTATAGAAGTCGGTTTTGTAGAAAGCGTTTTTATACAGTCGATTGTGTGTCCCCCCACACAAATGCTATAAGTGCATGTAGTTGGCAGAGTGTGTCCACAGTACCAAGGCACACACAGTACCACAGTACTTCCGGAGCGTTGCACTGTGGGTAGCTATCTCACAGTTCCCGCAGTCTCTGCTGCCCATTTGAATTCTGGGGAGAAATCCCAGTGCCTGATGGGGCTAAAACATTGTCGCGGGTGGTTCTGGGTACATATCGTCAGGCCCCCCTTCCCTCCGTGAAAGCAAGGGCAGACAATCGTTTTGCGCCTTTTTTCTTGAGTTACCTGTGCAGACACCATACCATGGCAAGCATGGAGCCCGCTCAGCTAACCGTCACCGTATGTCTCGTGGGTGCTGGCAGACGCTACACAGCATTGCTACACAGCAGCAGTTTATTGCCTTTTGGCAGCAGACAGTGCAGTATGACTGGTAGCCGTCATTGACGTAGTCCTGGGTGCTCTTTTAACCAACCTTGATGAGGTCAGGGGCGCCTGGGCAAACATGGGAATGATTCAGCCAGGTCATTTCCCTTTTAAGTTTCGTCTCATGGCATTCAGTCCTACCGGCAGTGCACTGTCTTTTAATCAGCAGCCAGCAGAAGATGATGGCCAGCAGTCATACTGCACCGTCTTCTGCCGAGCACCCAGGAGATGACGATGGCTAGCAGTCATACTGCACAGTCTGCTGCCAGCAAGATGTATAAAGATAGATGAAGTGGCTCAAAACAAGAAATAGACCAGATTTGTTTTGTATTCATTTTCTCCTCCCTCCCTCTGTGAAATCAACGGCCTGCTAAACCCAGTTTTGAGTTCTATCCTTGAGGTTTTGCGCTCTATCCTTGAGGGGGCGATTCAGTTTCTCGCAAAGCCACCCCCTTTGTTGATTTTAATTCTCTGTAAGCCAACCCTGTAAGCCATGTCGTCAGTTGCCCCTCCCTCCATCAGGGCAATGGCAGACAACCGTTCCGCGTCTTTTTTCTGTGCAGACGCCATACCACGACAAGCATGGAGCCTGCTCAGATCACTTTGGCAATTAGGAGCACATTAAACACCACACACATTATCCAGCAGTATATGCAGCACCAGAACCTGGCAAAGCGAAACCGGGCGAGTAGGCGACGTCAGTGCAGTGATGAGAGTGATGAGGACATGGACATAGACTTCTCTCAAAGCACTGACCCTGGCAATGTGGGCATCATGGTGCTAATGGGGCAGGTTCATGCAGTGGAACGCTGATTCTGGGCTCGGGAAACAAGCACAGACTGGTGGGACCGCACAGTGTTGCAGGTCTGGGACAATTCCCAGTGGCTGTGAAACTTTTGCATGCGTAAGGGCACTTTCATGGAACTTTGTGACTTGCTTTCCCCTGCCCTGAGGCGCAAGAATACCAAGATGAGAGCAGCCCTCACACTTGAGAAGCGAGTGGCAATAGCCCTGTGGAAGCTTGCAACGCCAGACAGCTACCGGTCAGTCAGGAATCAATTTGGAGTGGGCAAATCTACTGTGGGGGCTGCTGTGATGCAAGTAGCCAACGCAATCAAAGATCTGCTGATATCAAGGGTAGTGACCTTGGGAAATGTGCAGGTCATAGTGGATGGCAATGCTGCAATGGGATTCCCTAACTGTGGTGGGGCCATAGACGGAACCCATATCCCTATCTTGGCACTGGAGCATCAAGCCGGCGAGTACATAAACCGCAAGGGGTACTTTTCAATAGTGCTGCAAACACTGGTGGATCACAAGGGACGTTTCACCAACATCAACGTGGGATGGCCGGGAAAGATACATAACGCTCGCATCTTCAGGAACTCTGGTCTGTTTCAAAAGCTTCAGGAAGGGACTTCATTCCCAGACCAGAAAATAACCGTTGGGGATGTTGAAATGCCTGTAGTTATCCTTGGGGACCCAGCCTACCCCTTAATGCCATGGCTCATGAAGCCGTACACAGGCAGCCTGGACAGTAGTCAGGAGCTGTTCAGCTACAGGCAGAGCAAGTGCAGAATGGTGGTAGAATGTGTATTTGGACATTGGCGCAGTTTACTGACTCGGTTAGACCTCAGCGAAACCAATATTCCCACTGTTATTACTGCTTGCTGTGCGCTCCACAATATCTGTGAGAGTAAGGGGGAGACGTTTATGGTGGGGTGGGAGGTTGAGGCAAATCGCCTGGCTGCTGGTTACGCACAGCCAGACACCAGGGTGGTTAGAAGAGCACAGGAGGGCACGGTGCGCATCAGAGAAGCTTTGAAAACCAGTTTCATAACTGGCCAGGCTACGGTGTGAAAGTTTGTTTGTTTCTCCTTGATGAAACCCCCCCGCCCTTTGGTTCACTCTACTTCCCTGTAAGCTAACCACCCTCCCCTCCTCCCTTCAGTCACCGCTTGCAGAGGCAATAAAGTCTTTGTTGCTTCACATTCATGCATTCTTTATTAATTCATCACACAAATAGGGGGATAACTACCAACGTAGCCCAGGAGGGGTGGTGGAGGAGAGAAGCACCAGGAGGGGTGGTGGAGGAGGGAAGGACAAGGCCACACAGCACTTTAAAAGTTTAAAACTTTAAAACTTATTGAATGCCAGCCTTCTGTTGCTTGGGCAATCCTCTGGGGTGGAGTGGCTGGGTGGCCAGAGGTCCCACACTGCGTTCTTGGGTGAGGAGGCTATGGAACTTGGCGAGGAGGGCGGTTGGTTACACAGGGGCTGTAGCGGCGGTCTGTGCCCCTGCTGCCTTTCCTGAAGCTCAACCATACACTGGAGCATATTAGTTTGATCCTCCAGCAGCCTCAGCATTGAATCCTGCCTCCTCTCATCACACTGCTGCCACCTTTCAGCTTTAGCCCTCTTTTCAGCCTGCCACTTACTCTCTTCAGCCTGCCACCTCTCCTCCCGGTCATTTTGTGCTTTCCTGCACTCTGACATTGTCTACCTCCACGCATTCGTCTGTGCTCTGTCAGTGTGGGAGGACAGCATGAGCTCAGAGAACATTTCATCGTGAGTGCGTTTTTTTCACCTTCTAATCTTCACTAGCCTCTGGGAAGGAGAAGATCCTGTGATCCTTGAAACACATGCAGCTGGTGGAGAAAAAAAAGGGACAGTGGTATTTAAAAAGACACATTTTATAGAACAATGGGTACACTCTTTCACGGTGAACCTTACTGTTAACATTACATACATAGCACATGTGCTTTCATTCCAAGGTTGCATTTTGCCTCCCCGCAGCGTGTGGTTAGCCCCTCCACCCTCCCCGCTCCCCGTGGCTAACAGCGGGGAACATTTCTGTTCAGCCACAGGTTAAATCGATCTAATGCTGCTAAATTTGACCTAAACTCGTAGCGTAGACCAGGGCTTAGATCCCTAAGCACCCTATGATGAACTTCATCAGACCTGCCAAGTTGAATACATCTAACTTACCTAAATATTCTTTAACCTGTTCTTTCCCTATTTCAGCTAGCATTTCTTCCCTTTGTTGTTAATACTAACTGTGTTGAGTATTGCTAACCAGGGAGAGTAAAATTAAAGATGATACATTTCTGAGAACAAAAGGGAGACTTTTTCACAGTGAATCAAGCAATTCACAGCAGACAGCACGTGTGCTTTAAGTACAAGGTCGCATTTTGCCTTTTATATTGAGCGCTTGCTGGTATGGTGACACATCACATATGGCTGAGCAACAGAATTCGGTTTCCATGCAGCCATGGTAAGGCAAAGGGTACATAGGGTAGGCTTCTTATGGTAGGCTTCTTATGCATAACATGTGGGAATTGTTTCAAACTGCAGCACCATCCTTTCCCATAGCAAGCATTTCTTCTTTTTGATCAGAGTTCTGCCTGCACAGATGCTTTTCCCCATACAGCAGTCAGATCCAGTGTCTCCCTTTCGGTCCATGGTGGAGCTCGTTTGCAATTCTGGGGGGACTGCATGGTCACCTGTGCTGCTGAGTTCGCCACGCTGACCAAACAGGAAATGAAATTCAAAAGTTCCCGGGGCTTTTCCTGTGTACCTGGCTAGTGCATCAGAGTTCAAAGTGCTGTCCAGAGCGGTCACATTGGAGCACTCTGGGATAGCTCCCGGAGGCCAATACCGTCGAATTGTGTCTGCGCTACCCCAAATTCAACCTAGGATGGTCGATTTTAGACCTACTCCCCTCGCCGGGGAGGAGTACAGAAGTCAATTTTAAGAGCCCTTTTGGTCGATGGAATGGGGTTGGTTGTGTAGACGCATTCATTTTAAAATCGACCTAACGCGGCTAAATTCGACCTAACCCCATAGTGTAGACCAGGACTCAGGGATGTGGATTTTCCACACTGCAGAGCAATGTAGTTATACTGACATAAATTTTCAGGCTATGATAGTGTGTTATACATGTCCAGAAATATAACTAGATATAGAGTTAAGTATCAGGCTACCCATAAAACACAAGCTTCTACTAACAGGAAGGTGACAAAAACTGTGAAAAACATTCAAACAAGTATGAGGGTGATGGTAACCCTGTCACATATATATTATCTTCAAACAAGAAAAAAAGTGAGGATGCTCTCTGGCTAATCCAGGAGGCAGAAGGAAAACAAATCAGAAATACTGGAGGTCTCCACAAATGGGTAGAAATATTAGCATCAAAACACTCTAAACTTATTTTTCACAGGACAGAACAACTTTTCGCTCTTCAAGTTGCTTTATGTGGTAATTATCATCACTTCAGTTGTAAGAATTTCCTGAATGACACTTCAGTGGGCAGGCCAAGAACTGATTAAGTTTGGACAGCAAAGTACACTTTCAGTTCTAGAAAGAGTCTGTCTGGGTCAGCTCCTGCTGCCGCCAGTAATGTTTTATATATTCTGAACATAGAGAACTTCAGCTCCCAGTGCTGGCAATTCAATACCTCTCACAGCGTTAAATTCACTTACATTTTATTTTAAGACTATCAAAAATCCAAATATAAGAAAAATCTTCTTTTAATGTTATGCTTTTCCTTACCTTGAAACTGCCAGTTCTCTGTATCTGTAGTACATGTAGTGATAGTGAGATATTTCTTTTCCCCTAAGTCAGTTATTGTAGTAAAGCAATTGCATCTATTCCTGTTGAGGATGCTTAGGGATGTATAAATTGTGTGTGTGTGTGGGGGGGAGGGTTTCAAAAGAGATTACTAAATTCTCTGGTCCTGTAACCTTGCTATTACTTATTTGCTCCAGGTTGCTGAAAAGTAATAAGAAATCTACCAGTTACATTTTCACTTTTAACATTTTTTTCTGGTCTCAACAAAATTTAACAGCTAACCTGTTAGATTGTAAAGCATGCTGTACGTTACAGGTAATCATGCACTAGCAGAAAGCAACATAGACCTATAATGCCACCTTTTTTCAGACAAATGAAATGCAACTACAGCATGCCAAAAGTAACCTAACACGGAAGCGAAGTTTACAGGAGAACTCATTACTCCAAAGTGCTGCTAGTGAAATTAAATATGTGTTTTTGAATTATTTTCCAAATACTCATAACCTCAGATGTAAGGATGTTCCCAGAGGGAGCATTTTTAATAAATAACGTGATATGAATACACCAAGATCCACGTATTATAACTGGGTTCCAGGAGAATTCCATGGCCATAGATCAACACAGCTCAGTAACAAAACTCAAAAACCAAAATTAAATTACTTAAAAATAATCCTGGCTAAATTATAGAAAACTTTGAAAAGTCAGGAAAGATCAGGAGACTGCCAGCAGGATGTAGAGCCCTTGCATCTAGATCACTGGTTCAAATTTTGTCTACATTGGTTGTTCCTGCTAGTTGTTACTACCTGACATGCTGTAGAGAACTATCCCTTACTGGCAGGGGGGGTGGACTGAGTGGCCTAATCTCTTCCATCCATGATGTAGTTGTACCGACCTAATTCCTGATGGGAAGCTGTCCCATTAACCTAGCTACCGTCTTTCAGGCAGCTGGAGTACCTATGCCAAAGGGAGGAGCTCTCCCATCGGCGTAGGCAGCGTTGTCACTAAGTGCGAAAGCACTGGTAGGCAGACCCTGAATGGGGTCAATTTTTTCACACTTTCTGCATGTTTCATGGTGAAACAGAAGTCTTGGCAACAACAAGTGCGTAAAAATGCAGACTTTTGTTTCGTAAACCAGATCTACACTACAGTCTTATGCCGGCATAGCTATGCTGGTTATGGGTGTAATCTCTGACTGACGTAGCTATGCCGGCAAAAGACTGTAGACACAGTTATACAAAAAAAAACAACCCCCAAACAGTAATACAAATATTAATAAATAATAAAACTGTGTTTTTGACGATAAAACTTATTATATTTATGGGGGCTGTAATAAACTATAATGGAAAAAACAGATGTGGTGATATATTCTACATCTGGTACAGTATACCGGTATGGCTACACTCACCAAAGTATCCCTAGTATAGACCAGGCCTTTGTATTCACACAGCTGTGAAAAACTATTGTAAAAGTTTCTCAGAGCTAGGCAATTCCTCCAATGTCATCAGTAAAAAGAAGCAAATGCCTCAAAACATTGCTCATGAATATTTGCTCAAACAAACCATTTAGATTGATTTTGGCTGTCTTACACTCCCTTCAATTTCTATTTTTCTAGCTGACAAATTTTCTAGCAGAAATGTTTGCAGCAACAGCAAATTTGAAGTGACTGTTAGCAAATATTTTCAGAAAATTGCTTTCAAAATCAAAATTTGAGTATTCCCACTAGAAACCTGATTCTAAGAGTTGCTAACTCTCAGGGAACAAAAAACAATAGGCTGTGACTAATGTGTCCAGTAAAAACTAGCCAATGCTTTTCAGATTTCAAATACAGAATATTCAAACAAATTGTTAACAATAATTATTTTCCAGAATAATTTTAATAATGAATGTATTGATGAAAATAACAGACAGTACAGTTTGGGATAATGTACTTATAATAATGTACTTCAGGCAGTTGAAGGCTGCTATCAAATCCCACCTCACTCTTCTCTTCTGCAGACTAAATAAGCCCAGTTCCCTCAGCCTTTCCTCGTAAGTCATGTGCCCCAGCCCCCTAATCATTTTCGTTGCCCTCTGCTGGACTCTCTCCAATTTGTCCACATCCCTTCTGTAGTGGGGGGACCAAAACTGGACACAGTACTCCAGGTACTCACCAGTGCCGAATAGCCATTCAGATATCCCCATATAGAGTCAGAAAACATTCTTTCACTTGAGGCTTTTATATAAATCCTTTTAAAACAAAACACAATAAAACATGAAACTTTTAATGTAATCGAGCTTGTGTTGTTTATATTTAATCTCTTATCTCTATGGCACGTGAATTAGCAATAAAGGTTGCTCATTTTATCTCACTAGATTTCTCTTTATTTTCATGACTTGTTTTCACAATTTGTTTGATTTGTTCACTTATCAGTTTATTCTGTGTGGATTTTATGGCTCAGGAAGTTTCAGAAACTGGATTCCTCAGATGAAATTGACCCTTTATATGGGCCTGACAGAGTAAATGTCTTTGATTTTCCTCTCTCCATCTGCTGGTAGAAGGAGATATTACCCATCCAGACTGAAGCAGTGGGGAATTGCAGAAACTGTAAATTAGAGTAGGTAAATTTTCCTTTTAATGCTATGTATACTTTCTATTAGGAACTGGTTGGAGACCATCAGTTTATTTCACTTAGACTACTAAATGCTTGCTATCAAATGGAAATAACATTAGATCACTTACATATCTGGGCTGAATAGAAAGGAATAACTTAGATGTTCAATACTATGTATACTGTTACTAATTCCCCGTGACATCTATTCTCCGAAGTGTATAATATTTTGAACTATGCTCACAAGGTAGCGTTTAGGGTTCCTGGTACTGCAGATTGATGTGCTGGTGCAAGATGGAAATTTTTAAATTTAGGATGGTGCAAGAGACCCTTCTGAATGGTTGTCAGTTCTTATATATATTAGTAATTTTTTTATATTTACTGATAGAATAGATGAATGGAAGATCATATAGCAGGGTTTTCAACATGTTCAGCATTTTAAAGGTTTTTCTGACCATGTACCATGCTCCTTCTTTACATGCACTACAATTGCCTTCCACTAATAATTACAATATATTTACAATATTAAGTACAGGAAATGGTAAAACTAATTAAACAGTTGCATATGACTGTAGTAGGTGTCACCAGGTTGTGCTGTTACACATAGTTTAACAAGTTCTTTTTCTTGGTATTCAAGCCGTGTTCAGTCTTCTGAAGAAATGCCGTATTGTTAGTTTGGTGATGCTATTCTTTTTGAATGAGCTGTTGCAAACAGCAAGAGAGTTTTCTCTTTGCCTTAATCTAACAAATGTCAATTTTTGGTGCAGAGTAACTTCCTGGAGACTGGGTACAAGTCTTGGGCTGATATTTCTGAAAGAGGGGTTTGCCTGCTTGCCACTTGTGACTACCTCTGTTCAAGGACTGGTATATGTAATATAAATAAAACAAGTTGCACCAAGAATACATCTCCAGACTCCATGTTGCTGATTTCTCCTCTAACTGGAAGCCCAGTCTGCAAGGCCTCAAACTCTGCTACCACTCGGCAGAGGGGCAGCTGTACATTGCCTGGTTTAACTCTGCTGCTCTCGTAAACTAGTGGGGGTCAGAATAATTTTAGACATGGTTTCTGCTGCTTTCACAGTAACACCATGTTTGTGTGTAATTTATATCTTGTAATAAAAATATTTATGTTGATTGCTGTTGATATCTACTCATGTTTTGTAGATGTTACTGTTCTTGGTGTTTTACAGCAGAGGTTTTTATGGACCTATGCAAGTTTTTATGGATCAATGAATCTTCTACTTTTTTCCCTTTTATTTAGAGCCATCGTGTTTAGTTTTATAGGAGTGTTTTTCAAACACTGTAAAGGTTCTGGTAGTCATATTCTAGCCTGAAGAGAATGTTTTATTAGGCTAATTTCCCCCAAGACATTTAAACAAGAATGTGACACTTTTCGGAGTTACCTGAGGTAAATCTAGGGCAGGTGGAGAGTCCGGGGCTCCTCAGCAGCCCAGGCTCTCAGGGCGGCTCTTACTTCTGCCCGCTCTGGCTTCTGGCTTGGCCAGGGGGCAGGACCTCGGGGGGAGAGGAGGAGCAGGGGGCAGGGCCTCATGGCAAAGTGCGGGAAGAGGCTGGTGCTGCCCTGAGCCTCAGGCAGGCGCAGAGTGGCCCCTCGGGGAATCTGGGACAAATGCTGTCCCAGAGTCATTCAGCCAGGGACTTGAACTTCACATTTTGGGACTGTCCTGCCTCATTGAGGACGGGTGGGCACCCATAGCGAATCACTACCACCTGCTTAGAGATTGTGAGAGCTTTATCTGTGCCAACCAAGGGCTGCCACCGGCAGCACAAACACTCTGCTCTGGGCTCCACAAACCCCACTCTTTCTCTCTGCAGGCTAGCAATTTATACACTCCACTTTGTTACACGTGAGTGCCCAACCCCCCGTCTTCCCAGAGTGTACACTGATCCGCTGCTTCCATGGAAGCAGCGCACCCCAATTTACCTGCTTCGTCTCTGTTCAACAACTCTCCTTAGCACAGGCACTTAGATGTATCTATACCAAATTGAAATTTATTTAACAAAGTTTGAGTTACAGAGTCACATGAAAGTAAAAGGATTTGGAAACATAAGCTTACAAGTAAAAGAAAATTATAAAATGAAAACTATAGCTTATTCTTATTAACAGGTTACTTTCCTGTCTGATAAGGATTTTCACACCCAATGGTGAGTCCTTACAGCACTTGTCCACTACAGAGGGCTGGGATCCACTTTTCACAAATCATTCCCACTGGCAGACTGTTGCTTCCCTAATGGATAACATTTGTGCCCTCTTTCCTTCTCTAATACAGTCTCAGACTTTTGTCTTTGTCAGTGCTCAAGTCTGCATCTGTCCCAGAGTATAAACACAGAGCTGGGCTGAATCCATAGATGTCAATTGTTCTCGGTGTTGTTCTGAGACTCACCCTGGTTCAGGTGACAAGTTTCATTTCCATCCGTTTTGGAAGCCAATGTTCTACATGTTACACAACTACAAATGTTTTCCATACAAACATCCCGCAATAACCATGACAACCAGCTACTTGTTTAACATTTGGTAGAGACCACACACAACCTCCTTTGGTGAAATATTTAGAAGATGGATGAACACAGATGTAATATATCTGCCAGGGCATGGCTGGGGGTATCTGGGCATGGCTGTGTCACAAAGAGATTGCACTGCTGTTCTCAAGCTAGGAGCTATGTGCACTTTTGTTTCCATGACTTTGATAAAGTACTGTTCCTCTATGAAAAGTGATTGTGTTAAAATGACACCTTTTTACTGAATAGATCTTTCCCCGTCTACATTTAGCATCATAGCTGGTCCACTTGTGACATTTTTTTTTGTACTCCTGTCAGTCTGGCAGAGCCCACATAGGTTAAGAAGATTGAGCTAGGTTCTCTTTCTCCTTGCGCGTGATCAACCAAATTGTTCACAAAGTTCCAATGAGCTGACTGAAGAAAATGTGGGTTACGTTGGTGGCTCCAAATCATTAGTTTAGCCAGCAGAACTTTTATTACTGGTGATGATATGTAAGAAAGAAAAAACCCAAGTAGTCTGTCAGAGTTAAGGTTGAGTTTGTAGGGTTGTTAGTTAGAGAAAACATCTATTTACTTGTAGCCTGAGCACATTTGCTTGGGAAATCACGGTGAGACAATAAACATGGACCCCTAGAATGCCATTTTTAATGGGTAAAATTTTCAAAAGCACCTTCGTGGCTTAGGAGCCTAAGTCCCATTGACTTTCAATGAGATTTAGGTTCCTAAGTGCCTATGTCACTTTGAAAATGGAGTTTAGGCTCCTAAGTCCTCTAGGTACTTTTGGAAAAATGTACCCAAAATCAGCTTTCAAAGTAGAACTGGACTTTCATGTTTCTAACAAATTGTAATATTGTAAGAAAAACATGATGGGATGGCATAGGGCAGCAAAGACCTTGGGATAGCCGGTGTTCCCTTCAAAACTGTTATGTTCTGGGTGGAAATGTTGGGCTTTAGCATCCCCTCTGCTTTTTCCTGATTGAATTTGGAGAATTGGGAGATCACGGTCTCTATTTTGCACTGAACTGTCAAAATCTTTAAAGCCTCTTTATCATCCTTCAAGTTACTCATCAAAACTCACCTCTGCTGCAATTCATACACGAAACTGCAGTCTGATAATGACCAGGAAGGTGAAGAGCTAGATATACTGCTCCTGAGTGGCGAAGAACTGCTCACATTCTATTATTTTTGTTACCACTAACCCCAACTCCCACTCTTCATGATGGCTTGTTTGTTTGTCTTATCTACCTGTTATGACTTGCCTTTTAGGTTGCAAGCTCTTTGGAGCAAGGTTTGTCCGTGTATATTTGTACAGCACCTAGTAGAATGAGCCCCTGTCCTGGCTGGTCTAGAGGTATTGCCACACTATAAATGTTAAATAATTGTACTGTCTTCATATTAAACAGTATATACCATTTATACTGACTGCCCCGATTTTGAAAGTTTGCCCTGATTCTCTGATATCTGAATAAGAAGTAATATAATGCATGGTTGAGAGTGGTGGGGAGGCTTTCCTTTCTTGTTTTTTTGAAAGGAGAGTGTGGGCAACTTATAAAAAGACCACTGCACATTGCAGACACCAAAATACATTTTCTCACAACAGTTTCTTCTACCAGCTTATTCTTGGAACATTCTTGGAATTTTGTGATGCTGTCAGCTATGGTGATGTAACACCTCTGTTTACAAATTAATATGCCGTAATGCATTTATCTTTAATTACAAGAGAATACCCTTCTAGGATATTTCCTAACAATACTCATTAGGAATAAACAGATGAAGTCCTTACCAGTTAATCAACACCACAAACTTCTTAGTGTTCTGAAAACTACATGAAATAACACTGTCACCTAATAAGAGTGCTTGAAAGCATTAGGGAATCCACAGTGCTTTTTGGCTGGTGAAAAGGTAATGATTGGTTAGAGATGGGCTGGAGGAGCTGCAGAGTTTCAGATGCACACTTCCCCAGGTTTAGGGCTATTCCAATCTGGGGTTTGGGTTGGGTCCATCTCTAGTCAGGATTTTAAATGTATAATAGGGGGGACAGCTTTGAAGCACATTGTGTAGAACTGACAAACCCATTGGGGCCAATGTAAGTGTTTTATAGTCCTTGAGTGGGAAGTGCTTTAGAAATGCAAAACATTTGTGTAAACCATGAGATGGGTCCATTCATGAACTTTGTTGAAAATAAAATAAGAAGATAAGTGGGATAGAATAAAAAAGAACAAATCAAACATTAGAATGTATTTATTCATATCAAGAATAGATTGGCAAGAATTTATTAGTGGTGGATTGCAGCTTGAAGTGATAGTGCAGCAATTGTCTAGTCAATTCTCATCTTTAGTCTTTATGTGGTAACCGCACCAGAATCGCAAGTGTTTTGTTACAAATGGGCCAACATAAACCTGTTCCATAGTAGCATTAAACATAGTAGTAATAATAGTATGATGATGTTAACATGTTAAGTTTTGAAAGCATTTTTTACATGAAATACACATCGAGGGTTAGGAGGGACTGTTGTCTCTGGAGGCCTAAATTCAAATTCTGTTTTGGCTCATGACTGAAAATGAATTAGCTGTTCTCATCCTAGTCCACACACACTTGTATCAAATCACCAAACCCAGCCTGCTCATGAGATTGCTAGCCTAGAAAACCAGGAATAGTGCCACTCAGGACTGATGCTCATTGGCAGGATTGTATGGAGAAACTTGTGCAAGCCCTGCCTGTACTTTCATCAGTACAAATTCACATACAGTTTTTAAAAAAATCTCCCATTTGGATGACACCAACTGAACTGTGGTGATTAACTCCTAAGACATATGAGTCGGACTTTTTAGTAGTGCTGAGCAACCACAGCTTCCATCACCTTTTGAAATCAGGCTATAGGTGTCCACAATTTGCTGTCACTTTTTCCAGTCAGACATCAGTGTGCAACACCTTAATGTTTTAAAATAATACTTTGTTTTATCTATGGTGTGGTGAGTTTTCATAAAA
Organism: Natator depressus; assembly: GCF_965152275.1. Lineage (NCBI taxonomy): Eukaryota > Metazoa > Chordata > Testudines > Cheloniidae > Natator > Natator depressus. The sequence continues at coordinate 73,231,711 of NC_134235.1, forward strand.
TGAATTTTCAAATAGGTTTTCTAAGGGATGAACTCTTTATGGCAATAACTTCATTTGCATTAATAGTTACTATCTACTAAGTTAGCTGTGAACAACAATCTTTTATTAAATATTTTTATAAAATGCTGTTTGTGGACCAGCAGAAACAAGTGTAAATGATTTTTTTAAAAATAGCAATGTATAATGAAAAGTATTGTCTACATAATTTAGCAGTTCAATCAAATGACCTGTTTTTAAAAGAAGGCTTTTTCATTATTCTTATGATCATACATTTATTCTATAATGATGTTACTGTAATATATTGAATTGTTAAGTATTGCTCTGGGATAGTAACTTTAGATCTCTATGCAAGGGTCTTTATTTAATCAGATCTCACTAAAGGGGGATGCGTTCCATGATTATCATAATTCATCTATTCATCCTGCACTCCTTATCTTTTTTTCAGGATGGAGTAGGTGTAGATGAGAAGCTGTCTTTAAGGCGGGTAGCTGTGGTTGAAGATTTCTTTGACATTATCTATTCCATGCATGTGGAAACAGGGCCTAATGGAGAACAAATCCGAAAGCATGCTGGACAAAAGAGAACTTATAAAGCAGTAAGTAAACAAAAAACCAGAACATCTGTAAGTTAAAATATAGTAACACAATTGCATATCTATTTATTGTTTTTTTTAGATTGTGAGTTCTTTGGATTGGTGATTTTGTGGTTTTGATAGTTGAGCCAGAAGTATTACAGCCCATTACTTTCTGTGTGGGTACATGTGTGTGCATATATGCAAACATACAGGTTGAAAATGCTTAGGGTCAAATTTTCTACTGGTGTAATGGGTGCAAGTCTATTGACTTCAGTGGAGTTTTGCCCATTTGCACAAGCAGGGAATTTGGCTGTTTTAGTATGATTTGAAAGACAAGGCCTGTGAGGTAATATCTTTTATTGGACCAACTTCTGTTGGCGAGACTGACAAGCTTTTGAGCTTGTCTTTTTAATCTCAAAAACTTGTCTCTCTCACCAACAGAAGTTGGTCCAATAGAAAATATTACCTCACTCACCGTGTCTCTCTAATATCCTGGGACCAACAAGGCTACAACTACACTGCATCCTAATATGATTTGATAATTTATTAAAATGAAGCTCCAAGTTAATAGTATTATTTTAAATTATTATTAAATTGAAATGCAGATGTTTTTCCAGTTTATGAAGACTGTCAAAATACAACCATTAAGGTTTGTTAAATGAACTGCTGTATTTCAGCAGATGATTGAAATCTCCATTATACTTTGTTATTATAGAGTAAATACATTTTATTTAATGGTCTGCAGATTTGTAATACTTTTCCTGAAAATAAAAAGTTGAAAAGCAAGTAGATTCAATGGCATATCTGTTGACTGGTCAGATGTTAAACCAGTATAAACTGGCTGACTAAAGAGAAAATGCTTTCTAACATTGGAACTGTGTTTTATAGTTTGACCTAGACACTTCAATTCAACCTCGGTCTTGAAATATTTGTAATCTGATGTTTAACGGAGCAGTATCTTTCTGCAAATATGACATTTTCCCTTCTTAAAGAGAACTAATAAAATGTGTACTGTTACTTCCCAAGGTAAATAAAAAGTACTTCCTTGTCTGTAAATTAGTGACCTTAGTCCTATGAGTAGCCCCATTGGTTTTAATGGGGCTACTCATGTGAGAAAGGCAACCAAATTTATGCACACACATACACACACATTATGTATATATACCGTGTAAACAACACACACACACACACACACACACACACACACACACAATATTATAGCAGCATTCAATAGTGTCTCCATCATAGTTAAGGATTTATCGCTTTTCTTCTTTCCTGGGACCATTATCCCAGTGGTTTCCAGCTGCAGTAAGTTGAAACTTTACGCACATCAGCCTGGATGCAATCTTTAGAAACTAAAAAAAAAAAAAAAAAATGTAAATCATTTGAGCCATTCTTAATATGTCCAAAACAAACTAACATCAGCTTTTGCACTCCACTTTTAAGTGAGACCTTAATTAGACTCTGCTGGCCTAGCTGGGAAAGCATATTCCAGTGTCATGGACTCTCTTGAGCTCCTAGAGGATTAAATCTAAGGTCTGTTAGCTCAAGCAAACCAGCTGACTTCTGCCTCACAGAGTGGGAGGGAGTCTCTCAAGGAATCATGTCCCAAACCATTTAGGCCTTAGAGTTTTATAAATCCAAGTCAGTATGGCAGCTACTCCAAAAGTATTAGCTGAACCAAAACTGTGGTGATTTTCAGCCTCACATATCATCAGTGGGAATCATTCTTGATTTCTGTGAGTGTATTCGTCATATGTATTCACCAAATCGTTTGGGTGAACAAATTTTTAGAGTATAGGTGGTTCATGAACTGTTTGCTACAATTATTTGGTATTTGATATTCACAATTCATGGCATGTGATTGGTCACTTGGTATCACTTCTGCTCCCTGATGGGATGATTGAAACTTTTTAACAAGGGAACGATGAAGAGAAAATTCTGAATGTCAGCCCCTCTTCTGGAACTCTTGGGATTCATAAATATTTTCATGAATATCATCAGCTTCCTGAATACTTGTGAATAATGAATATATGACCCCCCAAACAGCAGCAAATTAAATTCAAATAGCTTAGTAGTGAACCTGCTTTTTCATAATTCTATCAGCTCTAGTCAAAACTTAGAATATTGCCCAGGCATGATTAGTAAGGCAAAGAAACTGGCAAAGGTTGTAATTTATTGTAACTTAAATTAACTATGGCTTGTATTTCTCTGGGTAAACAAGTCTGGAAAATGTAAGAAAAGGCCTGAATCTGCACCTGGTTCCTGTTCTGAACAAAGTTTAAGACTGTTTTCAGTTTTGAAAGAGGACTCCCCTCCCATCCTGATCCCGATGCTGAAGTGCTGGAAGACATCAGTATGTCATGCTGCAAACTTGCCCAGCATACCATCCTGGCATAACTAGGCTCAATTTGTGAACTGACCATCCTTAGTCTTCACCACAGGTATTAATTTTAAATTGCAAGGCATTGTGGAAATGAATGGCACTTGTACAGTTTCAGTGGGACTTTACATAATGATGCTGCACAGGAAGATAACTATGCAATTTGGTGGTTCTGTGATAATAGTATTTTGGAGGGAGCTGCAGTACATTTTCATCAGCTGAAAAGTGTGTCAAACTCAAACTGCAGGATTCCTCAACACAGAGTCCATTAATTGCTTAGGAAACTATCTGTGTTATAGTATGTAGTTATATACTAAGCTCACATTCTCTCCTTCTACCTTGACTCCAAGTACCCCGCAAGCATCATACAAACTGTATCATGCAGAGCCAAGACTTTTTCCCTTAGGCTCAGTATATTAATCTTAACCATGGAAAAATGCCAGTAAGTTGCTAATTGGGCTAACAAAAGCAAGTACATTCTTTTTTATTCTTCTTACTGACTACCCTGCTACATGTAGGTGTCCTAGTTTATATGGTATGTAAGACCACCTAGAGACTGACACTATTAGATTACACTATTACACGTCTATGAACCAAATTCTTTGCTGATATAACTCTCTTAATGTTAGCGGAGTTGCGCAAGCAGAGAATTCGGCCCTCTATGTATTGCAGTGAAACAAGAATTGTCTGGCTTTTGGGGTTTTAAATCACAGCTATAACATTTTAAAACAGATTTTTGCAAGTATTGTAGCAGACTAGAGAAACAATGTATATAGTGATTATTAGTTAGTTTCAGAACTGCCTGTGATGTTTACAGACATTAAAAAACAAGGTCCTTGTCCTGATGTAATCACATTAGCATATAGACAGTGTAGTTAAACATCACGGGCAGTAAAGTAATTTCTCCACAAATAATGCTCATGGTGCTTATGCCTTGCTGTTCCACAGGCACACAAGTGTTTAGGGGAAGGGAGAAGAGTGCAAGGAGCCTATTCCTTGGAGTACAGGATCTGCACCCTGTCAGGTGCAAGGCTCCAAAATGCCTGTTTGAGGCGGGCAGCTGTGGGACACACTGGCTAGCACAGCTGGTGGAGCAAGCAGGAAAAAGTATGCTGTGCTCCCTGAAGGGGTGTATCAGCCAGCACAATCCTCATGCGCAGCTGGGAGCTCCAGGAAGAATTCTCTTTCCTTGAGACAGAATTCCCCCTGGAGCTCCACCTATAGTATTGGGGCTTAAAGGTACAACTGAGCCCACATTATGTATAGATCTCAAACCATGGGAAGAATATTGCAGTGGCAAAATGGGGAGGGATGAGATGGGAGGGAAATGCTATTGAGAGAACAGATTCAATATTTTTTGGCGGGGGGAGGGGAATTGATTTGTTTTTAAAGTTTGTTTAATCCTGTATTCTGGACACAGTTCTTCCAAAGCACTAAAATTTACTAATATCTCCCTGCCTGGAAGCCTGCATGACTTAGTGGGAAGAACACAAGGATTCTGTTTTTTCTGGGTAATCAGTGTAAGCAAAATTCATGTGATGTTCTCAGCCTAATTCTTGTGGGGAAACACTTCCATGTTCTGTTGTGGGTGGGAATGGGGTGCTGTTTGCATAGGCTTTGGACTGCTCAGTTTTTGGGCCTGTAAACAGGTAGGCTATCTCACCAGCCCAGGAAAGAACCAGTGCTATACTCAAGTCTGTTTCAGGCCCTTGACTCAGGGCACTATTCATTGTTTAAACCCCAGAACAAAGCAATTCCCCTGACCAATGCAGGCAGTTCCCAAAGGCTTGTCCCTTGCCTCTGTCACAGGCCCATCCCCAAAGATATAGGACACACTCATCTTTAAATCCCCTGATGGGTCATGTGACAGGCAGGTAGCCCTTAACCGATTCCTGTCTATTTTACCGTGACACAGGCCCCAAATTCATCTCTGGTATAACTGCATTGAACTTAGTAGACTTAAACCATGGATAGACTTAAACCGTTGAACCTGAGTTGCAATCACCCGTATAAAGGGAGAATTACTGGAAATGGCTGATCACTGCAATGCAGAAATCACACTATAGATGCTTGAATTATACATGGACTTGTTAGACTAAAAGAGGCTCTTTAGTTTTCAGCATTGCAAGTCCATAAACATTCATGACTACCTTAGTTTGTTTTCTCTCTCTTTGTTACTTCTTGCCTTTCAAACAAATGGCAACAACAAAACAGTTCTACCTTAGTTCTCTCACTGATTGAGTAACAAGTGTTGGAGTAGACAGAGGTGGATTAATATTTCCTGGAGCCCTGGGCCAGAGCAAGTGGGGGCCCCTCCCTACCCCTTCCACCTGTGGTCCCACCCCCATTCTGCCCCCTCCACATGTGAACACGGCCCCATCCCTTTCTGCCCCTTCCCTGGGGCTCCGCCCTTGTTCCACCCAGGGTCTCCCCCATTCTTCGCCCCCACTGTGGCCCCAAGACCAGAGAAGCTCTGTCCCTGCTGCTGGGGTCAGGGTCTGAGGGTGTTGAGGGCTTTCCCCACCACCACACCTGGCACTGCTGCCAGGGAGTGGGGTCAAGGGTGTGTGCGGGGGCTTCCCCCACCACCGCGGCTGTCCCGCCCACCTGGTGCTGCCGCCGGGGAGTGGGGTCTGGAGTTGCAGGGGTTTCCCGGCAACTGAGGAGCGGGGTCAGAGGCACAGAGTGCTTCCCCCACCGATGCCCCGCCCTGCCTGCCCGGTGCTGCTGCCTGGGAGTGGACTCAGGGCATGGGGCCTTTCCCCGCTCACCCGGGGCTCTGAGGCCTCCCAGTTGGTTGAAGACCCGGGCACAGGCCTCGTAGGCCTAGTGGCTAATCCACCACTGGGAGTGCGGCTCATGAGTATATTCAGGCCCTCATTCACCACCACATTACTTGTTTTACACTCCATTATACCAGCATAAAACTGGAGTAAGGCAGAGCCTCAGCTTGCATCTTTCAAAAATTTTAACATCTTTATTTTGCATTTTTGTATATATATTTGCCATTATCCAGGAACCAGGAGCCTAGTCATCGTGTCTCAGGATAAAACTCAAAAAATTAACCTTTATGAGCTTTTACAGAGGCACATTACCTGATTTGCACTGTCCAGCTGCATCCCAAATATGACTAAGTATGGAATCTTCTTCTAGCCTCCCAGGTCACTGTTCTGTTTCATGTTACATTATCTAATTACCTTTGGATCCCTTGTGAAAATGCTCATAAGGAGATAAGAAATTTTGAAGAAGCAAGAAAAGGTAATCTGGCCCAATATGCCTGTCCTTAAATTCATTGCACTCCTCTTTCACTTCTGGTTTGGTTTTGTTTTATTTTGCTACGCATTGACTACAAGCAGAGGAGAAAACAGCCAACTCCTTGCACAAAGTAATTTCTCTACAAATAATGCTCATGGTGTTTAGCACTTATAACAAGAGGCATATTAAGGCTTCTTGGACCCAGGACCACTGGTCTGTGAGGTTCAGAAAAGCACACACAAATTAATTTTGTTGTTAGCAGCATTAACTTTCCTCTCATTGGCATCTATCTCGGTAGAGCAGGGGCTACTGTGTAGTGGTAACGGGGAAGTCAGTGTCAGCACAGCTCCTGAGTAAGTTATGCTGCTAATGGAAAAAGAGGACAGAATTCAGCATGGAAAGACATGGATTCCACAGGGAGGATTTAGGGATTTGTGATTTCCAGTCCTGTAATCCTTGAGGACCCTCTTCACTGTTGCAAAGCCATATCTCCAGGTCTCCTACATCTTCTGCATGGCTGCATCTCCTTTTCCCCTGAAGAGAGAATGTATTGGGAACTCTTCAAGTTCATGTCCATTTCAGTAGTGGAAAGAGAATCCCTGACTGGGCCCTGCACTGATGCCCAGGCACAGAGGGCATGTCAGAGGTGTGGCTAGAACAAAAGGGTGTGGCTGGAGTGTGACAGCAATCCAGTAATCCTCAACTGATGGAACTAGTCTTTGTGGGCTGATCTCAGTTGTACCAAAATGGCCTCTGTTTGGCCGCAAGATCAGGGGCACCTTTGGCTCCTCTCAGGTCCAGTTCTGAGCACAGCTGGGCCAGGCTCAAGGATCAAGCCTTAAATTTTAGAGCACTCTTTCTTCCCCTTGAGGTTTCCCATAGAACATGTTAATTTAGCCCTATAGCTTTGTTTATAATTGGTTTTCATATAATTTATGCAGATAATCACATACAGTAAGTGCCCCACTTTGGTAAATTATATGTTGGGTCACGTTCCGCTACCTGTATGATTCATTTACTCTACACTTGTTAGTGTAAATCCTTACATCATCCATGGGACAGTGAGTAGATCCCTAACTAGATATTTGTCAGAATGTGTTACTGAGCATGAAATGGGGACCTTCCTGGTAAATGATCAGCAATGCAAAAGCTAAAAGAGGATAAAGAAAAAAATCAGAGGCAATTTAGCACTGGCATAATTGAAACAATGCCAATCCATGAAACAAAACCATGGACCATTTTTTGTCATCCTGAGGTTCAAGTTCTGCTCTCGCACCACTGTAAATTCAAAATATCTGCATATTGAAGTCAGTGGGCTTACTCTGGATTTACACCAATGTAAACAATAGCAGAATTTGGTGTGTAAATTAGACTAGTCTTCTTGAAGCAGGTCCTAAGCACACAATTACTAATTTATCTCCTATGTAAATGCCAGAGTATACATCAACACAGAAGAATTCTGTGTTCACATAAATATACCATTCATTCATTTAAAAAAAACCAAACAAACCCTATGAGCAAAGAATTCTGTAAACTTTTTAAAAGTCTCAGATGGAATGTTTATTTAACACAAGCTACAATTGAATCCCCTTCTAGAAAAAAACAATTACATTCTAACTTCATTTTTTTCTCTTCACCAGCTGTGATGACTACATAATCCCCCTTGAATACCTCTTCCCCACTTTGCCTTTGCTCACTTAAGGAAAAAGATGTAATTAATTAAAAAAAAATCAAAAGGCCAGGAAATTAATTGTTAAAGTTATACTTAAAACACCATATCCCTTCCAACCTGTACCCTCTCCGTATAAGGTAGGGGTCTATGACAAGTATCATAGATAACTAACATGTTAAAAGGGTTTAAGATAGGCCTAGATGTCTAGACAGCAGATTTGAGAAGAGGCTTACAATGTCTAAGAAGCAGGACCAATGTGGATAGAAAACAGTTAATAATTTTGCAGCACCTGGAGTGAGGAAAGTGTAACAGAAAGATGAGATGGGAGGGGGATAGGTTTGTGGTGTGTATATAAGTATAAGATATGAGCTGCTAATGTTGCTGCCATTTCACGAGGAAGCAATTTGATGGAAAATCTCTGATCATGTAGGTGAATGTGAGTGGTCAGCTGAGCCAGGGTTTAACAGTTCACCCAGGTGGTTCAACAACTGGGCTTTCCAGTTTGAGTTTGTGCAGCCAAAGTTTATGTAGCTTATCCCCTCTTTCTTCTTCTCTCTCACCCTCTAAAGCAAAAGATTTGAACAGTGACAGATACGTTATAGTTTGAAAAATCAGATCACACAAACACCTTGTCTATTGCCCTCTAACCATTATAACTATTGCTCCCAGGGGAAGTGCCGCTCTTTGACTGGGTGCAGCATGTGTTCCCATATTCTCACTTGTTAGGCCAGCTTCCCTAGCCAGCACAGAGACAGAGCAGGACCATGGGCCAGCACTTTCCCTCCAACAGCGGCACTTGCCTGGAGCAGACCTTGTTGTTGGGGAAGCATAAAGACTGCAATTGTGCCCAGACCTAGCACAGGCCTCAAAGTGTGAGAAGGGTTCCTTGTGCCCTCTCTTCCCTTCACACAGCCACACACAGGCTGAGCACAGTCAAGCCCTATGTATTTTTAATCAGCATATTTGTTCTGGCTGTCTACATACTGCAGTTTTGGAATCTCCTGGCATTTTGTCAACGAATTACTATTCCCCATCTCTAGCCCTTTCAGGATGTTGGTTCCATTACTTGAAGGAGGGAACGGGGATTGCATAGCATAAGCTCCCTGCTCAGGACTCAATGCTGTTTGGTCTTGATCTAAAAACTGTATACAATGCACCCTGATTCCCCGTAAAACCGTGTAATAATAAAAATAATAATGAAATAATTCTGTCTTCATTTGTTAGCCTGATGTCAGGGAGGAAGAGGGCATCCCTTGACTTCCACCACTGACTCTAAAAAAAAAAAAGGAGTATATTTGCGGATGCAGACTAACATGGCTGCTACTCTGGAACCACTGATTCTGTTATTTACACTTCTGTCATGAAGGAATCTGGTTCAACTACCTGATTTGATGGCCCTGGGGTTGGGGCTATATACCACCTTCTATTTTTTCCCTCTGGTTCCTTTCTGATTTTTTTTAAAAGAAAAGAAATGAAACTATATGCTTTTCTGACACACCATTTCTTCCATACTATACACATGTGTACTCTGTTATTAATGCCTTAAGGGTTATTAAGTGCACTTGCAAAATCTTACTTCTGTTCCTCACATTTGCCGCATGTGCCCTAAGACCTACCTTTTAGTTTAGTGCTTGTTAGTTTTACAAATAATCATGTGGCTAAAAAAGGCTACATAATAAATAACACATAATGCACTAAAATAATCTAAACATTGAAGGCAGAACACAGAGGCAATTATCTCCACATATTAAAATTACAATGGAACAGAACAGGCTTAAAGGCCTCAATAAGTGCCAGGAGGAAATGCTGACCAATCAAGAGCCAGTGGGTCTGTTAAGAAGGTTTGCCTGCTTCTTCTCCTGGCACTGCAGGCTGAGATTGGGATGCAGGAAGAGTTCCTCTATAATAGCCCAGAATCTCAGAGCCAGGCCAGGGCCTTGCCCTCAAGCACTGCAGACAGGCGTTTGTCTTGGAGTTTTGTTTTGTTTGGTAGTTTAAAGGTGGAGATTGCCAAAGTCTGAGTTTGTCATATTTATTGAACTATGTATAGCCTGATACTTAGCTTATGGCCACAACTGGTGGACTGGGACAAGGGGCACCTGCAACACCATGCTTGGCCCTGCAGAGGTGTGCCGTGGGACAGCCCCACCTGCCACAGTACTATAGTTATGCTTGTACTTATGGAATTTTCTAATGATCTGTGTAAGTCTTCCCCTACCCTTCCATCCTTGTGTGAGAGAAGCTGATGTTGAGCACGCTAGGAAGTTACAAGTCCTTCTCTCTTACAGCCCTTAACTATAGTCTTTACTCTAAAGAGCAATGCTACTGACACCCATGGGAATACTCACATGAGCAAGGGTTGCAGAATTGGGCCATTACTGTCATCTTTTGGTAGAACTGGAAGGACACAAAGAATGTTTTCTTATGAAATAAGATCATTGACTAAATCTTGCTGTCCTCACTGACATGAAAAGCACTAATTAACTCAACAGGACTCCTTCTGTGAGAAAGGCAAGCACGATTTGGCCCCACAATTTTTATTTTTCTGGTGGTGGAAGCAAAATGCATCACTTTCCCATTTGCTACCCCTAGGAGAGCAATTTGCTGCACACACACAAGCAGTGCTGTATCAAACTATTGGGAAGCACAGTTTATCATTTAAAAATAAATGCATAAAGATACGTGGGCCAGATCCTGAGCTGGTGGAAATTGGCATAGCTCCAATGACTTGACGCTCATTGAGCCAAACCTGATTACACCAGCTGAATATTTAACCCATAAAATGTAAGTAATCTGAGCCAATTCACTAGGTAAAAGAAAGGGGAAGTTGGCCAAGGTTAACATTATAAAAGGATGGGTATCCCTGAATACATATAGTGGGAGGTTGGAGACAGAAGGATCTGCCATGTGAACAAATTCAGTTGTGGGAGTTGATGTTCCCTTGTAGTCAGGGGAGCACTCCCATCAAATCGGGGGCTTAACTCAGTTGTTCCCCACAGAGGGATTTCAATCCTATTTAAGTGGAATCAGAATTTGACAGAAATGCTTGATTAGAATACATGGAGCATTCCTATCAAATCTAGGCTACTAATGAATCCGTGGGTAAGCTCCATTAATTTCAATACAGCCAAACTCCAAATGTGTTCAAATGTTATGAAAGAGCTGCATATGTGCACTTCCTAATTTCTAAATGTTAATTTCTAGCTGATTTAAAATTATTCTTTTTTAGATGCTGTAAAAACTCAGTCCAACTTATGTTTTCACGCTTTAAAAAAATCAGCTGGTTTTGTTTTGTAGAAGTGGGCAAAATTGATCTGAAATGCAAAGAAATTTTTTTTGCAGAATTTCTAATTTAAAAAGTAGTTTAGTTTAATGTTTTCAGACAAACTTCTTTTGGGGCTAAGACAATATGTGCCAAGTTTCAGCTCAGAAAGAAATTTTCTCATGTTATAACACCCCTGAAACAAAGGTTTATAACGGAAACAATCAAACAGCCTTAATATTAGTAGCATAGACATAATGGTATAATTCATATTCTTAGTAATTTTTAATGAATAGTTTGCTGCTTATTTCATCCCTTCGAACCAAATTGATGGGTGAGTTTAAGGGCCCATCAGCATATAAATCACACCAATTTGAACTCACACCAATTTAGTGACATTTTCACTTCTGAATCTGCTCCACTGAAGTATTTAAAGGAGTGTAATTTACAGCACTGAGTAGCCAGGAGACAGATTGCCAAAAGAAGGGGATAAGATGGTTAAAATAGGCCAGCTCACCTTCTTCCTGCTCCCTTATGCTTAGTTAGACCTATTTTCACATATTTAACTGCACTTACACCCATTTACTGAAATGTAACTTACACCACTTTACACATACCTCCTCTGAACTTAGACCTCCATCTTTTCACCTTGGTCCACTATGTCGACTTGCATCAGCATTGCCACCCTTCAGAGCTAAGTGGGATCCTGCTGCAGGCTTCCCAGCAGCAGAGTACAAGTGGGTGTCAATCTACTCCTCTTTTAATTTCTGCTGCTGAATCTGACTCTCTCTTCAGGAGCAATCTGTTTTGCAAAGCAGTCAATTGGCAAATTGAGGCCCAGAAATTTATTGTGGCACTAGTTGTGTTTGCTGATCTGCAGGAGACCAGATGCACACACCCTCAGATGTCAGACTTTATGGTTGTGTATGAACATAAAATATGAAAATTTGATAATTTTGGACTGGATGGCCAAAATGTATTACTTCAAGGTGCACCAAAGGAACCATTGAGGTTGATTGACCGCTAAATTCTAGAGCGATTAGCAGAAAGGTTTTATTTAAATCAGAGTATTAATCATTGACGCTGTGAAAATTTTCACAAAAGATGTAATGAAGACAAGAATAGACCAGTGAGGAAGGAGACTGTCAACATTCCTAATCTATTGGGTCCGGTACCTATTTACTGACATATTGTTCAAATTAAAATAAATAAAACTTAGAAACTAAGGAAGTTTTTGTGGTACACCCTGTAACAAAAATAGCTGGGAGCTTTTCAGTGGGTTTAAAATAAACCCCTCACTTGGGTGCCTGTTATATATGAATATTTTTGCTGAAAAGAAATTGCAAAAAATATAAATAAGAAAACAAAGCGCCTTTTAAAATGAGTGCATTTTTCAGAATCGACTATTATTAGCCATTAAATGATAAGGAGCCAGATTAGGTAGATGTTTCTGGAAATGCTGCAGAGTATGTCGTACATGCTTTCATTGTGCTTCCTGGCATTATGGAATAATATGCCTTATACGGAAATATAATGATCAGTTCTGTTAAATCATGTTCAGTCAGCTTATATAATAACACCTATATTTTGTTATTCATTTCAGATTTCAGAGACCTATGCCTTCCTGCCTAGAGAAGCGGTGACACGATTTCTAATGAGCTGTTCAGAGTGCCAGAAAAGAATGCATTTAAGCCCAGATGGAGCGGATCATAAAGGTAGTTTTAGTGTCAAACGGTGGGATGTAAAGTAATTTTATTCCTAATACCCATTTATATTTTCCTAGTTTAAGTGAAGGTTCATAAAAATTTGGTAGACTGGAACAGTTCAACAAGTCAGATCTTCTCATTTAGTTAAGTTATAAAGTAGTGAATCTTCTGCGTTCACCTAAGGGATGGAATTAAATGCTATGCTCATCCTCAACAGAAAGATGATTTTACCTGGAGGAAATCATTTATTTTTCTATGGAAATGTTTATACATCCATTTAAAAGTAGGGGATAGATGGGGTGCATGCACTGTAGTCATTTAGGATAGAAGAGCTCATAATTTTTCCTAGGCTTGTGCTTGATTCATATATTTTTTTCATAGAAACTTCTATCTGTAAAGCCAAAGAGCAATTGAAAATGCCAAAGTTGGAGCCAAATGACAGAAACTGTCTGACATTTGACTGCAGATTAGGCAGAGGTGTCCTCCAATATATCATGCATAATAAATATATTTATGTTACAGATAATGGAAAACCTCCAACTTTGGTGACCAGTATGATTGATTACAATATGCCGATTACTATGGCCTACATGAAGCACATGAAACTGCAGCTACTAAATTCACAACAAGATGAGGTAAAAATTCAAATATTCTAGGTTTGTTCACAGTTGCTGTTATCGGTCAGATACTGACTGTCTCCTGGCTTTGGTGAAGCACTCTGTGCTGTACTAGAGACATTAGATCAATTGTTAGACATTGCCTTTTATGTGACTGGGCCAGTGCGGGTTGCGAAGGGTCTGGAAGCAGTATGTCCAGTCCTGGATTAGTCCTGTGCTCAGCAGTGACCTCCACCTCCACTTTCAGAGGGGACATTATTAGCAGGTCCTGAAGTGAATGCCATCCAGTTCTCAAGGTCAGTAGCCAAGATGTAACACAGCGTGGGAGTGAAAATGGAAGCAACAACAGGATTGGTTTGGATCATTAGGACTAAGGACCTAACTGGGAAGCATATAGGGAATTAATCCATCCTTCCTAGAACCTCCGTCCTTAATTCAGCAAACACTTAAGTTTGTGCTTAAGTTAAGCATGTGCCTAAGTACTGTGCTGAATTGGAGTTTCTATCAGAAAGAATAAAAAGGGAACCAGGCTAAGAACTGGGCTTAGTCAAAGGGAATTGGGACTAAACCGCTTTTTTGATTATTTATGCTCTTTTCCTTGATTCATGCAGTGCTTTTTCAGATATTGGAAAGTGCTTCATGAATTGGATGGGAGCTGGCAAATTATTTGTAATAAACTCGCTTTGATAGAAATGTGTTCATTTACCACGTGAGCTGCCAAATAGTTAGGAGCCCAGTTCTGTGCCAGCCAAAAAACAATCTTGCATGCTGTGTCCTTCTGCCTGCCTGCAAGAAATAATCTGAATTTGATTTTTTTTTAAAAAGAAAAACCTTTAAAAACAACCATAATAGCTAGATTATGGCAAAGATCCTGACTGATTCTTGAATTCTGTAAAACCAGCGAGATGCTTTCATAATAAGTAGATATGGACTATTGTTGGGAATTCATGAACTGTTCAAATCCCCACAAAAACTGGATTGTCAGTACTACTCTAAAAATAGCAGAGAACTCTTTTCTTTATTGGGGATTTTCTGCAGTTCCCTATGAGAACTCCTCACAACTGCTGCCTGATCTCCTCTTCCCCACAGCCAGGCTCCCCTGAGTTGGCTATCTCTGGCTGGGAAACCGATTCCAGGATCACCAACAGCAGTAGATTGGAGACTTTATCCTTGCAGTGCTGCTTAAAGCGACGTTCTTCTTTCACTTTTCCCCTTCCTCCCATTGAGAATCACTCTCATCATACAGGGCACAGCACTAATGCTGGAGCAGGGCCATTTACTACAGTATATTCCTCCTCTGCTACAGCTTGAGCATTTCAGTATTGTCCTTTCTGGCCTAATGACAGGAATCAGGCCCCTTTCAGTGTACCAGTTTTCCATCCAGGTCAGCCAGCAGGAGTGATATAATGGTAGTAGGAAGCACTCACTTCCTCCCGCACTCCCACTGTAGCTGACAGCATGGCCTCTTCGATCATGCAAACCCAGTCTTGCTGTGCATGAAATCTTTGCCACGTTGTAGCGATGAATAGTGTTGCAATTTTTAATGTATTTTGTTTGCCACAATGAGCGTTTGTTAATGAGCAGCAGCGTCGCAAGTGAAGTTCTCACGGTCATTTTTAAACTTGTCTCGCAACTGATACATACTTTCTGTGCCTAGATATTATATTCTGGCACCAAGAACAAAAGGGCAGTGAAAATGTAACTGTATGAAGTAGGAGCATTTCTGATACAGGTCTTCAAACTATTGCATGCAATATGGTGAACTTTAAAATCCATCCTTTGATTTATACTAAGATTCTGTTTCCAAGGTTTCACTCATCATCTTTATATCATTGTGGGAGGTGAGGATCTGAGGTGAGAACCAGAGGTGAAAGCAAGCCGGTACGCCCCGGTACAGCGTACCGGTAAGAGCTGGTGCGCCGTACCAGGACCGGCTTTCCGAGAGGGCAATTTAAAGCCCTGGGGTAGCAGTGGCAGAGCTGCGGTGGGGATTTAAAGGGCCCTGGAGCTCCGGCCGCTGCTACCCACCCCCGGGCCCTTTAAATCCCAGCCTGAGCCCTGCTGCCCGAGCCCCGGGGTAGCGGCGGCGGGGCTCTGGCGGGGATTTAAAGGGCCCTGGAGCTCCAGCTGCCGCTACTGCCCGGGGCCCTTTAAATCCCCGCCAGAGCCCCGCCGCCACTACCCCAGGGCTCGGGCAGCAGGGCTCAGGCCGGGATTTAAAGGGCCCGGAGAGGGAGTAGCGGCGGCTGGAGCTCCAGGGCCCTTTAAATCCCCGCCAGAGCCCCGCCGCCACTACCCCAGGGATCAGGCAGCAGGGCTCAGGTGGGGATTTAAAGGGCCCCAGGGCAGTATCATAAAATGTAGGGTGGTGTGCAGAACCACCCTGGCCCAACAGGAGCTCCCAGCAGCACTGGAGAACTTACCTCTGTGCTGCAGCTGGCAACAGCCCCCCGCTCCCTCTCCATGCACCCCCCTCACACAAAGGATAGGGTAAAGGAGGATTGCACATCATTTACAGAGCCAGTGGAGCCCCAAGGGTATTCTGGAATGGGCCAGGAGCAGGAGAGGAGGTGTGGCCAGCATTCCCCTATGCCTTGTTATTCTCCAGCTGTTCAGGTTGAGAGGGGGCATGGGCAACCAGGATTGCCCTAGCCTGCTCTAGGAGCCAAACCAGCCCTCAGCAGCCCCAAAATTAGCAAGGTGTGAGCTACCTCTCCTTGGTCCCTGCAGTGGCCCTAGAATCTATCCCATTGTGCCTGAGGGCTGGGGGAATGTGGATGCTGATACAACCTTTGAAAGAGAGCAGTATGCATTTCCCCTGTACAAGATGGTGTGTTACCTGCACAAAATTCTCTATTACATAAAGCACCCACCTTTACCCAGTTCCTAGGGCTCAAAGTGTAACCCACTTGATTTAGGCACCCCCATCCTTTCCCAGTTCCTAGGGCTCTGGGTGAAAGGAACCTACCCTTACCTAATTCCCAGGGCTCAGAGCCACCCATACCCAATTCCTGGGGCTCAGGGTGTAATCTTTTGTGGGTTTACGGGGTCTTTTACCAGTGAAAGAGCCTTACACAGTAATATACTTAACCTCTATTTATTAACAGTTAGCAAAACAGAATGCACACAAAAAGAATCACCTCTGTAAAATCAGGATGGTAAATACCTTACAGGGTAATCAGATTCAAAACATAGAGAATCCCTCTAGGCAAAACCTTAAGTTACAAAAAGACACAAAAACAGGAATATACATTGCATTCAGCACAGCTTATTTACCAGCCATTTAAGCAAAAGGAAATCTAACGCATTTCTAGCTAGATTACTTACTAACAAGTTCTAATACTCCATTCCTGTTCTTTTCCCAACAAAATCATCACACAGACAGAAAGACCCTTTGTTCCCCCCACCTCCTCCAGTTTGAAAGTATCTTGTCTCCTCATTGGTCATTTTGGTCACGTGCCAGCAAGGTTATCTTAGCTTCTTAACCCTTTACAGGTGAAAGGGTTTTGCCTCTGGTTTTCTTTAACCATCTTAAGCTCTGTTTCTTTATCTGGTGATGGTGGGTACTATTAGGACAGAGCGCCTTCTTAACAGCCTGATATTACCTTGTTTTAATGTAATTGAGATGGAATGTGGGGACGTGACTTTCTGCTTCTTGGCTCATGGCTGCTGGTCTTCTAATATGACTGCAGGAAAAGGTCTCAGACCTTACAATATGGCTACAGGAAAAGGCCCCATCCTTACAGGTGCAGAGGGAGACAGGGTCTTGCCCTTGCATCTCTCCTTCCTATCAGGAGGCTGCTGTTGCTGTGGGTGCTAGTCTCCAGCAGCTCGTCCATTCCAGCTAGTCTGTCTGATGGCTTTGTTGGGGTACCCACCACCTTAGTATCTGAGCAACTCACACATTAAAGAGATTGCCTCGCCCTGGTGCTCTTTGTGGAGGTTCTGGCTCTTCCCCCTGTTTAAATTGTAGAAAGCTTTGCTTGGGGTGGGGTGTTTTGTTTACTGTAATACAAAGACTGGGTTTGTCATTAACACCTGTGGCAAGGTACAAGGGGGAGTCTTCCAGCACTCTCTCCCGACTCGGACACCTGCCCAGGGTTAGGAACAGTCTAGCCCTTTACCTGTCCAATTTAACAGTTAGTGACACTGGCTCTAAGGAAACATTCTCCCCCGCTACTAAAGAAATATCAATATTGTCCACAAAGTCATTCAGACAAAAGAGAGAGGAGTTCATTCGGGGACCAGGTGAAAAGAAAATAATAATGATATTAATCTCTATCCAGACCAGTTCATTAACATATTAACATCTAATTCTAGCATTAGCTGAACTTTTCTAAATCATTCATGGTTACTAACAAACAAAAAATTAAAATGTAGTCCATTGCTTGCTAGTTAAAGTTCAGTCTTTAGGAAAGAGCAATGAATATGCCTCATATTCTTCATAAAGCATTTAAAACTCTTCTTCAGTGGATACTGCTTCAGCCGCCTTATTGTGTTTTCTCTAAAACTCTCTTGTTGTTAACAGACAAGCCTTTGGAAATGTTGTTATACTCTTAAAATTGACTGCAGAAATGTCATGGGGGCTTTCCATGTTCATTTCTCATTGACTTCCAGCTCAAACTCCAAACCCTGCAAACACTTATGAACATGCTTATCTTTAAGCACGTGTGTCGAGCCATTGACTTCAGTGGGACTACTAACCTGAGCTCACACATCATCATCAATAATAAAGATTCTGTAATTAGAATTAGTAGTTCTTCTTCGAGTGATTGTTCATGTCCATTCCAACCAGGTGTGTGCGCGCTGCGTGCATGCCAGCTGGAAGATTTTTCCTTTAGCAGCGTCTGTAGGGTTGGCCTGGGCACCCCCTGGAGTGGTGCCTTCATGGCGTTCATTATAGGGTCCTGCTGACCCTACACCCTCTCAATTCCTTCTTACTGCTAGTAACGGCTAGCTGGAACTTTGCTCGCTCTGTATAGCAATCGCTTTAGCAGTGTCTGATAGCATATCGTGTATATAGTTTTCTCAGTTAGTTAACAGTTGTTCCTTATAGTTATAGTTAATTGTTTTGGGGGGCTCTCCCCCCTGACAACGTTTTCCCTCCTGGGGTATGCTCGGGTCTCCAGGGTTTAAGCTCTGCGAGGCCTGTGGCAAGTTTATGCCCAAGAGTGAATCATAGAATCATAGAATATCAGGGTTGGAAGGGACCCCAGAAGGTCATCTAGTCCAACCCCCTGCTCGAAGCAGGACCAATTCCCAGTTAAATCATCCCAGCCAGGGCTTTGTCAAGCCTGACCTTAAAAACCTCTAAGGAAGGAGATTCTACCACCTCCCTAGGTAACGCATTCCAGTGTTTCACCACCCTCTTAGTGAAAAAGTTTTTCCTAATATCCAATCTAAACCTCCCCCATTGCAACTTGAGACCATTACTCCTCGTTCTGTCATCTGCTACCATTGAGAACAGTCTAGAGCCATCCTCTTTGGAACCCCCTTTCAGGTAGTTGAAAGCAGCTATCAAATCCCCCCTCATTCTTCTCTTCTGCAGACTAAACAATCCCAGCTCCCTCAGCCTCTCCTCATAAGTCATGTGCTCTAGACCCCTAATCATTTTTGTTGCCCTTCGCTGGACTCTCTCCAATTTATCCACATCCTTCTTGTAGTGTGGGGCCCAAAACTGGACACAGTACTCCAGATGAGGCCTCACCAGTGTCGAATAGAGGGGAACGATCACATCCCTCGATCTGCTGGCTATGCCCCTACTTATACATCCCAAAATGCCATTGGCCTTCTTGGCAACAAGGGCACACTGTTGACTCATATCCAGCTTCTCGTCCACTGTCACCCCTAGGTCCTTTTCCGCAGAACTGCTGCCTAGCCATTCGGTCCCTAGTCTATAGCGGTGCATTGGATTCTTCCATCCTAAGTGCAGGACCCTGCACTTATCCTTATTGAACCTCATCAGATTTCTTTTGGCCCAATCCTCCAATTTGTCTAGGTCCTTCTGTATCCTATCCCTCCCCTCCAGCGTATCTACCACTCCTCCCAGTTTAGTATCATCTGCAAATTTGCTGAGAGTGCAATCCACACCATCCTCCAGATCATTTATGAAGATATTGAACAAAACCGGCCCCAGGACCGACCCCTGGGGCACTCCACTTGACACCGGCTGCCAACTAGACATGGAGCCATTTATCACTACCCGTTGAGCCCGACAATCTAGCCAGCTTTCTACCCACCTTATAGTGCATTCATCCAGCCCATACTTCTTTAACTTGCTGACAAGAATACTATGGGAGACCGTGTCAAAAGCTTTGCTAAAGTCAAGAAACAATACATCCACTGCTTTCCCTTCATCCACAGAACCAGTAATCTCATCATAATGAGTGATCCTCATTCTTCCTGCTTGCGGTGCCCTGGTGAGAGCCACCAGAAGGAGAAGTGCTGCATCTGCAAGGGTTTCCGCCCCAGAACCCTTAAAGACTGGGAACAGAGACTAAAAATTCTGTTGATGGAGGCAGCATTGAGGCCACACTCCGACCCGGGACCCACTGAACCAGCACTGAGCACATCCTCATTGGTGTGCAGCGTGCCGGCACCAATGGCGTGCGAAACAGCCCCAACTAAGGACCCTAAGGCCCCCCAGCACCGTCATGGCTCGGGCCATAAGAAGTCGGCGTCAGCACAGCACCGCTCTCCATCCCTGGTGCCGGTAAAGAAGAAGAGGCCGGTGAGGGGTCGATCACCCCTCTCGAAGCCTAAGGGGTCTGTGGTGTCCACGAGCGTGTTGGGACAGACATACCGAAGGCCAAAGGGGGCCTCAGGCCTATCTTAGACCTGCAGCAGCTCAACAAGCTTGTAAGGAAACTCAAGTTCCACGTGGTCTCACTAACCTCCATTATCCCCTCGGTGGATCCAGGGGACTGGTACGCTGCCCTCGACATGAAGGACACGTATTTTCACATCGCAATAGTCCCACATCACAGACGCTACCTCAGATTTGTGGTGAGCAGTGGCCACTATCAGTTTGCCGTCCTCCCATTCGGACTGTCGACAGCTCCCTGAGTATTCACAAAATGCATGGCAGTCATCGCGGCATTCCTGTGCAAGCACCAGATTCAGGTTTTTTCCTTACCTTGATGACTGGCTGATCAAGGGATGCTCAAGAGCCCATGTGGAGGGTCAGGTTGAATTCATAAGAAGGACCTTCCTTCAATTAGATCTCCTAAACGAGGCCAAATCTGCTCTGTCCCCACTGCAGAGGATAGAGTTTATAGGCGTGGTCCTAAACTCAACTCAAGCCAGGGCGTACCTCCTGGAAACCAGGTTTTGCTCACTAGGGGACATCATACAGGGCCTCAGACAGTTCCCCATGACCACAGCAAGGAACTGCGTAAAGCTGCTGGGACACATGGCTGCGTGCACTTATGTGGTACAGCACGCCAGACTCAGACTGCGTCCACTCCAGTCTTGGCTGGTGTCGGTGTATCGGCCAGCCTGAGACACTCTGGAAAGCATCATAACCCTGCCCCGCCCGGTGTTGGACTCCCTCCTAGGGTGGCTCGACCCGTGGGTGGTTTGTGCAGGAGTGCCCTTTGCCAGCCCTCAGCCCTCTCTCTCATTGGTGACAGACGCCTCGGATCTGGGCTGGGGAGCTCATCTAGGGGACCTGAGGACTCAAGGCCTCTGGTCTCAGGCGGACCTTGCTCTGCACATCAATGTCAGAGAGCTGAGAGTGGTGCGCCTGGCATGCCACGCTTTCAAAACCCACATACCAAGCAGGTGCATATCTGTCCTCATGGACAACACCTCGGCAATGTTCTATATCAACAAACAGGGGGGTGCACACTCCTCTCCCCTGTTCCGGGAAGCTCTTACACTGTGAGACTTCTGCATAGAGCACTCGATCCACCTGCAAGCATCATACCTCCCAGGTGTGCAGAACGAGATGGCGGACAGTCTCAGCCAGTCCTTCCATGGTCACAAGTAGTCCCTCCGGCCAGATGTGGTGAGCTCAATCTTCCGTCTCTGGGGCTCTCCCCAGATAGACCTGTTTTCCACTTGCAGCAACAGGAAATGTCAGCTATTTTGCTCCCTCATGAGTCACAGCCCGGGGTCCATCATGGATGCCTTCCTTCTCCCGTGGTGGGGCCGCCAGCTCTATGCTTTTCCACCAATTCCACTGGTCCACAAAGTACTCCTCAAGATCCGCAGGGACGGGGCCCAAGTCATACTGATAGCGCCAGTGTGGCTGCGCCAGCACTGGTTCACGTCACTCCTGAAAATGTCCGTACCGGCACCACTCACTTTACTGCTGATCCTGGATCTGATCACGCAGGACCATTGCCGACTCCGACACCCGAACGTACAGTTGCTCCACCTCACAGCCTGGATGCTCCATGGCTAAACACCATGGAGCTGTCCTGCTTGGACCAAATCAGACAAGTCCTCCTCAGTAGTAGGAATCCCTCCACCAGGGCAACGTACCTTGCCAAGTGGAAGAGGTTCTCCATCTGGGCAGAGCAACGCAGTCAGCCGCCATTGCTCACCCCCATACCATTCATACTGGACTACCTCCTTCACCTAAAACAACAAGACCTGTCCCTGTCATCAATAAGGGTCCACTTAGCCGCCATCTCTGCCTTCCATCTGGGCACTGATGGCTTCTTGGTCTTCGCACACCCTTTAGTCAGTTGTTTCCTCAAGGGCCTGGACAGGCTCTTCCCCAAGATGCGTCAGCCTGTCCCGGCCTGGGACCTTAATCTAGTCCTCTCCAGATTTACGGGCCCTCCATTTGAACCACTGGCGACGTGCTCCCTGCTCTCTCTCTCTCATACAAGGTCGCATTCCTCGTGGCAATTACCTTGGCTAGCCGGGTATTGGAGCTCAGAGCCCTCACGTCCAAGCTCCCTTACACAGTTTTTCATAAGGACAAGGTCCAACTCAGACCTCACCCGGCCTTTCTCCCTAAAGTTGTCTCCCAGTTTCACATGGGCCAGGACATCTTCCTCCCAGTGTTTTACCCCAAGCCACACTCCTCCAATAGGGAGCGCAGGCTGCACTCACTGGATGTACGTAGGGCCCTAGCCTTCTACATAGAGAGGACTAAGTTGTTCCGGAAGTCCGTCCAACTCTTCGTGGCCATGGGGGACAGAATGAAAGGTCTCTCTGTCTCTTCTCAATGCATCTCGTTGTGGATCACATCCTGCATTCGGGAGCGTTACGTCCTGGCGAGGGTGCCCGCCCCGCTGATTACCACCCACTCCCTACCAGGGAGCAGGCCTCCTCGGCGGTGTTCCTGGCGCAGGTCCCCACCCAGAAAATCTGCAAGGCGGTTACGTGGTCCTTGATACATACATTCACGACGCACTATGCAATTACACAACAGGCCAGAGATGATGCGGCCTTTGGACGCGCTGTGCTCCAAACAGTGCATGACTCCAACCCCACCTTCTGAGCTTTGGCTTGTGAGTCACTTTGTTGGAATGGACATGAACAATCACTCGAAGAAGAAAAAATGGTTACTCACTTTCTCGTAACTGTTGTTCTTCGAGATGTGTTGTTCATGTCCATTCCAATACCCACCCTCCTACCCCTCTGTTGGAATAGCTGGCAAGAAGGAACTGAGGAGGTGGAGGGTTGGCAGGGCCCTATATTGGGTGCCATGAAGGCTCCACTCCAGGGGGTGCCCAGGTCGACCTACGGATGCTGCTAAGGGAAAAATCTTCCGGCTGGCATGCACGCAGCATGCACACACCTGGTTGGAATGGACATGAACAATACATCTTGAAGAACAACAGTTACGAGAAAGTAACTGTTTTTTAAGAATTATATTGAAGATGTGTGAGCCAGAATAAAACCCGTCTTACTCTCCCACAATTGTATTAGCTGGTTTTGCCTTTTATTTCAATGTGAGCAAGATTGGGCTGGGGGGAGTAAGAAGATGCCAGTTTTGACTTCAATGAGGCCAGAATTTCACTATAAAGTTGCATATTGTCAATGGCACCTCTCAGTCAGGTAAGGTGAACAATTCAAGCACAAAAAATGGAGAACTGTCCTGTTCCACCGAGATTTAATAGCCAAAAGCTGTCTTGAGTTTTCAGACTAACAACACTTTGCTTGTACGAAATATTCTAGTGAACACTTACTAATATTTGTATTATCATAATTAATTAAACCTGAACTGCACTTGTCAAACAAATGATCATAGTACATTTTGTGATGCTTATCCTTGATCTTCTTATGTTTGTTTCCTTACTCATTAATTCACCAAGGGTGCCCTAGTCATTAGTATGAATTAGCAAGAGAGGTGTAGCATGAACATCATATTTGAAAGTTATCTTGACTTTTCCTAATGCAAATGAAACATGAAATTTTAAATTTGCAGGATGAAAGTTCCATAGAAAGTGATGAGTTTGATATGAGTGACTCCACCAGGATGTCGGCTGTGAACTCTGATCTCAGTTCTAATCTTGAAGAAAGAATGCAAAGTCCTCAGAATCTTCAGAGCCAGCAAGATGGTAAGCCTTTTAATAATAAATAAAGAAATAATAAAAATAGTATGGTTATACCTCTTTTGTGCATTACCTTTATTCAGCACCTGCCATGTCCTTTACTTGAGAATCTATTTTAATAGGCAACTTGAGATATAGGTTCGCTTTGTCTCAACAAACAGATGACAGGGTTGTTGGTTTTTTTGGCCCGCTAATTGTTGCTTACAAGTAGGCACTTACACCATGGCATGCTGGGTTTTTTATATTATTAAATATATAGTGTGTCCACGCATGGTATAAGGGGAAGTAAAATCCCTGCAACCCTTCACCTCTGTGTGGCTATCTAGACATTGGGTCCAGGAATGGAGAGACAAGGGGTACTGCATGGCTGCCTACTCTTCCCTCACCTGGAATCTTAGTTCTCAGCACCAATCTACCACCCACCAGCAGCAAGGGGGAAGCAGAGAGGGAACTGTGGCTGCCTGCATTACACATGCTTCCCTGGGCTGATTCTGGGCTGCAATGGACTGAACTGTGTGCTAGGGACACAATCTAGCCCATAGTTAGGGTAGATACTCTCTTTATATCCAGTCACAGGTTATATCTTATTTCTATGGAGCCTGCTTTTGTGCTTTTTCCCCCAAGACCACAACAAAATCCACTATGAAAATATAGTTCATTCTTTGTTATATAAAAAACAAAACAGATGGGAGAACTAAAGAATTAGTGTAAAAGCCAGACAAAGAGTATACACTGCAACAATATATGTCTTTAGCTTTGTAGATATGTATATATGAGATTTCCTTGATGAAATGGTTCAGATTGCAGGACTGTTGCTTAAAGCAGTGATGTCAAACATGGCCTGTGGGCCAGATCTTGCCCACTTGGTGCATTTATTTGGCCCAACAGAAGTAGTCACATGACCCAGAAACTAAGCTTTTGTTAAAAATAAAAAGTAAGTTCTAGCCCTTGTGATTGTGAAGAAAATATTTCACACAAAGAGAGTATAAATCAGTACAGCAACATCTTTCTGGGTCTGCAAACAGCTGCAGACAATGGCTCAGAGTATGAGCTCCCCCATTCCTTAGTTATCTTATTGGAGTGTTGTCTCCAAAGCCCAGTGAAGATACATAAGTGTCAATATTAACTATTTAATCACTGATCATTTTAGTGGATGGAATGGGGGTAGGAAAGGAAATGAAAAACAAAGGGTTGAGAATCGGGAGTTGCTGCAGGGAAGGAAATGCAGAAGGAAGACTGGAGGAGACGGAAGAAGGAGAGAAACAAAGAAAGAAGGATGGTGAAGAAAGAGAAACAAAGGGTAGAAGTAGTGGCGATGTAAAGGTGAACCTTTAGTCATTAAAATTTAGTTACTACATAAAGCCAGAATTCTACCCTGGATCTCTGCACAAACCTGTCATTGACTTCAGTGGAAGTTCTGCTTTGGATTGGGGGCGGGGGTATGGATTATACATTTATACCCTGGACTACTGATTATAATAAAAAATTAACTTAGGACGTGGGGGAGTGGAAAACTATTTTGTGCCACCACAGTCTCCTCTTTGGAAAGACTTTCTGGTATTGGAAACCCTTTGCAAACTTGTAACCATACGTTAATCAAGCCCTGGGTCTAGTGTGTGTGTACATGTATGTAAATAATCTGTTCTATTGATATTCATAGAAATCACCCCCATCATGGATCTGTGTGTCTTGGAATACACAAGTCCTGATTCACCACTGTGTTACTCCAGTTATATGCTGATGTAATTTCAACTGAAATCATGGTGTTACATCAGTATACACTAGAGTGATGCAGTGGTGAAGCAGGCCCTAGCACTAAATGTGAAGCATAGGGTGAAAGACAATTGCCCTGTAAATCCTACCAGTTTAATGTATCAGATCAGTGACACTCGCACTGAGGCTCAGGAGTTGCAAATGGCTCTTTAATGTGTCTCCTGTGGCTCTTTGCAACACATGATATTAAAACAGTGCAATA
This sequence comes from Natator depressus, assembly GCF_965152275.1. NCBI lineage: Eukaryota > Metazoa > Chordata > Testudines > Cheloniidae > Natator > Natator depressus. The sequence goes on from NC_134235.1 coordinate 73,257,669, forward strand.
TAATTAACAACCAATCAGGATGCTTTTATTATATATATATATATATATATATATATAGTAAATGAAACAATGAAGTCACACGACTGTGGCTCTTTCAGGTAATGTTGATCGGCTAATTGAGCTCCTGAACCACTGAAGTCTGAGTGTCACTGTATTAGACCATGATTCCATGATTGTAAATATAGTTCCTCCTATTCATTAACACAATATTCGGTTAGGGGCCCAATGCTGTGAGCTGCAGAAAGCATGCTGGAAGAATTGTAACTTAAGGATATTCATTGTCTTCCAGTGCATTCTCTGCATCTTCCATGATCAAGCCGTTTGAACTTAAAAACACTGCAAGGATGAATATAAGATGCTTATAAAGGGTAAAAATCATGCTATTTTGCTGGGCCCAAGCAAGGCCCTCTACATGTTTGGAAGCTTCCTGGTAGCTATGCACAGAGCAGGGAAGAGCACAGCCAGATCAGCCACATGCTGTGGCCTCTGGAAAGCACACAGGAACCTGAGCCAGTTCATAGTGCTGAGTGAGGATTGTACAAGGGGTCACAATACATACATGCAAATCCTCCCATAAGGTCAACAGCGATTATTTCACCAATAGTCACCCCCTGATTGCCTTCTAGCCCATTGTCTAGGGACTGAGGATAATTCCATTCCCCACCCTGCATGCTGTTCTCCACACAAACCCCTTTTACTCAAGCTTTATGGAGTGGAGGTGAATTTCACCTATAGCCCTGATCCACAATGATATCATCAAGGGCAGTTCTCACCGCAAAATAGACTTCATACATTTTTAAACAATAGGGAGTTGAGTCAAACTTGCTGGTGAAGGGGATGAAACTAGCACCCCAAGCACCTGCAACCATTGGGGAGGAGCTGGGAAAGAGCTGCCTCAGCTCTAGTTTGCAATCAAATCGTTCTCCAGCTGCTCTGGCCATAGCCCCTTCTGGGGCAGCCCTGGTTGACTGGTTTCCCAGTGGAGTGTATATAAGGCAGCCACAGCTGCTAGCTGGATAACAGGATTGTAAGATACTTAGTTGTCCTACCTACCTTCTGTGAGTCTAGTCCTATGTCTCTCTGTCCTCTTCCAAGCTTCCTATCCCCTTGTTCTGAGCTGATTTTTTGTGAGAGACTCTATTTATTGCTTATCTACAGACAGAGCCCCAGCCAAACAGCTGAGTTTTGTTTGAATGACCCCTGATGTTGCTCTGGGGACTCTGATATTATCAGACCAGACCCATCAGCCCTTGCCTCAGATCATAGATTGAAGGCAGGGTTTGTAAACATCTTTAGTCTGTCTAAAAGAAGAGTGTGTGCTGTTAATTGGCGGTTACTAGATTTTAAAGTTTTTAAAGTGGGTTTTGTTGTGAAAGCTGTCCTTTAAATGCCTCTGTTAAGAGGATAACAAGAGCTGCATGGAGATAGAAAGTTCTTCTGTTGACCTGCTGTTAGCAGGAGTTAGAACCTTGTGCAAGACTGCTGAGTAAATTCTGCAGACTCATCGTAGCAACTCCCCGAATAAGAAGTAAGTGTGGAGGGGTTGGGGGGAGAAGCTTCCGTAGAAGAAAGTAGCGGCTCATTTGGGTAGGTCCCTAGAAACATCCGGGTTCTGTATGAATTTAATGTTTAGCTACTATTGAGTTACCAGTAAAGGCGATCATCAGGAGGGGGATAAAATGGACCACGTTTTTAAAATTGGAATAAGATGGAAGCTATAGCTATTCACAGTACTGTTTCCTATACTAAGGCATATCAGAGTGAGTTAAGACCTCTTCTGACTTTGTGCTTTGTTTGCTTTGTCTGCACACTTAACATTTTTAAAGTGTTAGCTTAAAAATTATCTTTAAGTATATGAATTATATTCATTATTATATAAAACCTGTAGAGCTGTCTACAGTTAAAATTAAAAATGTCATGATTTAACTTTAGCCAGAAACTTTCTATTGATACAAAGATATTAATAAGTTTCTACTAAAGTGGTTTTTTTTTGTTTTTTTTAAATCAAGTATTTGTAGTGTGTAGGAATGGGGTAGTATTTCTTTAAATAGTTTGAGTCTCCTCTGGTGGTGCTCACTTAGTTCTTTGTCTGTAGCAGCAAGTTGCTAGGTTTCACACTGTGTATATTGACTAAATATGGCTATTTGCATCCCACTGTTCCCCTGTGGTTCCTTCATATTGTTTGTTATTTAAAGAGTAAAAGACACAACAGTATTCCTTTTTGTTTCAAAAGTTGTGACATTTACTCTAACTCCCGTGAAACACATAGTGTTGGTTAATTCGGTTAAACTATGTATAATTAGAAGTGTTGTCTAACATAGTGTTATACATACCATTTGCTTTGTTTTATACTCCAAAATTAGTTCAAGCCAATTTATAATCCATCTTCCCTTGCAATAACAGGTGAGCTATAGTAATTCCTTGAGCTCTTTACTTTGTACTGATGAAGCCTGGAAGACCTTTGATTTTTAAAAATCAGCTCAAATTTTCTTTTCCTCAGTAACATTAAGCAAGGTATGATAGGTGCAAACACCAGGCAGAAGATGAGTCTAGAACAAATGGATGAATGGGCATACTGTACTACAGGATGTTTTTTCATCATAGTTGCATACATTTCAGGCCTGACCCTGACATTGCTGAGCACTGGGAGTTATGATGAAGTCACTGAGGTCAAAAGCAAATTCTCGGCACTGGGCCTATAATGAGCTTTTTGCTGTAAGCGAACCAGATACAGAACTCCCAGTAAGTTCAACATATAGTGCAGGTCAAGGATCAGGCCCAGGATTATATTAGTCATATTAGCTGACAACACAGCTTTATTTTTCGTTGAGACACAATTTGTACAGAATTGTTCATGATCAAGGTATGAGGGGCTGAACGCTGCTAGTCAGGTAGGAAAGCTTCTCAGATCCAGTGTACTTAAGAGAAGTGCTCAAAACCATTAAGGACTGGGCTCAAATATTTTGCAGAGTTTTCTTGATGTATGAATCTGAGTTTAGATTTAAAAAAAAACCACCGGAACTATTGAAATGGCATTTTTAATGTGCAAGGGATACTGGGAGTTTAATAAGTCAAAGTTATAGCACACTAAAAAGAAAGTAGCCTGTTAGTGTGTTCCTTTTATTTCCTTGTCAGTTGTACTATATTTACCGTGCATAAAACCTTCATTTATGTACCTTCCAAAATCCTAAACTTTAGGTTTGTTTTTGGCTTTACTACTTGATTAGTTTTATTTTGTAATCTACATACTACACTGAGTACAGCTGCGATACTGTGTCACTTATGCCTAGTGTCATATTTTAAAACATTTTTAAATTTAAACAGATGTTTTGAGCACATTAGTCTCAGCTTCCGTTTAGTGTACGGAGCCTAGACTGAATAAGGACTGCAGGATGTGGCCCTATAGATGTAGAAAGAATAGGGATAAAATACACCGTTCTCAAACTTCATAGAGACTACTGCAATTTGTACATTATTAACTAGGGGGTTGACTCCTGTGATGGGCCAAGTCCTTGAATCTCACTGAAGTCAATGGGGAATAGAAGTATTCGAGAGTAGATTCTCATTTTGCATGGCAAAGAATTCTAGTACGATAAGATTTAGAATTTCTAGGTGATATCTAATCCAAGATACTCATGTATTTCATGGTAGTGCCAAGAAAAGTTAGTAATATAAGAATATCAATTAAAAAGGCCTTGTGAGTAGAGTCTGATGATCTTAGTCCAGTTCCTATACTCCTGTCAGTTTCACTGCTGCGTCCACCATATTCAGTTGGTATCTTCGCATCCAAACCCTTATGGTCTTGGGGAGGCCATGTAAAAACTGCTCTAAGACGAGCACATCCATAATCTCCTCCACTGTCTGGGAATCAGGCCTCAGCCATCGGGTGGCCCAGTCCATTAATTTCTGGGTGAATGCCCAGGGCCTCAAACCTCTTGTCCACTTTGCTGCCTGGAATTGCTCGTATTTTTTGGTGGATAGCCCCAACCGATCTAGGACAGCTGTCTTCCCCGCATCATAGCTTCTGGCCTGCTCCTTGCTTAGGGCCATGCAGGCAGCTTGGACTTCACCAGCCAGGTAGGGAGTGAGCTGCAGGGCCCAGGTTGCCCTGTCCCAGCCTGCTCCCATGGCTACCCACCTCTTAAATGTGCCCAGGAAGGCATAGGGATCATCCACAGGGCCCTAAATACCATCCCCCACCGTGGGAACTCACAATTTCCTGGAGGAGCTGCTGCTGTACCCTGGCCTGCTCTTTTATGAAGTCCTGCAGGCTCTTCTGCTGCTCTGCCTGCCAGCTAAGCAGGGCCTGCCTTTCCAGCTGGTGGGCCTGCTGAAAGGTTTGCATGGCCTTTTTGCACCTTTCCTTCTCCAGCCATTGCAGGGTCTCCTCCATCTCCGGGCTGCCAAACTCCGGCTCTGGCACAGAAGCCCCATGTGTAACTGAGTGTACCTGGCCCCTGCCTCTGCTAGGCTCAGATAAAGTCACTCAGAGACCCTTAGTTTCTGAAACCATGGGTGCTTTTATTTACAAGTTTGTGCTCCCACCACTTGCTCACCACACACAGCTCTGGGTTCTTTGTGTCTGAACCCAGGAGGAAAGGGCTGCACACCCGCAGCCTCCTCCATTCTACCACTTGGGCTTCCTTCTTCCCAGCCTCTTACATAGCCTTGGGCTAATTGGGCTGGCAGCAGGCTCTCATTCCCCAATTAGGGCAGGTTCTTTCCAGGCAGTTCCGCTTTATTCACTTCAATGGGGCTGGCGGCAGGGGACTGATTCTGCAGTTCTCCTGCTCAGCAGCCTGTGACAACATCACAAAAGTTTATTCAGTCAGGAAGCAAGGTTATAGTATATCGCTCAATTTGAAAAAATTAATACCTTGTTCACCGAAGCAGAGTTTTACTGAACTTGAGAACCTGGTGTATTGCAGTAGTAGTATTTCACTTCAGTGGAGTTACCTCCTGGGGTGAATCTGGTTCACTGGATTTGCTTAGGTGTAATTTAGTTTGCACAAATATATTAAGTGCAAAAAATACACTAAAATCATTGATACCAATATAATTGTAGAAATCAAGTTCCATTGACAGTTTGACTTCTTTAGAGCTGATGTGATGTTAGTGCAAGTGAATTAAATTCTGCCAGTAAGACTGCAATGACTCTTTGGCGCTAATACGATGTCCATGATGATAGCTCTAAATGTCAATGCAGCTATGGGTACTTTAACAGCACCATGGAACCTGTGGAGGGTTAAGTAGGGTTTTCAATGTCAAATATTTTAAAACACCACCTTCCACTGGCATGGCAACTGATATTTGCATTGTCATCAGAATGACTCCATAGCTAGGCAAGTATCTGATGTACATTCTTGGGTGGTAGTGGGTAATCTGCTTGTGATGATATATCTGGTGTGGCTCCAACCTGTGGTGAGATTAAAATACCAGCTTTTTTCTCGCAAGGGCACTACTTTCTCCTCCCTTCTCCCATATTAGTGTCATTAAGTATTACCCATATCCCAGAGTTCAGAACTCAACCTTCCGCACAAACACCATATCTAGGCAGCCTCAAGAAACAAGCATGAGATCAGGATTAAGACACACATGCCCCTTGTGGTAATGTAGTGTATGACAACTTGACTGCTGGGACAGCATACTGTTCATGTGCAGAATTCTCTCTTCTCATTGAAGTGATGCAGGTCTGCAAGCACCTTATGGGTGCATTGTGCTAAAGAACAGATCTGCTGTCACTTTTCTGTTTTAATTACTAACTACATATGTTCTCTAATCATTTTCTTTTTTTTAAACTTCTGTTTTTTTTAAGTGCCTTTGTTTATACTCTAATTTGCTTTAGAGACTAAAATATTCCTAACCATGAATTATGCATTTAGCAGACTCTGCTGCATTCTGACTGGTTCATTGCAACCAGGGAACAATTTCATTTCCCACTCCATGCTCCCAGCTGCACAACTGTCACTTTCTATTACTTTTGCCTCAAACAATTGAGGATGGCTTGTAATGACAATAATTGCCTCAAATTTTTTTGTCATGTTTGACTTGTTAGCAACCAACTACTAACTGTTGGTCACAATCAAGTTCTTAGCTGTTGCATAATTACATGAGGGAATATTTTCAACCAATAATAGTTCAAAAATGAAAATTATTCTTACATAAAAACACTAAAATACTTGCTGACGCTCCATTCTAGTTAGATCCGTCATGTTTGCATGACCCACCCAGTCCCGAGAGTGAAATTTGCCCCTGTGTAGAGAGCTAGCTCCAAGCCTATATATCTACTTAGTCCCCTATTATCAGCAGTTAAATGGTGCACTGGCATTGTGCTGAGCCTCTGCTGACAGGTGAATTTCAGCCAGTAGAAATAACTAATAACTGTCCAAAGGAATGTTTCCCCTTTCCCCTGCTCAGTTATTCAATTGAGCCCATTTTCTGTTGATCTCAGCAGAGCAAGCCCTAAAGCATATACTCCACCTTTTTTAGAATGTTGTATTTCAATCCTTCTGATTTTTTTTTGTTTTTGTTTTTTAAGCCTCAACATTATGGAGGTGTTTTGGTCTTGGATGGGGAAGCAAAGGGAACTTTCCAGTAGATCAGTGTTACCCAATTCCTCTTTTGAGTATGCACTGGTAGACTTCAGAGGGAACTGCACGTACACATTGACTAAATTTGACCACCTCTTCCGGTACAGTATAGGTCGCTGTCTTATGTAACTACTGTTAAAATGTGAGCTAGTATAGACTAGCATTTTACATAAATGTGAAACATAGCATAACTAATTTAGTGAAAATACCTAAACCCATTTTTACTTTAATAAAAGGGATGTAAAACAATATGCTTAATAGAAAATTTAATTGAGCAGTTCTTTACTATTCAGCTTTTTAATTAAGGAAGCTATTAATGTGTTTTTGTTTTTGTTTTTTTGGTTTGTTTTTCCCTAAACACCAAATTCTCTAGTGACATCAGGCTGCCTTGTGAAAGACTTTGGTTTATTTGTTATGGTAGTTTAAACTGTTTTTCATTTGATAGAATGTTTTATGATGCTGTATAGTTTAAAATGTAGAGTCATTTGCTAACCATAAACAAGTACTTTGCCTATGAAAAGAAGAGTGGCTCTTTTCAGCATTAAAGTATTTTGTAATATTTGCTATGCTGGAACATAAGTGGTTGTGGTTTTTTTTACTTGAGATGTGAGAAGCAATATTTTAAAACAGAATTTACTTGATATTGGGAAAAATGGCAAATGTTGCATTCATTATTCTGTGCTAAGGAAGCTAATGCTGATGAATTGCTTTTAGAAAGACTCCTCCTCTACATGGCAGTTGATCTATAAATAATAATTTGCAGAACTCACAGGCACCTTGTAGGTAAAGGAAAGCAAGTGGATAATTAGGAAATAATGTTCCTGTTAAGTGCAGGGAATTCTAATTGAGTTTTCTTAGTATTCTGACCTTTCTGCTTTGTTATAAGGAGAAATGCAATAAAACCATGATCCAAAGCAAACTGAAGTCAGCAGGAGCCTTTCCTCTGACTGCAATTGACTCTGGATCTGGCACTAAGGGTACATCTATGCTGAAAATAAGTGTGATTGCAGCGTGGGTAGGCAGACCCAGGCTAGCTTTATTCTAGCTAGTGTTGCTCCTGGGGAAGTTCTGCGCTGAAAAATTAAAAATTCGGCACACAATATTTTAAAATCTGCACATTTTATTTGTTAGAATAACATCATATAATCGTGCTGGTTTCAATTATTTGGTAATTTATTTCAACTACACTACAATGGATGGAGAATGGGAGTTGGGGGGGAGCATTGGAGGAAATCCTAAAACCTCCTTTGTCTAATAGTAATGTAGTGAGGTTTGAACCTTTATTTCTAGTTATTAGTCGTCAAATATATGGAGCCACATGCTCAGTATTACATCGTAGGCAACTGAAGAGCAAGTGAGGGCAGGGGAATCAAACTCACACTTTATATTGGCTGCTGACCATCTCCAGAAAGGTCAGTAGCAAAGAGTTCATAGAGCACATTTTGATAGGAAATATTTTCAGTTCAAAAATTTAGATCAGTTCTAATCACTAAAACACCATCAGCATATGTAAGCCATACTGTCCTTTACAGTAAGACACCTTTACAGTACTCAGACAATGTAAAGCAGCCTTAAAACTTTTACACCTGTTTTAGTCTCCTGGGGCAGTTCACCAAGACAATGGGAACAATTCATTAAGCAGGCAGGCTGCAACATTCTGCTCTGCCTGAGGAGACAGCTTGCCCTATGCCTACCTCCTCAGAAATACCCCAAATCCCTGCCCCCCCATGCGGAGCGTGCCGCAAGTGTGTGTTAGAGGGACGGTGTCTCTTTCTCTCTCTTTTTTTTTTTTTCTCATGTGCATGAGTGCCCAGTTCTCTCTTTCCCCTCCTCTCCCTACAGCCCCGCGGTAATGTATGTCTCTACAGGCTGCTCTGGGTACTCAAACCTGCCTGTCTGCACTGCTGGAGAGGGGCGTGTGACCACTCTTGCGGGTTCCTTTTGCTTCCGCATCAGAAGTCATTTTTCTGTGGAGAAGCAAGAAAGCTGTGGGGGGGCATGAATTTTGTGCATGCGCAGTGATGCAGAATTCCCCAAGGAGTAACTTAGTGTGGGAACAATAGCAGTGAAGACATGGCAGCATAGGCCAACAGCCCAAGTGTGTACACAGGGTCCCAGATGGGTTTATATTGGGGTGGCCAGACCACAACACACCACCACATATTCACTACTACTGTTACCACACCTGACTGATTAAAGCTAGTGCACATATGCTTACCTGCATTGCAATCATCACAATTTAAGATGTTATGAAGACATATCCTAAGATTCTGTCTCATTGTAGTTGATGGGTGGGAATTTTATCAAAGATTTCAATGGGACCAGGACTGGACTATAGTTCCCTAAGTCTAATGGCATAAAAAGAACATTCAAATAAAATCACATCTGCATGGATCACAACTTTAAGTACACAAAGGGCCAGTCAGGCACATACTCTTCATGATGTTTTGGACATGAGGGAGAGAATATTATCTTCTCCTTGGGGCTGCAATAATTGTGCTTACACATCAGCACATCCAAATCAGAAAGTTGCTCATACAGTAAGAGGGGATACAAAGGTGAACTGCAAACAAAGGCAAGTTAGCATAGCTTTCTGTGCTGAATGCATCTACATTAGGGTTGCTGACTCTGACTCAAGCTATTCTGGGAGATTTTTTTTTTCCAACATGATGAGACATAATGTCATTTTCTTAAAATATCCTATTAAAATCTCCTGGGTTGCTTTCAATAGTCACTGGGAGATGGATACCAATTCTGGGAGACTCCAGGCCATTCATGGAGGGTTGGCAACCCTGTCCACAATTCATGTTGTAGGGGGACTAGGCACCATTCAGGGAGTTTTGTCTGCTTAAGGACAACAGATAATATTTTCAGAAGTGTCAAAGTGACTTAGGAGACAAAGTCCCATTTTCAAAAAAGACTTGGATATGTAGGCATGTTTTAAAATTCTACCCAGCGTCAGTCACCAGGCCCAAAATACTCAGGGTGAAATTCCAACCCTCTTGAAGTCAATGGCAAAAGCCCCACTGATTTCAATGGAACCAGCACTTCATCCTTCACACTTTCGGAATTGGTGGTGGGGGATTGAATTGATTCTGGAGAGGCTGATTCTGGGGGCTGTAATTTTGTTTACCCAATTATTAAGTAGTGGAGTTTATTTACAGATAATAGTTTTAATTCAGTGACTTAGTATATGTCTGGCTATGTTCCTACCTTACTCCATATTTCTTTCTGCCAGGTTTCTCCAGTTTTCTACTGGGTCTTAAGCTGTATGTGCTCTCCATGAACTGTGCAGATGCTTAGCTTCCTGGCTGACTCTCCTTGTGACTCTAATCACAAATTTGAAATTGCGTACATTGTTGCATTCCCTGCAAATTTGCCCTGTTTTTAGTTGAAAATGGGGCTGTTATGAAGTCTGTTATGAAGGGGAGAGAATATTTTTCTGCTTTCTGGATCAGCTACTAAGTTGTGTGTATTTTCCTCCTCACCCTATAAGCATGTGCCTAATAGGCTCATTTGGCTAGTGATATGGGGAACTGGTGCCAGCATACATGTTTAAAAGAGGTGTATTGTTGGTCTGAGTCTACGATTAAAGATGACAGCTTTGGCATGTACTCCTCTGTAACGGAAGAAGCAGGGTCCCAAGTTCAGTCTTGAACCCAGGTCTCGTGCTTGGCCTCTGAGAATACTGATTTCCATAGAAATCACCTTAGAACCTAGTTCTGAAAAGGGGGAGGTACAGAGAGAGCCACTTCTTTCCAAGGAGAAATTAATGGCTACCCAGTAAGCTGAGTGCACTCCCTGGCTCTCTACAGGCTGCATATTTAAATCACTTAGAGGTACCCACCCAACTCCTGTGCAACTTCCCTGCCAATTCTCTGCTCCTATTTTCCTCCTACTTAATGACCTAGCAGATCTGTAGTGGAATATAGTGCTGGAGGTGCCGAGCTGAGTAGGATGTAGGAATCTCTGCAATATGTTCTCAGGGGCCAATGCATATGAAAACGGGCTATATTACTGAACACCTTTTCCCTCTGTACCCTGCTTGTGTGTGCTTTAGCAGTGTGTAGGATCAATTCTTAGTAGCTAAATCACAATACTTCATTAAGTATTAAAAATAGAATGGAGACAGTGTTTGATGGGCATGCAGATATGGAGCCTAAAATCTCCTTCCCTGCAAAGTGAATTCTTTTGAATCAAGGTGTGTTCCTTTAAGACATTCTTCCTCCTTCAGGCAGGAGGGATTCATAGGCCCTGTCTACACTGGCAAGTTTCTGAGCAGTAAAGCAGCTTTCTATGCTGTAACTCCCGAGGTGCACACGCTGCCACGCCACGTAGTGCGCAGAAACTGCGCAGATGCAGCGCTGTAAAAAAAAAACCCACCCCGACAAGAGGCCTACAGCTTTCTGCGCCGGGAGTACAGCGCCACGGTGCCAGTGTAGACTCCCTAGTCAATTACAGCGCTGGGATTGGCCTGCGGGAGGTGTCCCACAATGCCTGTTCTTGCCTCTCTGGTCATCGGTTTGAACTCTACTGCCCTGCCCTCAGGTGACCAACCGTCATCCCCACCCCGTCAATTCCTTTGGAATTTTGAAAGTCCCCTTCCTGTTTGCTCGGTGATGCGTGCAGGGGTCTGAGGGCATCTTTCCAGGTGGCCATACCTGCTCCATGCAGCAGGCGATCCCCCGCTTAGAGCAATGCCGAGCTGCTGGACCTCATCAGGGGAGAGGAGGCTGTCCAGTCCCAGCTGCGCTCAGCCATAGGAATTATGATACCTATGGACAGATTTCACCATGCATGACAGAAAGGGGCCATGACCAGGACACACTGCAGCGCAGGGGTAAAGTGAAGGAGCTGTGGAACGCCTACCACAAGGCGCAGGAGGCAAACCAACACTCTGGTGCTGCGCCCACGAGCTGCCGGTTCTACAAAGAGCTGGACACGATACTCGGCGGCGACCCCACCTCCACTGCGAAGGCCACTGTGGATACTTCAGTGGCTTGCATGCCAGTCGAGAGTGGACTGAGCCAGGAGGAGGAAATCTTGGATGAGGATGTGGAGGGGCGGGGGACCCAGAGGCAGAGGATAACTCGGAGGTCAGAGAGGCATGCAGCCAGGAGCTCTTTTCTACCCCAGAGGAGGCTAGCCAGTCACAGCTGTCAGAGCTTGGTGAAGTGCAAACAGGAGAGGAGGCCCCTGTTAAGTGGATTTGATTTTTGGGAATCACTGAAGGGACTTGTTGGGGGCAGGAGGGTTGCAGAAAGCAGGCTTGTCTCTATATGATGCACATACCACCACATGCCTAGTCTGAGCAGCAGAACAGGTTGCTGATTGACTCCCTCACTTCACGGGAATCTGCCTAAGAGATCTCCAGGAAATCCTCATGGAGATACTGGGCAATCCACTGCTGCAGGTTCTTTGGCAGAGCTGCTTTGTTTCTTACCCCATGAATGGTAACTTTCCCACATCACTTTGCAGGCATTGGTGGCACGACTATTGCTGCACACAGGCAAGCTGCATAAGGGCCAGGGCGGAAGCTGCAGTCTTGGAGAAGACCCTCCCTTGAATCCCTGCTCACCCTCAGCAGCAAGATATTTTCCATAATGAACACAGCCTGTGGAAAATGTAGGAGCAGGAATGATTATCAGCCCTTACGCCCCAGTGCTGGCTCTCCCCAAGAGAACCCTGATTTCCCCTGCAGCTACTCACCATTTTGGGGGTCTTGTGGCTCATGTGTGCTTGCCGGGGGTCAGCCAGTTAGGCACAGGTGTGTGAATAGTGGCTGTGTTTTAAATCACTGCATCAGTGTTCTGTGTGTTGCAAACAATACTGCTTCTGTAAAATGTTGTGTTTTGGCTTCATGGATATGAACTTTGGAGCCCAGCCTCCCTCTTTATCACTGGCTGAACAGCTGCGCAGAATTAAGAAGCGGCCACGAAGAACTAAGGAGGACTTCCTGCGTGACGTTATGATGCACTCCGTGGCCAAAAAACAGGAACTGAAGGAGTGGCGGGACAGCAAGAAGAGGGATCGAAAGGAGAATGCGGTGAGCCAGAACGGAGCCATGGAGCAGCTCTTAAACGTTATGGAGCGCCAAGCGGACACACTCCAGGCAATACTAACTCTTCAAACTGAGCAGCTCTGCGCCCGCCCTCCCCTGCAGCCGCTGTCGCAAAACTCTTTCCCATGCGTCCCCCCCAGACAACGCTGACACACTCTTATCAACCTCCTGGCTCCAGTTTGTACCCGCGGCATTCCATTCCTCCCCCATTACAGTCCAGCACTGCGGACTCCCAGTACCCACTGCACTCAACACCTGTCCCTCTGCAGTTTGGCCCTGCTGAAGTACAACACCTGCTGCACTGTATTCCAAAGGAGAAGGTTGGATATGATCCCTGGACATACACAAATCTTTAACCATCCTGGGACCCCACCTCCTCTTGGGACCTTCCCTTCCCCCATCCCCTCTCAGTGCTGATGTGTTTTTTTGATCTACACTTTTTTTGTTTGTTATTTTTAATAAAATAATTGTGTTGGTTTGAAAGCCATCTTTATTCTATTAATTGAAAGCAAACAGAGCCCTGCAAAGCAACAGACAATTATCTTAAACCTTCATATTGCATCGTCTGCACCAATCACAATCACCTCCTAGCATTACAAGTACTGCACTCCTGAGCATAGCAACAAATATTGTTGACTTTCAGCTTCAAATTGCTGCCTCAAGGTATCCCTGATCCTTATGGTCCCGCACTGTGCCCCTTTAATAGCCCTCGTCTCTGGCTGTTCAAACTCAGCCTCCATGTGCTGAGCCTTTGTGGTCCAGCCCTGAGTGAAGCTTTCACCCTTCCCTTCACAAATATTATGGAGTGTACAGCACATGGCTATAAGCATAGGAATATTGTCATCAGCCTGGTTCAGCTTCCCATATAGGCAGCACCAGCAGGCCTTTAAATGGCCAAAAGCACACTCAACATTCTGTACTTGCTCAGCCTGTTGTTGAACTGCTCCTTGCTGCTGTCAAGGTGCCCCATGTATGGCTTCAGAAGCCACAGCATTAAGGGATAGGCGGGGTCTTCCACGATCACAGTGGGCATTTAGACTTCTCCTATTGTGATCTTCTGCTCTGGGAAGAAAATCCCTGCTTGCAACTTCCTGAACAGGCCAGTGTTCTGAAAGATGCGTGCGTCATGCACGTTTCCGGACTAGCCTGCGTTAATGTTTGTGAAACACCCATGGTGATCCACAAGTGCCTGGAGAACCATTGAGAAATACCCCTTGCTATTAATGTATTTAGTGGCTAGGTGATCTGGTGCCAGAATTGGAATATATGTGCCATCTGTCGCCCCTCGGCAGTTAGGGAAACCCATTTTTGCAAAGCCATCAACAATGTCATGCACGTTGCCCAGAGTCATGGTCTTTCGGAGCAGGATGCAATTAATGGCCCTGAGCACTTCCATCAACACGAGTCCAACAGTTGACTTTCCCACTCCGAACTGGTTAGCGACCGATCGGTAGCAGTCTGGAGTAGCCAGTTCCACAGTGCAATCGCCACGCTCTTCTCCAGCAGCAGGGCAGCTCTCATTCTCGTGTCCTGGCGCCGCAGGGCTGGGATGAGCTCATCACACAGTCCCATGAATGTGGCTTTCCTCATCCCAAAGTTCTGCAGCCACTGCTCATCATCCCAGACATGCATGACAGTGTGATCCCGCCACTCAGCGCTTGTTTCCTGAGCCCAAAAGTGGCGTTCCACTGTGATCAGCATCTCCATGAATGCCACAAGCAATCCTGTGTCGTAGCTTGCACACACGGCAAGATCAATGTCGCACTCCTCTTGCCTTTGTAGTTTAAGGAATAACTCCACTGCCACTCGTGATGTGTTGGTCAGAGTGAGCAGCATACTGGTCAGCAGTTCGGGATCCATCCCTGCAGCCCGAAGAGGCAGAGCCCGCAGTACACAAACCATGGAAAGATGGCTCCAAATGCGGATGGAAGCACAAGGATTGCGGGGATGCGAAGCAATGCATCACAGGGCATTGGGACAGGACCCAGGATGCCCCATGACCCCCTCTGCCTTCCCACAACTCTTAGCGGCAGAAGAGGAAGAGATGCTCTGTGGGATGGCTGCCCAGGGTGTATTGCTCCGAATACCGCTGCAAGTGCCACAAGTGTGAACACTCTATTGCGCAGGCAGCTGACAGTGTGCACAGACAACAGCAGTTTCCCTTCAGCACTCTCTGAGTGGCGGTGTAACTGCCGGTGCTGTAACTCTGCCGGTGTAGTTGCAGTGCTGTAAAGTGCCAGTGTAGACAAGCCCTCAGTCTCCAGCACTGTGTCTCTGTCCCTCAAGAACACTGAAATCATCCTACACCCATTGAACCTAATTGAAAAATGAGGGGTGGTCTACAATCTTGACCCCCGCCCCCATACCACCACTTTCCACAACCTAAAGAATATTCCCTGATAAGAACTTTAATACAGAGTATGCTTTACTGTCTTTATTTTTCTAAATAAAAATGCGCTGGGCATCTTGCCATTTATTTGGCTTTGGCTGTTCAGCAGGAACAGATTGTTTGTTTATTTCAAGGGACCATTCAAGGTGAAGTGGCCTGTTAACACCTTTCTTGTTGGCGGAGGAGGAGGAAAAAAACCTTAGGGTGTGGGTGTTGTAATAAGCCATAAATTCAATGTCTCTATTCAGTCCATAACTTTGCAAGACAGTAAAAATCATGGACCAACTCGAGAGAAACTGGATTTATGGCTTATTACAACAATCTATAACCCACTAAATCTACCCCAGCTTTTAGTTCCCCCTTATGACTGGAGAGGTGTTAACATGCTACTTCACCTTGAGTGGTCCTTGAAATATGTGTTAACTACTTATACTAAACAATCTGTTCCATCTTGTGTTTAACTGAGTCACTCTGAGCACGTTTCCCAGATTTAGAGCTTGTCTACACCACGCAGCTTTTAGCGACAAGGCTCTTTGTTGGTACTTTGTCTGCACTTTTGCAGACAAAATGTTTCCAGCCTCGCGAGCGGCGTTAGCTCTGTCACCAGGAGAGTGCTCCTGCCAACAAAGCCGTGTTCACACTGCCACTTGTGTTCAGCAAAACTTCTGTCTTTTGCGGGGGGGATGGGCTTTTTTAAGTACCCGTGAAAGACAAGTTTTGTCAACAACTTCCCAGTGTAGACATACCCTCAAAGAGCTCTGTGTAAACTCAGAAGCTTGTCTCTCTCTCTCCAACAGAAGTTTGTCCAATAAAAGATATGACCTCACTCATCTTGTCTCTCTAATACCCTGGGACTCACAGGGCTACAAGAACACTGCACAGAACAGTGTAAGTTCTTACAGGGCCTGACATGACCATAGTATATGAATGTCAGGCATTCAAAGCTGTCCAGGGGACTGGCCTTAGCTGAGAAATCAGCACTTTCCCTGTGATTGTGACATCTACATTCTCCTGGAATAATAACTTTCAACCAATCGAGTGAGGCCTGTAACTATGAGAAATAAACCTTGCACAGGAGCTGGACCTCCACTATGAAGCTCACTTCAGCAAATGATAAATGATAATGGGCCTCACCACTTACAGAATTAAATGCAAAACTCAGTGCCGTGGTTGGATTTTCTCTTAGGCTGTGTCCACGCTACCACTTTCAACGCTAAAACTTTAGTTGTTCGGGGTGTGAAAACACACACCCCTGAGCGACAAAAGTTTTAGTGCTGAAAAGCACCAGGATAGCCAGTGCTTTATCGCCGGGAGCCGCACTCCCGGCGATAAAGCTACCACCCCTCATTCGGGGTGGTTATTTTTTATCGCCAGGAGAGCTCTCCCCGGCGATAAAGCATGACTACACTGCCCTCGTCACAGTGCTGCTGTAGCCATGCTGTAACATGGGCAGTGTAGACATACCCTTAATTTCTTCACCCATTCCAGCAAATTAAAAAAAAAAAATCTCCTTCAGGCTGGGAAGGAAGACAGAGATTATTTCTATTTTTAAATACTGGGGAGGCACTCAAAATTATGGCTGTGGGTACCACAAGTGAACTTACGGATAAAACCATGTACAGGTGGAGTATCTTCAGTGGAATTTTCTGTACTTCAGTGTGGATAACAGAGTAGAATTTGGCTGTTTTTACTTTTGACAGAAAGTTGGGTTTGTTTTTTTTTACAATAACTTTGTAGTTCAGTTTTTTCTATGATAGCCAGCTTTTCTCAGTTATGTTCTACTGTAAGATAAATCTAACAATCATTCAATGTTATAGTCAAGAGAACATCCTTTTAACAGTGGAAATCATTACAGGCTTTTAAAGACATCTATTATTAAATTAAACCAAGCACTGAGTTACATACCCATCAGTGCCAGCATGGAACAAAGATAACAATATGGAACATTCACAGAGATATTCAAACATATAAAAAGGTATCATTCAGACAAAAACCATCCTAATGCATAAAGCAAAGAAAAATGTTTCGAAGAAATAAAGAAAAACAAGATGATTACTGAAAAGATGTGTAGATTTGTACAAGCGCCCCATGAATCCACTCATCAGCATCTTGTAGTGCCCTGGTATATAATGATCCTGAGTTTCTAAATCCATAAGATTTATGACTGGCCATAAAATGGGTCCAAATTCTATCAAAGAAATCTTCCTATGCTATTTGGTATACAAGTGCGAAGGACCAAAAAGAGGTCACTGTCTAAAATTTGTATGTAGGTGGGAAAGCTTCAGACTGTTTCAACAAAATGATTTTCCTGCCTACAGAAATGGCATTGGACAGGAGCCATCTCACAAGTCTCATGCTGCATCTCCTACCAGGAGCAGCTATTGGGAGGGTTGGATGTCAATATTTGTAGCGCCTGTAATAAAATCACACATTTATAGCTGAGGGACACTGTAACAAAAAAACCTGCAGCAGCGAGTCTCAGAGCCTGGGTCAACTGCCTAGGGCATGTGCTACAGGCCCAGGGCTGAAATAGCAGTGTAGACGTTCAGGCTCAGGCTGGACCCTGGGCTCTGAAACCCACCCCGTAACCAGGTACCGGAGCCTGGGCTCCAACCTGAGCCCAAATGTTTGCACTGCTATTTTAGCCCTGTAGCGTGAGCCCAAATCAGGCTCTGAGACTTGCCACCATAGGTCTTTTATTGCAATGTAGACATATTGTGAAAGTAAACAGTAGTCTTATAGGGTCTTAAACAATGAAATAGCAACCCTTCCTCACCTTTACGTGCTGAGGTTATTGATAGAGGTACTTGTATTGGAGAGTTACTTATGTTGTATTTCTGTCAAATGAAGGGTATTTCAATATCCACCCAATCCCAAGAAACACTCCTGCCACACTAAGATTTGTTCCATCAGTGCCTGCTAAGAACGGGTACCTTTTTTCTACGCTGGTATGTAAGGCATTTGTGACTGTTATGCTGTGACCCTCTGTGCTGGGCCCCAATTTCATTCTTCTGGGCATGCTCTTATCTGAAACGGAGTTTGGACAGCTCCGGATCTCAGGCTCCTGAGAAAACACTTTGGAGCAGTTAAAGCTCCTCTGACGTTTGCAGCATGCACAATTAAATGGAGGGCAGTGACCATTAGCTGGTACAGCTGAGATCTGAATCTCATAAACTGGTCCACTTTCCAGAAAGCATGGAATAGTTCCCAGCCCATCAGCTATATCTCTCCCCCACTTCATTTTCAGCTAGTCCTACCAGGTACAGAAATGAGCATTCAGAATTGTATAAGGAACAAAGAATACAGATTTCATTATGAATAAGAAAATGATAGCCGAGTGCCACACATTATTTTGCCATCCTCATTTTTTTGGGTCTTATTTATATAGTCATCATCCACATACTATCTGAGCAAGTATTTAAAAATAGAAATAATCTCTCTTGCACACTCCCTTCTCAACCTGTAAGAGAAACGGAATGATTACTTTATAGTTGTGTGTGTGTGGTTTTTCCCCCACCCCACTCTCCTGCTGGTAATAGCTCACCTTAAGCGATTGCTCTGGTTACAGTGTGTATGGTAACACCCATTGTTTCAAGTTCTCTGTGTATATAAATCTCCCCGCTGTATTTTCCACTGAATGCATCCGATGAAGTGAGCTGTAGCTCACGAAAACTTATGCTCAAATAAATTTTTTAGTCTCTAAGGTGCCACAAGTCCTCCTTTTCTCTTTGTGTGTGTGTGAAGAATTTATTAAGAAAGAGAAGACTTTATACAGGGAAATCTATGTCAAAACAAGTTTGGTCACTAATCTCTTGCAGGAGTGAGTTCTATAATCTAGGTCTAGCTCCTTCCATGCTCACAAGTTATGCTCCTGCTGGTCAGTATTTCATTGTTCAGTGGAACACAGCTGTTGGGGGAGGTGATGGTCACAAAGGGAGAGGCATTCTCTTGAGTAGTTAGAGCCAATCTCATGGAGTGCTTTGGATGCAGGACAGAATTACTGCAGAGACCTCTTGGATGATGTGGTCATGGCAACCTGTATTGCTAGGCAAATGAGCTGCTGTATTTTGTACGGGTAGAGCTTTTCCAGGGCATGTGGCTTCATTGTTGAGTATAACAATTGCACTAATCCAGCCTGGAGGTCACAAAAGCATGGATCACCATGGCTAGGTCTGTGCCATGTAGGAAGGAATATGATGTTCTGGCTACTTGCAGGTGGAAGAGCAAGTGTTTTTTCTACCATGGCTATTTGGGCAACCAGCAATGCTGAGTCCCGAAAGGTCCTCAAAATTGTGCCTTGATCGAATAATCTGAGGCCCGATATTCTCAATAGTGGGAGATGGTATGAAGTAGGCAAGTTCTTCATATCACTTCTCTCTTCCTACCAGCATCCCCTGGGTCTTGCCTAGTTTTAGCATTAGATGGCATGGCTGCTCTTTCTCCAGGTTCTGCTTTTGGGTCACCATTGAAAAAGCTGGGGGATGAGGCTTTTTACATCTGAGATAAAGGAGATTTAGAGCTGGCTCTTACATCTTCATATAGCTACTATGTGGAGAGGATTTATGATTGTGGGTGTCTGAAGGTGAGGCTTTGGAGGAGAAGAATGAGCGAAGAAACAATTTCCCATAATGATACTCAGATTTCCATCTGAGATGAAAGATACAAAGCATTTCAGGGTGTTTCTGTTCACTGCTGCCTAGGATGTGTGTGGGGGGGTAAGGACAGGGATTTTGGCAATTAACACTATAAAATGCTGCAGAGTGATCCAGCAGGGTGAGTGTGGTGGTATGTGCCTTGTCTCTAGAAAGTAAAAGGACATCCAGTAGAGAAACCTTATGAGGAGAGATTTAAAAGATTGGGCCTATTCAGCTTGGAAAAGATGACTGAGGGGGGATATGATAGAGGTCTCTAAAATCATGATTGGTGTGGAGAAAGTGAATAGAGAAAATGTTTACCCCTTCAGGTAACACACAAAGCAAGGGGAAATTGAAATTAATAGGCAACAGATTTAAAACAAACATAAGGAAGTATTTCACTCAATGCACAGTGAACCCGTGGAACTCATGCCAAGGGATTTTGTGAAGACCAAAGGTATTACTGGTTCAAAAAAGAAATAAGTTCCTGGATGATAGGTCCATCAATGGCTATTAGCCAAGATGGTCAGGGACACAGCCCCATACTCTGGGTGTCCCTAAACCTCTGACTTCTGGAAGCTAGGCCTGGATGACAGGGTATGGATCACTTGATAATTGCCCTGTTCTGTTAGTTTCCTCTGAAGCATCTGGCATCTGCAGATACTGGGCTAAATGGACTAGGGTTCTGACCCAATATGTGCATTCTTATGTTCTATCAAGTGGTCTCTTTGTACTGTGTTCTGGCCTGGAGCCTCACGAAGAGGATTCCAGAATACTAGGAACTAGCATGACAGGTGGTTTGAGAATCTAGCTAAAAACCAGTTTCCAAACAGTTGCCCTAGAAACAGGAAACTAGGCACTAGCAGGGAGATTTACAAAGGCACAAATGGCAGGTGGGGCACCTAACTGTTGTTGATTGCCTTTGAAAATCTTCCCCGTAGTGGTAGTTTCCAAGGTCTGTTAAGTTTATCCCATGAAAATAATGTTTTTAAAGAGTTTTTTGCTTGCCAGAATAAGATAGGATAGTGTCCAGAGGGGCTTAACCTTGACATCAAGGGCCTGATCTTTAGTGGTGCTAGGCTGATTTACACACCAACTGAAGATCTGGCCCTCTTGGTTGTTGTGGTGGTGTTTTTGTTTGTTTGCGGTTTTTAAAATCTTTTTCTAGACTAAAAAGTTGATTTATGTGATGGCTGGTAAGAAATCATGAGTTTATCACATTGGTGTAAGGATGAAAGGTTACTTTTATTCCGAATCATTTGTGGGGACATTTACAAGTGTGTTAGAAGGAGCCCTTTATGTACTGATCCCGTAAGGTCTATCAGTAATCCATTCTGATCTCTAGCTGGTAAACTTGTCCAATGTATGTCTCTGCTAAACTCCTGCTTGATTTCACTACAGCAAAATCTGTTCAGGATTAGCAGCTAGTCAGATATGGCAGAAATGGTGTGCTATGTTATGTTGTCTAAATTCTAGAAGAGTTCCTCTGTCACCTGTTCCACGCACGCTGCTCCTATGGAAGGCCAAATCTTTTCAAGGCAATGTGTTTGCCTGTGCATTTAAATAAAAGGCTGGATTCCATAATTTTATCTTTCTATCTAGTAGTGCTAATGGAAACATTTTCAGTTGGAGCATCTGGGGGACTATTACCATCTTTGTCAAATGTATCTATTGATACAAAAAGAGTGACAGCAGTCTTCGGTGAGTCACAGCATTGCTAATCCCTAGTGTTCCCTGCTACTAGCAGGGATGGCAAGTCTTAGAAAGGTTACTTTCATATTTTCCTAGTTAAATTAGAAGGCCAATGGGATTGGGAAAATGAGGCAGTGACAGAAGGAAAAATGTCCAGGCCTCAACTCTTATAGCTTATTCAGATCCCTGAAATTCGAGAATTTGCCATGATGATCAGAACAGAGGTTGTAGGCTGTGAAATAAAGAAACCACAATCTATAAGAGTTAGCTTTAAGAATTGAATTATTGATCTGGAGATGTTGGAGTTTACTGAGCTCTAAGTAGCATATCCAGGGACTATCTCAAGAGGATAAAAAACAAAAAGGAGAAGATACATTACTGTTGTGTTCCTCCCTTGAGAATGAAAGTAGGTGATGGATTTTTATTGGCTACCACAAGTGCGGATAGGGAGCTGTAGAGTCGGTGGCTAAAATTCCATCCCAAGATAAATCTGTGGAACACTTTAATTAGATATGACCAGCATGTGCAAAGAGAGGCTATTTCTTGACCCTGAGACACTGGAATTGATTTGGAGTTGCTCTCTCTGGCAGCCCCCGCTAATTCAGCACCCCTTGCATATTAAATGTGGGTTTCCTTCTCTTTACAAAGCTAGTCAACCACTTCTGATATTAAAAGGAACTGGCTTTCAATGTTTGCTGTAATTCTGGGTAATATTTTAAGATCCACATTTATGAGAGAAGTTGTCTTTACCACTATGGGTAAATTCCTTTAAAAAATGATTCTCTGAACATGCCCAGTAAGAGAAAAGTCAGTTCTCATGCTCCTACTATGCCCCAAAGCCATCTGAGACAGGGGGCCTATTGATGGATATGTTCAGACAAAAAAGAAGAAAGAGGATGTAAAGACACACCAGGAACTTTTTCCTGGCTATATTACCACTTGCTATGTGCCATTAGCATTTAAAGACATGCAGGATCTGTCAAGCACTGATGATGTGTCCTTAGGGTCAGTGGCTTGCTTGGTTTCATGATTTTTAGTTAATAATTTTGAGCCCTGTTCTGAACTAGATTTGTTTTTCAGTCATGGAGCCTATGCAAGGATTGTGCAGCCATTAGTACAAATATTACATTTCTCAGGGTTTTTTTAACTCCACTTATCACAGAACCTTTTAAAAGTCTTTGCTAATAACTAGTGGCCTTAATGTTTTAGATGTGCTTGTACTTCAAGAGCCTACATTTGTATCGCAGGATTCTTTTACAGTTCCCCAACGAAACTGGGTCTGTTTATGCACAGACTGGTTCACTCTTCTGTTATAAATGTTTTTATTACCAATACCGGTAATTTCATAAAGGTAGGTTTTGCTCCATGTGAAATTACCTCTTTGGCACGTTGCTAACTCCTAGGAGCAAATAGATAGGGTCTGTATATAAAAATTAGTCCCAGTCACTAATTTATTAATAAGTTTCCTCCCTGGTATTGCTATGTGCCATGTGGAACTACCAGTACTACTCGCCAGTTACATGTTTTGACATGACTGGAGTGTAATGTTTAGGAGAGGAGTCAGGTTGGTTGGAGAGAACACTCAGTACTTTTTGCAACTGTGTGAGCAGCTAATGCGGGGTGAGGCTGCTCAGGCTTACAGAAAACATCTGTAACGAAAAAACTAGGTGCTTTAACTCAAGTATTAGCCTAGTCACTCCCGTACTAGCATTATACCACCTCATTAGTAATCACTCCTATTGTTTTAACATGTCCTTGTGTAAAGGTGATCTTCCCAGGGTTCCATCTTCTCATGCACAACCCATTGTAATGTTATTTGTTGATCATAAGTTTGAACAGGGCAAATCAAGAGTAATTTGGAGGCAAAAAAAGCATTGAGTACATTAGCTTTTTCCACATCCTCTGTCACTAGGTTGCCTCCCTCATTCAGTAAGGGGCCCACACTTTCCTTGGCTTTCTTCTTGTTGCCAACATACCTGAAGAAACCCTTCTTGTTACTCTTGACATCTCTTGCTAGCTGCAGCTCCAGGTGCGATTTGGCCCTCCTTATATCTTTCCTACATGCCCGAGCAATATTTTTATACTCTTCCCTGGTCATATGTCCAACCTTCCACTTCTTGTAAGCTTCTTTTTTATGTTTAAGATCCGCTAGGATTTCACCATTAAGCCAAGCTGGTCGCTTGCCATGTTTACTATTCTTTCGACTCATCGGGATGGTTTGTCCCTGTAACCTCAACAGGGATTCCTTGAAATACAGCCAGCTCTCCTGGACTCCCTTCCCCTTCATGATAGTCCCCCAGGGGATCCTACCCATCCGTTCCCTGAGGGAGTCGAAGTCTGCTTTCCTGAAGTCCAGGGTCCGTATCCTGCTGCTTACCTTTCTTCCCTGCGTCAGGATCCTGAACTCAACCAACTCATGGTCACTGCCTCCCAGATTCCCATCCACTTTTGCTTCCCCCACTAATTCTACCCGGTTTGTGAGCAGCAGGTCAAGAAAAGCGCCCCCCCTAGTTGGCTCCCCTAGCACTTGCGCCAGAAAATTGTCCCCTACGCTTTCCAAAAACTTCCTGGATTGTCTATGCACCGCTGTATTGCTCTCCCAGCAGATATCAGGAAAATTAAAGTCACCCATGAGAATCAGGGCATGCGATCTAGTAGCTTCCGTGAGTTGCCGGAAGAAAGCCTCATCCACCTCATCCCCCTGGTCCGGTGGTCTATAGCAGACTCCCACCACTACATCACTCTTGTTGCACACACTTCTAAACTTAATCCAGAGACACTCAGGTTTTTCCACAGTTTCGTACCGGAGCTCTGAGCAGTCATACTGCTCCCTTACATACAGTGCTACTCCCCCTCCTTTTCTGCCCTGCCTGTCCTTCCTGAACAGTTTATAACCATCCATGACTGTACTCCAGTCATGTGAGTTATCCCACCAAGTCTCTGTTATTCCAATCACGTCATAGTTCCTTGACATCACCAGGACCTCCAGTTCTCCCTGCTTGTTTCCAAGGCTTTGTGTATTTGTATATAAGCACTTGAGATAACCTGTTGATCGCCCCTCATTCCCAGTATGAGGCAGGAGCCCTCCCCTCACAGACATTCCTGCCTGTGCTTCCTCCCGGTATCCCGCTTTCCCACTTACCTCAGGGCTTTGGTCTCCTTCCCCCGGTGAACCTAGTTTAAAGCCCTCCTCACTAGGTTAGCCAGCCTGCTGGCAAAGATGCTCTTCCCTCTCTTCGTAAGATGGAGCCCGTCTCTGCCCAGCACTCCTCCTTCATGGAACACCATCCCATGGTCAAAGAATCCAAAGCCTTCTCTCCGACACCACCTGCGTAGCCATTCGTTGACTTCCACGATTCGACGGTCCCTACCCAGGCCTTTTCCTTCCACGGGGAGGATGGACGAGAAGACCACTTGTGCCTCCAACTCCTTTATCCTTCTTCCCAGAGCCACGTAGTCCGCAGTGATCCGCTCAAGGTCATTCTCAAGGTCGTTCTGCGGAAAAGGACCTAGGGGTGACAGTGGACGAGAAGCTGGATATGAGTCAACAGTGTGCCCTTGTTGCCAAGAAGGCCAATGGCATTTTGGGATGTATAAGTAGGGGCATAGCCAGCAGATCGAGGGATGTGATCGTTCCCCTCTATTCGACACTGGTGAGGCCTCATCTGGAGTACTGTGTCCAGTTTTGGGCCCCACACTACAAGAAGGATGTGGATAAATTGGAGAGAGTCCAGCGAAGGGCAACAAAAATGATTAGGGGTCTAGAGCACATGACTTATGAGGAGAGGCTGAGGGAGCTGGGATTGTTTAGTCTGCAGAAGAGAAGAATGAGGGGGGATTTGATAGCTGCTTTCAACTACCTGAAAGGGGGTTCCAAAGAGGATGGCTCTAGACTGTTCTCAATGGTAGCAGATGACAGAACGAGGAGTAATGGTCTCAAGTTGCAATGGGGGAGGTTTAGATTGGATATTAGGAAAAACTTTTTCACTAAGAGGGTGGTGAAACACTGGAATGCGTTACCTAGGGAGGTGGTAGAATCTCCTTCCTTAGAGGTTTTTAAGGTCAGGCTTGACAAAGCCCTGGCTGGGATGATTTAACTGGGAATTGGTCCTGCTTCGAGCAGGGGGTTGGACTAGATGACCTTCTGGGGTCCCTTCCAACCCTGATATTCTATGATTCTATGATTCTATGATTCTAATTTGTAGTGTATGCTTGGTGTAAAGAGGCTAGCTGGGGCTCGACCCGCTCCAGGGCAGCGAGGAGCCACACTGGCTCACTACACACAGTTGATGTTTGGGGGAAATTAGTCCGGCCGCAGGAGTCTCCTTCGACAGCCCTTGCGGCAACTGAAAGAAGCACCGTAAGCCCGGGCCCTACGTCAGGGTGGGGTAACAGTGAGTCAAGTACTCAGGCCCTCAGGCAGGGGCTGAGCGGTAGCAAACAGTAGCAATAAGCCCAGGCCTCCAAAGGACCTGGAAGACTGGGAGACTGCCATCCATGAGTTGGGTGGCGGGGGACGCAGGCCCTTCCATTCCACTGCGTCCCAGCCTGGGGCCCTAGCAGCGTCAGTGACTAGCAGCGTCAGGGATCCCTAGCCCTAGCAGCGTCAGGGATCCTGACCGCAACACACTGACATGGGCTCTGGCAGTGCTACAGCCAGACTAAGGTTAGCTGCCCCTGGGCTACTTCCTGACTCCCCGTCTTGTGGTACTTGGGTCATGGTGGTGTCCTGCGGGGTGGTCCAACACCATGGGTTCTTCGGGGTAGTGGGCAAGTGGTAGGCCTGGCAACTCCTCCGGGTAGCAGGTGCAGGGCAGGTCTGGCCAGTCCTGGCATGCACCTTGGGCTGTGGAGGCTTCCCAGTTGCAGGCCAGGCTGGAGGCGTCTGGCCTCCTCGGCGGCTGGCCCTCCAGTGAGCTCTGAGAGTGAGCCTTTATACTTCCGTGTTGCCACCTGACCCTCTGAGGGGTGGGCTCAGATCTCCCTAGCTCCTCCCACTCCGGCATCCGGATGGGCTTGTCCCTTTCTGGGGTGGCGGGGGCCCCCACCTCCTCACTACACTTGGTCATCTAAGTTGCCTGATACTGTTTCTACTCTCTGGACGACTGATTCATTTGAATCAGGATGATCTATGGATGGGAGGTAATAAATAATGCACTTCCAGTAGAAATTTTCAGATGCCAAAATTCATGAAATATTGGGGATTCACATACATTTTTAAAAATATCAAATCCAGTGGCTGTTTGAATATTCATAAACAATGAAAATATAACCTCACAAATTCACCCAGCTGCAATCAAGAGTTAGAAATCTTGCAGCATCAGTGTGTCACTGATGTCACACAGTGGGAAGTTTTTGCAGAGTTGATGTTACTTCCAATGTTAGGCAGACTGCCCAGCCAAACTTATCATTGGTAATGCTCTTGGGCAAGGATGTGATTGGCTCATGAGTATCCATCATTCTATCTTAATGGATAACTTTGAGGTATAGACAGCCAAGAGATCAATTGCTGTAGTGTTTGTTGGGGGTGTGATTTCTCAACTGAAATGGTTGTTTGTCTTGCACCTCTCAGTCCACGGTAATCAGCTATGAGTGTGATTAACTTTATTTTAAAAAAAAAAAAGCTTCCATGGCCATGTACTGGGTGCTCTTCTCAAAGGAAAGATTCTTTCAATGGCCAGTGAATACAACATACTTTTCAGCACATTGCCTCCCTCTCTATGTTAAAATTCGCTCTTAAAACTCACTTCTGCAATGTTGCTTCAGTGAAAACTACCTAGCCTTGAACATACATATTCGTCTTAAAAAAAAAACAACAAAACCCTGTGGTGCATGAGGGTTCCTCCTTCCAACAGGGTGTTGTGTTTGTGTATACGTATACATATGAGACTATGTTCAGACTTTGCTCTCTGGGTCTAATTTAGGTTATAGGTTCCTAGGCTCAGGGACCACATTATCTTCTAGGTTTTTTACA
Source organism: Natator depressus (assembly GCF_965152275.1). Classification (NCBI taxonomy): domain Eukaryota; kingdom Metazoa; phylum Chordata; order Testudines; family Cheloniidae; genus Natator; species Natator depressus. The sequence goes on from NC_134235.1 coordinate 73,285,009, forward strand.
GGGTGAAATTCATGACTGTGTGGTGGTCTAACAAAAGATCTGTGTACAAGTTAAACCCTATTTTGAGAGTTTAACTGGGACTTTAGCGTAGCATAGGCCCGCTGCACAGGGGTGAATTTCACCCATATAGTGCACACAGTTGGCTCTCAAATATAGTTGGCTTTTTCCAACATTAGATTGATCAATTATTTTTCCAGTATGTAGAGCAGTGGTGGGCAACCTGCGGCCCACAGGCCGCATGTGGCCTGTCAGCGTAATCCATTGGCGGGCCATGAGACAGTTTGTTTATATTGACCATCCGCACGCACGGCCACCCACAGCTCCCAGTGGCTGTGGTTCGCTGTTCCTGGTCAATGGGAGCTGCAGGAAGCGGCGGCCAGCACTTCCCTGCAGCCTGCGGGACGCAGGTTGCCCACCACTGATGTAGAAGGTACACCAAATATTCTAGGGGATCAATTGAGCAACTTTTACTTTAGGTACAGTGCTTTCAAAGTAGTGATTTTATGTAGTGGTATTGTGTGATGATAAAATGGTAGTTTTTAACTAGTGGACGAAACTTTGACCAACGAGCTCGTTAGTTTCCATGATGTTGTATAGATGGGTCCTGCAAGATGCTGAGTGCATCCTGTGAGGAACTGAGCACCCTGGACTCCCACTTTAATCTAGCTAGGTTGGGTACTGAGCAGTGAAGCTATAGCAGCTAGCTTGCACTGAAGCCCAAGGTGCTGTGTTTTCACTGCTTCCGATATCTGAGCTACCTAGATTAAAACTAGCTCATGTACATCTATGCAAGCTGCACTCGCATTCTGTTATTGCCATGTAGCCATAACATTAAGCACCAAAGTATAGATTTAGATGCTTGTCTTTAGGTACTCAAGTTTGAAATTTTTAGCCAAAGTGAATAATTTTTAGCCAAAGTGAATAGGCCCAAGTGGCCCTAAAATGGAAATGTCACAAAATGTGCATTATTCACTATAATCCTCTTTCAGAGAGTTGGGGACTTGATATAGTAATTGCTTCTGAAACAGCCAAAATTTAGTGTGAAAATGTATGTGTACACAGTGTTTAAAACGCACAATGGTATGTCTTATAAAATGAAGCTATAGAATATATATTAGGTGGTGCATAAGAATTGCTCTGTTGAAACAAACTATTTGTCCATTTAGTTCAGTATCCTGTGTTTTGCAGGGGCCAAGAATTGATGCTTCAGGGATAGGTGTAGTCCCCCTAGTGAAAATGGCATATTGTGCAGTACTACAGTATGGAATGTATTTTTGGCTGCGATTTAGGGCTCTTGAAAGTGGGCTTCGTAACAGGGATGCTGACACAGTCTTACCCACAGTGGCACTGCAGACACTGCTGTAATAATGTTATTAGAAATGACAGATCTAATTTTTTTCATGAACTATCCACCTTTATATTCTCCACATGGAGATTTGAATGGCAGGGCCAATACTGACAGACTGTATTTTGACCACTGGTCTGTGGGATCCACATTCATTACATTTCAAACTTGTCTAGATCTAAAGTGAGATGTAATGTTGACTGTTTCCCTTTCTGTCAGGAAACATACTTCCCTACGGCACTTTCATGGAGTTTGGATTTGTTTTCAGCATCAGAATTTATTTTACTTCTTGGGACTAAATCTTAATTTTTAGCAAATACTAATGTGTAATTTGATTAACTTAAATCATAGGATATTGAATATGCTTTTTGTAGGAATTACTTTTTCATTTCATTGTAGATTCCTTTTGTCAAAAGCTACTTTCTTCTTTATTGTATGCCAGTGTGAAAAATATTAATCCCAATAACACTGGCAAATATACTTTAAATAAATGCATTTATTACAAACAGTTCAACAGCATATATTAAAAGATGCAGCATAATCTCAGGGTTCAGAGGTGTACCTTTGGTGGCAACGTAGAAATCAGGTGCTTAATACTATTTTTGTGCACCACTAACCATACATGGCAGTTTTGTTCCTAAACAGTATTTTCATTCTAGAGGGAAAAAAGGTAAAGAAAAGTAGTGTAATCATCGATTACTGTAGTAGCCACTAGAGGTCTACTGCTATCAAAATTCTGCCAACATCAATTATTTCTGCAAGTATTAAAAATGTAGTGTTTTGTCCAAAATAAAGTGCCTTTCTTTAAACAATAATTGTTTGCTTTGTGGTGTGTATCTTTTTCATTCTGATTTTTAGCTCCTTAGTGTTTTTAATTAAATACTGTTCCAATGAAGTACAGAAGAATTACAATACAAAAATTGTAGTTGAATGATAAAGTGACAAAACAGACTCTCAAGTACATCCAACTAGGAACTACATCATAACGTCATTCAAAGACTGTATCCTTTCCTTTTTAGGTGCTAGCCTTGGAGCAAATTCTGTGTTTAAATATAATATTATTAATTTAAAACATTTTAATCTTTTCTGTGTTTGAGACTCATTTTTATTTTCCAGGTATTTTAAAAACAGAAAAAGAATTTTCAAATCTTTTTTTAGATGTTGATAACTTATAGTGATGTTCAATTTCCAAGGAAAATTGTGAATTAGATGATTGTGTTTGTTGTAGGCATAGTTGGTTCTTCATCATGATAGCAGGAATGTATTCATTAGCGAAAAGAGTTGCATGTGAGATCAGTGTGGCTTTTCCCAGTAATCAAGATAACGATATTGCTACTGACTCTAAAACAATAAATTACTCTATGGGTTACACATTTGAATAATGACTTGAGTGTTTCTTCAGAGAGCTTGCAGGTGTGCACATGCATCGTAGCAAGTCCCATTTAAGGACTGGCATTCATAGTTGAATGCAAATTGGTCCTTTCTTGTTCAGTAAAATGTTATCATGTACTGTTTTTCCGCTGCCCCAGACCAACCACACAATGGTACCACAGAAGCATATTCTTCAATTGTCACATAATTACACACTTTTCAATTGTCCTTTACATGGTACTTGGAATTCTGTATCCTACAGAGTAGATTCATCCTTACTTTTTATGGGGGGGGGGCAATTTTCTTCTCTTCCACTCCAAAAATCATGATTTGTTTATAAAAACAATACAAAAGAGTATATTTAAATACTGTTTTTCAAACAAAAGAGCCAGGTTATGCCAATCTAGTAAGTCTTGGAGCTGTCATGCAGGAGAGCCAAATAAGCCCCGATTCAATGCATCTGACAAGCTTTGCTGAATCGGGGCCTTGGGTGATGAAGGCTTCTTGGTAAGAATACTAGCTGCACTGTTGTATGAGTTCATGCTATCCATCTATCGTTAGGGCAGCATTAATGGTGACTTCATAATCTGCCTGACTGGAGGATGAGTACCATAATGGCAGTGACAGCTTCAATAAGGTGTGTTTGTGGAGGTGGTGGTGGATGGCTGGCACTTGGGAAAATATCTCTCTCTAAAATCATAGAATCATAGAATATCAGGGTTGGAAGGGATCTCAGGAGGTCATCTAGTCCAACCCCCTGCTCAAAGCAGGACCAATCCCCAACTAAATCATCCCAGCCAGGGCTTTGTCAAGCCTGACCTTAAAAACTTCTAAGGAAGGAGATTCCACCTCCTCCCTACGTAACGCATTCCAGTGTTTCACCACCCACCTCATGAAAAGGTTTTTCCTAATATCCAACCTAAACCTCCCCCACAGCAACTTGAGACCATTACTCCTTGTTCTGTCATCTGCTACCACTGAGAACAGTCTAGATCTATCCTCTTTGGAACCCCCTTTCAGGTAGTTGAAAGCAGCTATCAAATCCCCCCTCCTTCTTCTCTTCCGCAGACTAAAAGATCCCAGTTCCCTCAGCCTCTCCTCATAAGTCATGTGTTCCAGTCCCCTAATCATTTTTGTTGTCCTGTGCTGGACGTTTTCCATTTTTTCCACATCCTTCTTGTAGTGTGGGGCCCAAAACTGGACACAGTACTCCAGATGTGGCCTCACCAAAGTCGAATAGAAGGGAATGATCACGTCCCTTGATCTGCTGGCAATGCCCCTACTTATACATCCCAAAATGCCATTGGCCTTCTTGGCAACAAGGGCACACTGTTGACTCATATCCAGTTTCTCGTTCACTGTAACCCCTAGGTCCTTTTCTGCAGAACTGCTGCCTAGCATTTGGTCCCTAGTCTGTAGCGGTGCATGGGATTCTTCCGTCCTAAGTGCAGGACTCTGCACTTGTCCTTGTTGAACCTCATCAGATTTCTTTTGGCCCAATCCTCTAATTTGTCTAGGGCCCTCTGTATCCTATCCCTACCCTCCAGCATATCTACCTCTTCTCCCAGTTTAGTGTCATCTGCAAACTTGCTGAGGGTGCAATCCACACCATCCTCCAGATCATTTATGAAGATATTGAACAAAACCGGCCCCAGGACCGACCCTTGGGGCACTCCACTTGATACCGGCTGCCAACTAGACATGGAGCCATTGATCACTACCCTTTGAGCCCGACAATCTAGCCAGCTTTCTATACACCTTATAGTCCATTCATCCAGCCCATACTTCTTTAACTGCTGGCAAGAATACTGTGGGAGACCATGTCAAAAGCTTTGCTAAAGTCAAGGAACAACACGTCCACTGCTTTCCCTTCATCCACAGAGCCAGTTATCTTGTCATAGAAGGCAATTAGATTAGTCAGGCATGACTTGCCCTTGGTGAATCCATGCTGACTGTTCCTGATCACTTTTCTCTCCTCTAAGTGCTTCAGAATTGATTCCTTGAGGACCTGCTCCATGATTTTTCCAGGGACTGAGGTGAGGCTGACTGGCCTGTAGTTCCCCGGATCCTCCTCCTTCCCTTTTTTTAAAGATGGGCACTACATTAGCCTTTTTCCTGTCATCCGGGACCTCCCCCGATCGCCATGAGTTTTCAAAGATAATGGCCAATGGCTCTGCAATCACATCCGCCAACTCCTTTAGCACTCTCGGATGCAGCACATCCGGCCCCATGGACTTGTTCTTGTCCAGCTTTTCTAAATAGTCCCAAACCACTTCTTTCTCCACAGAGGGCTGGTCACCTCCTCCCCATGCTGTGCTGCCCAGTGCAGCAGTCTGGGAGCTGACCTTGTTCATGAAGACGAGGCAAAAAAAGCATTGAGTACATTAGCTTTTCCCATATTGTCTGTCACTAGGTTGCCTCCCTCATTCAGTAAGGGGCCCACACTTTCCTTGACTTTCTTCTTGTTGCTAACATACCTGAAGAAACCCTTCTTGTTGCAGCTAGCAAGAGATGTTAAGAGTAACTCCAGGTGTGATTTGGCCTTCCTGATTTCACTCCTGCATGCCCGAGCAATATTTTTATACTCTTCCCTGGTCATTTGTCCAATCTTCCACTTCTTGTAAGCTTCTTTTTTGTGTTTAAGATCAGCAAGGATTTCACTGTTAAGCCAAGCTGGTCGCCTGCCGTATTTACTATTCTTTCTACACTTCGGGATGGTTTGTCCCTGTAACCTCAATAAGGATTCTTTAAAATACAGCCAGCTTTCCTGGACTCCTTTCCCCCTCACATTATTCTCCCAGGGGATCCTACCCATCAGTTCCCTGCGGGAGTCAAAGTCTGCTTTTCTGAAGTCCAGGGTCCGTATTCTGCTGCTCTCCTTTCTTCCTTGTGTCAGGATCCTGAACTCGACCATCTCATGGTCACTGCCTCCCAGGTTCCCATCCACTTTTGCTTCCCCTACTAATTCTTCCCGGTTTGTGAGCAGCAGGTCAAGAAGAGCTCTGCCTCTAGTTGTTTCCTCCAGCACTTACACCAGGAAATTGTCCCCTACACTTTCCAAAAACTTCCTGGATTGTCTGTGCACCGCTGTATTGCTCTCCCAGCAGATATCAGGGTGATTGAAGTCTCCCATTGAAGTCTCCCATGAGAACCAGGGCCTGCGATCTAGTAACTTCTGTTAGTTGCCAGAAGAAAGCCTTATCCCCCTGGTCCGGTGGTCTGTAGCAGACTCCCATCACGACATCACCCTTGTTGCTCACACTTCTAAACTTAATCCAGAGACTCTCAGGTTTTTCTGCAGTTTCATACCGGAGCTCTGAGCAGTCATACTGCTCTCTTACATACAATGCAACTCCCCCACCTTTTCTGCCCTGCCTGTCCTTCCTGAACAGTTTATATCCATCCATGACAGTAGTCCAGTCATGTGAGTTATCCCACCAAGTCTCTGTTATTCCAGTCACATCATAGTTCCTTGACTGTGCCAGGACTTCCAGTTCTCCAAGCTAGTTTCCCAGGCTTCTTGCATTTGTGTATAGGCACTTGAGATAACTTGCTGTTTGTCCTGCTTTCTTAGTATGAGGCAGGAGCCCTCCCCTCTCGCGCTCTCCTGCTCTTGTTTCCTCCTGGTATCCCACGTCCCCACTTACCTTAGGGCTTTAACTATAACCCAATCCATTTTCTGTGCATTTATGACTAAATGACTAAAATTCTGGAAGCCACATCTGTCAGTCTTAATATTGTACAGCATCCCCTGTATTCCCACTACAATATAGGCTGTAGTGTTTTTCCTCTCTCAGGCGCAGAGCTCTGTGCATCACACAGGTAGCATCATTAGCGTGGCACTGGAACAACTTCCGGTAAATCTTTTCATTAAATAATTTGGTAAAATCTTGTGTAAATGGCCAGAGTGCACATTAATGATGCCTGAGGCACATCAAACTGATTGTCCTTTCTGGAAATGTTCAGTTTTTTCCTCTTAGACAGAAATTATCACATGGAGCTGGCATTGTCTTTTCCTCCTCTCAGAACGACCCACAGAATCAATTTTTTTAGTGACCTTCTCATTCCCATCTCTGAAAGGTGCAGCAGCCAGTTAGTCCTTTGTGCAAATGTCTAGATTCATTCAAGCTGGTGCTGTGAGGTGTGATTATATCTCCCTTCACCAGAGTCACTGCTTGCACTCCCTCAGGCTTTCTGCTAGGGAAAGGTAACTTTTAAGTTGCAGTCAGGGCTCCATAGGAGTCTTGCCATGGAAGCTGCCTAGGGGAAATACTAAATTAGTGCATCCTCTAGCCGCTCTGCCTCAGTCAATTCTATTCAAGTTGTGATAATGCACTTATCCCTGTGATATACCCTCCTTAGACAGCACCCCACCCACTTTCTGTGCTGGCCCGCTGCTGGGGCCCTTGGAAAATGAGAGTGTCGTTTTTTCACTACCAGCAACCTCCCTCTCATACCCCCCAGCTGATCTTCTCCCACCTGGGACGTCTGCCAGTATCTATACTGGTAAAACCAGTGTATACCCCTCAGGTGGTCTGTGCTTGGGTGTAGGGTGAAAAGCAACATAATGGAATTGACTAACTTTCTGAGCATTCTGTTATTGAGCATGAATAAATTCTAAAAGTGACTGGTGGAGTAATGTGCAAGATATATTATCGGTATAAGCTGTTACGTTTTTTATATTTAAGTAACACCAGAGGTAAGCTCTGTGAGACTAATGGAGTATCTCTTACAGAGTCTCAATGTGGCAAAACTAATGGAAACATTATATTTTAACTCCAAAACAGTGTTTTAAAAGGAACTGTACACAAGCAGGGGTGGAACCAGCATGATTTTTTCCCCTCAGATGTTGAACTGCTTGTTACCTTTTCCCTTCAACTTGTGATTTTCCTTTTCAGTGGTTCACTCCCTACATCCATCCATCCATCTCCACAGTATCTGAGCACCTCACAGATATATCAATATATCCTCACAGTGCTCCTGTGGGATTGGAAACCATGGTGCAGGCTCCAAAGAGAAATCTCCACAGGGATTTTTGGCAGTAGAGTCTCTTCTTTTCCCTTCTTCAGTTATGGTTTGGGGGAATGAGAGTAGGGAAGCCCAGTTTATTAATCTTTTTCTTCCAGGCAGGGTGTGGGACAGTTGAGCAATAGAATGTATTTCTCCCTGCCTTACCTACTTCTTGGGAAAAGGATGAGAAGTCAAGAAACAGCTAATTGGCTCTACCTACTCCCACCCTTTTCCAGGAACCTCAGCTGGAAAGGCACCAAGAGTCAATGCGAGGAAAGGTGGCCATTGTAAGTCTCCAACCCCAGCCTTGTGCCAGCCCATACATCCAGCATAGTAACAAAGGTTAACATTTGGAAACATATCTTTGGAATGACAAGAGCCAAACTCTTTTTTTTTTTTAAGGTTAAATTCCCCAGAAAATGCTGGGGTCATAAATGGGGTCAGTTTGGAGAAAGCTGCGAGCCGAAAGGCTTAAATCTCTATGGCCCCAAGCACTGTCCGAACAACCCCGTCCCCCCGCCTCTCTCCCCTCCTCCAATCAATCAATCAATCAATCAATCAATAAATCTCAGTCTGGTTAGACAAAACCAATTTGTCAAACTACTTGCAGAGCAGAGATGAATCTGTTTGGAATTTGGGTTCCTATTTTGGGATAGTTGCTATGCCTTTGCAACTCACTTTCTATATTTCTTATCATTTTAAGTATAAGACCAGAAATCATGCTACCCTAAACTATTTAGGCATTTATGTTCATGATGAGAACATTAATAAATCTCATAGACCCAGTGATCTGAATATTGATAAAATACTGGAGAAAGGCAGCTTTGGTGCTGGTTTTATTAACTGAATCAATGTACTGTACTTTACTTAAGGCTAAAGTATCTATAAATAGAATACCCTCCAACCCTTGTGATTTATAGACAAACCTCTGGTTTGTGTGTGTCAAGTTGGGCGAAATGAGGCTTTGAAAGGGATTCTCTGTGGTACTGAGCAATATACATTTGTAGATGAGTGGAGAGAATGTATATATGTAATGTACTGTAGCCTCAGTATTGAGCATATTAACATCCCTGTATTTAAAACTTATACTCACCATGACAGCCTAGTGAGACGTTCAGAGGTGTTGTCTGCTATTCTAGAGACTCTGTGCTGCATCATATTGTTTGTGGGATACTGCAAGGTGTTGAGGTAACATTATCTGACTACTGGCCTGCTGGGAAGCTCAGGAAGATGAGAGATACTGAATCTCTTATGAGGCTATCCCAGAGAGCAATATCTTACATAAATATGTTGTCATGAGGATCCTTTACGTTAAGTAGTCATTATATTATTAGCCATATATTTTCATACTATGGAGTTTCAGATAAGATCCATCCCAATAGCTGAAATCAGCTGTCATGCGTTTGCTGACAGTTCTTAGATGTGCCTGCTTGGAGACTAGAGGTGCAGTATGTTTTCAATGGAAGGCTCTGAAATTTGCTCCCGCTGGCATTCCGCCAGAACTTGCAGACCGTCAGGGCATGATGCAAGACATGCTTTGTTGAAGTGTCTGCTTGACAATGGACTATTATTGAATTGTTGGTATGGTAGGATGAGTGCCCTGCTTGCAGTGGGTTTAGATGAAGACTTGAGATGTTTAAATTTTCATGCACTCAGAAGCCATAGGAATGGATGCATATTAAAAAAAGTCAACCAATCAAGAAGCATGGAAAATTGATACATTATTGAAATCAACATCTTGAGTTGAATGAACATAGGAATGTAAAGCTGCTGTTATACGTCTCCCTACTCTTTTATGCTTACATTTATTTTGCCTGTAGTCAGACTAAACTGAAAAGTTAGCTAAAATTTGCAGCTGAGTATTAAATTCATATATAAGCTGTTTATACACAACTTGTGTATATACTTTAAAAATCATTACACAGAGTGCAGATAATGAAAATTTTCCTAACTTCACCTAGGATAGATAAATATGGTTACCTCAACATGTTCCCTGTTCCCTTGTGCTTCCCTGTACTTGCTATAGGAAATACTGTTCCTAGAACACTCAGGTTAGGTAACAGCAGAGATTTATTTAGTTATCTAAGCACCACCACAGTATTGCAAGGTATGTGTGTTCTATGTGGCATGTACTGCACAATACAAAACAATAAAATCTCTCATCGAAATAGCAACGTTTACTAGGTTCACCCACCCTGATACAGTAGCTAAGAGGCAGCCTGTAATGATTCAGATAAAAGGGTGTAATAGAGTTACATGCTGTATCTTCAGCATGTTGTTTGAACTTGCGAATATGGTATGCTAATTATCATTATGCACCATCGTAATGGCTAACTGCTACCCATATTTTTGTCTTATTTCCCCCGGTGGCCTCATCTACACAGGGAACAGTAGGATTCTTCACTGAGAAGTATCTGATAGATTTGAATAAAAGTGCTTGACACACCCACTCTTAGCAGTTTTTGACATTATGTTTACTACTGACAATTTAGTCCTTATTTTCTTGATCTTTTTAAAGTTAATTTTAATGGGTACATCAACTCACTGCACACACAGTCAAAATGTGTTGTTCCTGAAGACAAAGGATTCCAAATTTATGCCTGGAAAATTAACTTTTTTTTTGAGTGGGGTGCAGAAGGTGCACAAAGGATAGAAAGAGAGTCCTATTGTGCAGGGTCTGTTTCAACAACAGAGGAAGATGGTTTTGTGGTTAAGGCACAGGACTTGAATTCAGGTCCAGTTCATGGCTCTGTCACAAATGTCCTTAGTGTGATGTTGGACAAGTAATTCAGTCTTTCTTTTTTAATATCAAATTCCCATCTGTATGGTGGGAATAGTAATATTTCCTTTATCCCACTATTTGTCTGTCTTGCCTATTAGACTGTGGACATTCCCACTCTGCAATTGGGAGGTGTGATTGCAGTACCTGTTGTGGTGTCCCGTCCCTTTAAATGTTGAGTACTCTCTCCTGCCCAGTGCAAAGCCTTCCTTCCTGTAGTTTGTTTTGTAGCAAGAACAATAAAGAGAGCACAGCTGTGTTTCCATCAGCTAACTCTGTGTTTACCTCCTTCTCTGTTGGGTCCAGAAATATAATATTGGCCACCCATGATTTCTGTCCCATGCGTGTCCAGTGCTCCCACACCCAGGCTAGCTATGATCTCCCTAGATCAAAGGGAGATCTGGGAGGGACTTTGGGTGCAGGACTGTGTTCATGGTGCGGGGTCCCTTACCGCAGCTCTCAAGAAGCAGCTGCCAGGCCCCTGCGGCCCCTAGGCGCATGGACGACCACTGAGGCTTTGCGCGCTGCCCTCATGTCTGCAGGCGCTGTCCCCGGCCAATGGGAGCTCCTTAGCTGGTACTCAGGGCATGGGCAGTGTGCAAAGCCTCCGTGGCTGCCTATGCACCTGGGGGCCACAGGGACCTAGCAGCCGCTTCCGGGAGCCACGCAAAGCGAGGGCAGGCAGGGAGCCCGCCTTATCCCTGGGACCTCATTGTGCCGCTGACCGGACTTTTAATGGCCCGGTCAGCGGTGCTGACCGGAGCCACCCGGGTCCCAGTTCGACCGGGTGTTCCAGTTGAAAACCAGACACCGGGCAACCCTAAGCATGGGCAGCGGCTGCTTGAGTACATACCTAGGGTCCCAGGCAGGCAGGGCTAGCCTGTGCTGCCACGTCTTCACTGCTGTTGTTCATCAAGATAGCTTTAATTCAGCTGTATCAAAGCTAGGTTAGTATGTCTGCATGTGCTGCAATCACACCTCCTAATTGCAGTATGGGCATATCCAGTAAACACTTCAGGGCAGGGACTTTGTTAGTATGCGTATGTACAGTGCCTGGCACAGTGGGTCCTGATCTAAATTGGGATGTCGAGGTGCTACTGTAATACAAATACACATATAATTTTTAACTCTGGGTCCATAGAATATTTAAAGTTCCAGGCTCCCTTTCCCTGTCCAAATGTTCTCTCCTTCCTCTCGCTCATTCTTCATCCTATCTTCCTATTTCTCCCGCTCTCTGTGTCTCTCTGCTTCTCCTTTTGTACGCCAAGCCTTGGCCTCTGTTCCTCTCCTCTGTTTTCATCAAACAGCAAGACAATTATTTTTAGAGCTTGGCTTCCTGTGATAGAACTTTCTGAAAGAAAAAAGTATGTTTTTAGCGAAGTACTGTATGCCCTGTAGTAACACTCACCTGCCTCCCCTAGATACTCGCTATGGTGCTTCAGAATGCTGCTTAATGTTTCTTTGATGTTGCAGCTGACCTGGGCGAAGGAGCTGTTTAATGCTAGTGTAGACTTTAGGGCTCAGGCTGTGGCCCGGGCTCTAGGACCCTGCAAGGTGGGTTCTGTAGATGTCTAATTGCAGCGTAGATCTACCCCATCGCACATTTCCCCTAGGAATTAGAGCTGTATCACTGCCTGCCCTCGGAGGGGTTTTGGTTTGGGGAATTAAACAATGGAAAGGGTTTGTGAACATTCCAGTTTTAAACATGAGATTAATATTTATATCGAAAAAATTATTTCATCATACTCATTTTGAATTTGGCCTGTAACTCTACCTTAATCTAAACTGTGTCTGATATAGCAACATTAATTTTGCCTTTTTTAAATTTTGAAGTTCATTGTGCCACCAAAATTACAAGTAGGAAATACATAGTTAGATCATTCAAGACCCACACGAGCCTTTTCTAATGACTGGGATTCCAAGCCCTTGTTCCAAATATTTGTTTCTCACTGCAATCCCAGTTTTGCACCAATGAAGTTAACCACAGTTTTGTCACTTGCTAATGAGGTTTTGATCAGGCACATTGTGGTGTGTGGCTAAATTTCCAAATCAAGTTTAAAAATCTCAACCTAAACATCTCTTATCGCAGATGCCTACAGTGGGAGGCTGGTATCTTTTGAAGCACTCAGGCCCTAACACAAAGCCCATTAAAGTCTTTCCATTGGCTTCCATGGGCATTGGACCAGGCCCTCAATAAGCAATGAGGTGAATCAAGTTAGTCTGGAAACACTATATCTTCCATATATACCATGCAATTACAAAGCTTTCTTTTATGTTTATAGTGGTAGGTCAGATGTTACCAGTTCTAGCAGCAGTTCTGTATTATGGACTTGATCCAAAACCCACTGAAGTCAATCCAAAGATTTACATTGACTTCAGTGGGCTTCGGATCAGATCATGTGAATGTAGTCAATACCTGCTCTAATTGGTAATATTTGCTGTCTAGTCTATAAGTAAAATAATTTTATTTTAAATTGTCCTCAATGTATGACACATTTCTATAGAAAATGTTTTCACTTAGGCTGCTTTAATATTTTAGAGTATTTCACACATTACTGACTGGGCTATGAAAGCCCTACAAACCCTAACACTAGTGGTGATGAACAGATACTCGTGAGCTGAAATGATGGAAAGTTTTCACTGGGAGCAGAAGATTGAGTATTCTTTCCACCCATGTAGGAGATTTAGCTGATTACCATGTCTTGTAACAATCCATTGCTACATGGGCCTGCATATACACACGGTCACATACATGTATCATGGGGAACTAAACGTTACACCTTTCATTTCCAAAATAAGTCTCTTATCTACTTAATCTAACCTATCTAGTTTCTTTTAGTGTGTAGACAAAAATTTAGGTTTACTGTATGTATTCTTTGCATGGCAGGCAATAGTGGTTGAGATAGTTAGAAAACATTTGAGAAGTTGTATTCTGTTCAACAGAGGGTAGAGCTTCTGACACAAACTAGCCAATACATTAGTCTGTGGGCCAGAGTCTGCTTTCAGGACATAGTGGAGAAACTTCCGGGGAGGTCTCTAGATTTACACAGCGTAACTGAGAACCTAATCTGGCTCTGTACCTATGTGTACATGGGAACAAGAATTGTTTGGCTTTTGGGGTAAGGTACTGGAGTTAGACTTGGGAGATCTCCGTCTCCGTTCAGTTCCCACTTGTGCTACAGACTTCCTACGGGACCTGGGGCAAGTCATTTAAGCTTTGAACTTCACTTCTCCCTTAGTAAAGTGCGGTTAATAACACTTCCCTTCTCCCACCCTCTTTCTGTCTTCTGTGGTTAGATTGTAAAGTCTTTGGAAGTAGAGACTGTCTCACTGTGTTTGTACAATACCTACTGCAATGGGGCACTAATCTTGGTTAAGATCTCAAGGCACTACCATAATACAAGTAATTAATAGTAATGGTTATTAAACATTAATCACTGATCATACCCATGAAAATACTTGCTTGGTTCAAAACCCCCACATTCTACAAACTCTTGCCTCAGGCATGTTCCCCAAAACACCCAGTTGTGACACAATAATGCCATATTTGACAGATTTATTATGGAAGCACTGCTTGTGGTTCCACTGGTAAAGCTGAGTTTTGCACTTAATGAGGTGGTTGAATCTCTGTCCTATGTGTGAAGAATATAGTGTATTCGCCCCAAAATTATAGCATTTCTTGATGGAGTACAGAACATATGTTCTGATAATTTACCGGTAGGTTAATTAGCTTGAGTTAAAATAATTAAAAACGGGTCTTTTAAGAAATTTTACGCTGGTATCTGTTTCTCCAGAATGATCTTAATGACAGAATAACAGACATTCCAAACTTCATTTATTAAAACTCACTTGAAATTTCTTGCGTAGGCTATTTGAAAACTTTAAAAAAGATTTATAGTAACTTTCCCAAATACTGTGCATAAATGAAAGTTTCTTTAGCAGAGAGTGACAAATAATAATCTTCTGCAGAGAATTTCACATACAACTAACTGCCCTCTTTTAAAATGGCTGCCACTTCCCATTGCATTCAATAGGATTGAGACCACAGACTGTGCTTAACAAAATGGCTGCTGGCTTCACTGTCAGTGGGAAGCAGCGGGCATTTTGGAAGAGGATACTTTTAACGAAAGGTCAGTATAGCCTTAATCTCATTGAGTACAATGGGAGATGGCAGCCATTTTGAAAGACCATTGGTTTCTCTGAAGAAGACTTTTTTTATATCCACCAGCCTCTGCTGGCAAACTTAGTTATTAAAATTATGGCAAAAATACCATTAATCTAAATATTTTTTTCAAAAGCTATCTATTGCCTTAGATCTACTCAACTAGAGGGCAAGAGGGGACAATTTGGAGTATGGGAGGAGGCATGGGGGATATTTTACAGAGGAGAAGAGATCCATGAATAAGATGGCCATCTTGTTCTCTCAATTGCCTTTTAACCTATCCAGCGAGGCCTGTCACTATTTAGATATATTATAGACAAAGACTTGTGTTCTACAAACACAGTGCATATTAGTAAACTGAAACAGAAATCAATGAGTTGTTTTAATAGTTAACTGTAACTGACCTTGTAAGTTACAGAATCTGAAATGAAATATTTCTTAACAGCATAACATACTGTAGTTGTTATCAGAAGTGAACCCGGAAAAAATACTTTTGGAAACCAACTCTATTATTCTGGAGTTTGGATAGCTTAAAATCTTTAGCAAGAGAAACACAATCATACTAGGAAAAATTTCTTTATTTTACCTTTTTTAAGTATCCTAACATGAATTTGTTTCTTTGCAAAAAATTCTGAACACTATTTGTGTATAAATAAGATAACTAATTTTATTTAACTGCTAAGCCTCAAATTTTCCAAATTGGATACTTAAATAAATGGCCTGATTTCTGAAAGATGGTCAGCCCCAACATATTCCATTGTCTTCAAAGGAAGTTGTGGGTGCTCAGCATCTCTGAAAATGAAACAACTTTGATTTAGATGCCTAATACGAGCTAAGGTGTCTACCTTCAAGCACTTGAGTTGGAAACTTTCAAGCTGAGCCTGGAGACTAAGGCAGTAATTTTTTTTTTAATGTGGTGTTGCTATTATTTTCTGCACTTCCTTTTAGAATAAGTATGTCTATCAGATGAGTATACAGTATAATTTTTATTGTCAGTCTTGTTCATCAGAGATTGCACTGACACAAGGTAGCCTGATGTAATGACATGCTTTAAACAGGGATGAAATTCAATTTTTTGAAGATGTGTAAATAATACACATTAACAAGAGCAGTTTTACCATTGCTTTGCCTCTCAACCCCATCCAAGCAGACAAGCCAATCTTCCAGATCTGGGAAATATAACATCCTATTATATCTTAATTTTTGACCTGGTCTTGCATTGATGATTTTCATGTAGAAATGATTTTGTTTAATGTTGAAAAGCTTGCGTCTTACTTTGATTGTTTATTTATTCTGTGAGTACCTATTTATGCCTTTGCATTTACCAGTACAAATCCAAAATGCAAACTACTTACGTGGGAAGACAAACTAATAATAATAATAATATTTTATGGGTAAAAACCTTTGTAGTTTTCATGTATAAAAATATCTTGGCTAGAATGAAATGATAGTACTTTCTTCCTTTTTTAAAAAAAATCATATATTTTTTTCTTTTCATAAGGGATGACCCATCTCTTCTGATTCAGAAACCATGAAGGCCTGATTCTGCTGTCTCTTAGTCTGGTATAAATCTGGACTAACTCCACTGAAGTCAGTGGAATTACAAGTAGAGAAAACCAGTGTAAGTGAAATCAGAATCAGATCCTAATTGGTTAAATGACAGAGGATGAAATTGCAAGATGAAAAAAGTTAAACAAAATTACACATTTCCAAAGGTAAAATAAGGTGGTGCTTTGTATGTTAAAGTGCAGATTTGTGGTTCTCGCATTTCAGTGCAAAACCAGAGATTTCCATTCACTTGTTTAAATTTATTGTCTGTATTAACTCATTACCTGACAGAATCAGATCCTGAATTAGCAAGGAGTATGAATAGAATGAGCGGTGTTAAAAATCTGGAGCAAGGGTTTGACTCTGCAAAGGTTGGGCACTGTAGCCCCAGTTCAGCAAAGCTTGTGTGTGCTTAAGCTTTTTGTTCAGCACTGAACACTTTGCAGGGTCAATGAATAGTTCAGACAAAAAGATATACACTTGCAACACATGGTGCCTTTCATATAAAGATCTCAAAGGATGGTACACGTACATAGAGATATGATATGCAAGAAATGATAATTCAGTGTTAAGGTTTCACAGTTAAAAATAAAAAATGTCAGGGAATACAAGAGCGAAGGTCCCTGTGCCCAAATTAACTTGTCTATATTTGACCCACATAATATTTTTTTAAAGCGGCAAAGAGTCCTGTGGCACCTTATAGACTAACAGACATATTGGAGCATGAGCTTTCGTGGGTGAATACCCACTTCGTCGGATGCAAGGTGTTCACCCACGAAAGCTCATGCTCCAATACGTCTATTAGTCTATAAGGTGCCACAGGATTCTTTGCCGCTTTTACAGATCCAGACTAACACGGCTACCCCTCTGAAGCGTAATATTTTTTGTTTTTTTATTTGTTCTTCATAATGGGCCAAATCCTGAGGTTCTTATTTATGGCCTGATTATAGTCCAGGCTGTGTAGTTGTCAACAGACATAAGAGGAAACATCCCCAACAAGCCCCTGCGTGGTCTCCCTGCTAGGTCTGTGTGCACATGAAAAGCAGATGTTGTGCTTTTGGTACCCCACAAAATAGATGTGTAGAAAATGGACAAAGTTTGGATTCTGCCCTGGATGCCTGGTAGTCCAACTGAGAAGGCACAGGGGAGGTGGCATAAGGAGCAAAGGCAGAATGGGAAAAACTCGTGCTTCTCTGCACTGCCCCTGGGGTACAACTACATTCTGCTCATTCCTTGCTCAGGCAAATCCCATGGGGTTTTTGGGTTCCAGTATGCAGTGGTGGTGATTCTGGTCCCCTGAATATCTCAGTAGCTTTCTGAGCGATGGAAGCTGAAACTCCTGGTTCCACTGAGAGGAGTTGAGCGTGGGGGCATTTTTCCTGATAGAATGATCAGGCAGAACTATTGAGAACCAAGTCAGGAAGTTTCCAGCTCTATGTTGGAATAACCAATGCAGTGGAAGACTCATACCCATGTTATTAACTAACAGGTGTTAGGCGAGGGTGCTGGAGAAAACAAAAAAAGCCACAGGATATTTAATGACTAAAAGTAGTCAGGACTAATCTTTGAAACAGATGTAAAATATGGCATCTCCAGCAATAGTGTCCTCTAATACCATTCTTCATTATCAAGTGGAAGTCCAGTTCACAATCCCTAACGCCCTGTATGCACAGTCTGTAAGAAAGATATGACAGGAGAAATCTGTAACATCATCCAACATCTGCTTATATGCCTTTTTCCCCCAAAACCAATTTGCATGCCTACAATATCAGAGTTTCCCAGTGGAATACGGGGTGTAAAATATTACCTCTTGAGTTGAAAATTATTTAACCAAGAGATTCTTCAGTGTTCAAGAATTCTGGTTGGTTGGTTTTAAAAGCAAAACCATATGTTGTTTACCTGACTTAGCCTTTCTCCAATTTTATAGAACGTGAGCAGGAAAATGCAAAAAGGAGGAAACCTCACACTAATTAGATGATAATGAATACAGGTGCTATAACTGTTTAGTGAATTACACTAATATGTCTTCATAGCAAGCTGTGGGAATAGAGTCAGGGCCAATAGATTTTTTTGTTCGGTTTGGTTTTTGTTTTTTTTTAATGTTGTGTACATGTGTATTGCGGAGGCGTGCCAAGACTCAAATTAAGGCAAATCTAAATGGGTTGTATAATTCTAGAGATGCTGTGTTAAGGCTACAACGAGCCAACAAGTACGTATTATGCGGCCTTGAGAAAATATACTGTACATCATTTCTGCTTTGTGAGTTTCTCAGTGGAAATACATTCAGTGCAGTATTGGGATGAAAGGTTGTTTAGGTAGATACAAGGTACATTACAAGTCATATATAACTTGGATTTACGGGGAAGGTTGTTATACAGCCACTTACTTGGCTGCCAGCCCAATAGGAGACCGGCATCAAATCTAACCTCTGGATTCCTGCACCTCTGGATGACTTCTTCTCTGAGGTGATTTTGCCCCCTCAGTTTCCAGTGAGGGTGAGGTGGCTTAGGGTGGTGTAAATTAAATTCCTCTGCAGCTTCCTAAATACTTAGTTACAGAGAGTCAGTGCAAACTTTGAGGCAGTGTGCCATACCATAGCTGCTGCAACATGTATATAGTAGTGCACATAGCCGAGGGGAATGAGACATGAGGGTGATAATGGAAACTCAAGGAGTAGTGAAATCAGTTCCATATAAATGGATGAGTGAAAATTCCATTTATTGAGGTATAATATTCTAAGTTGCTGACTCTTGGAGGTGAAGGCTCCTTGGCATATGACCGTGGCTGAGATGACAGAAGAAGACATGATCGTGCTCAGATCCCCACGGGGTATGCAATAATAAAATGTTAAGGTTTTTTTTATAAA
Organism: Natator depressus; assembly: GCF_965152275.1. Taxonomy (NCBI): domain Eukaryota; kingdom Metazoa; phylum Chordata; order Testudines; family Cheloniidae; genus Natator; species Natator depressus. The sequence continues at coordinate 73,304,090 of NC_134235.1, forward strand.
GGCAATTAAATTTTCATGCCAAGTTTCTATTTTAATTTAAGATCGAATGTTTAAAAATGTGCAAATAAAAATATACAGATTCTGAAATCTTCTTTGTCTTTTCATTGAGGAAAAAGTGTTTAAAATGTAGTCAGACATTCTGCAGCAGTAAATATCTGATATTTACAATACGGATTACTCAGTTTCCTTTTTCCTTGATGAACAGGGCTCCCTAAGCTTATTGTGGTTGTTCTCTGATTTATATGAGAAATGTGGCTGCTGGGATTTGCTTTTGTCAGCATCCCCTCCCCCACCTCTGGAAACCTTAGTGCTTCAAACACTGATGCTGTGCTGCGGTGTGCGTGTGCGTGTAAGAGAGAGTGAGTGTCTAATCTTAAAAGAAATAGTATATGGATAATAAATAGGAAAACAAAAGTTGAAGGACTTGGCTTGTGACTTCATTTTTCTTTTTTACAGTGAGATATTAGTGCAGATTAAGCATAGGCTACCATTTATGAACATTTAGTGGTTTAAACACAGCTATGTTGCATTTAAAATCAGCAATTTAACATAACTAGGAATGGCAGCTTCATTAAATAACACCGTGATCTTCCAACCATATTCTTAACTAGTAATCTCCCTGTAGCAAAGCACATAGATAATCAACATCCCAGCCTGTCAGTAAACTTGTTGGGGAATTAAATCCTAGAGGAAGAATCCCGTAGCCCTGGAGGAAGGCTGAGTGCATGTTTCACTGTCGTTTTTTCGGCTCATCTCAGTAGTCCCATTGCTAGAATGTGCTCAGTTGTCATAGCAACACCATCTCCTGCTTCATACAGGAAAGATTAGCTCTTACTGTGCAGTGGAGAGAATTTAGGGGAAGTCAAGCTAATCCCTGGGTGCACTGTGAGAGAAAGGTTGGACCTCGCCTGAGGGATGCTGTATCTGCAATGATAGAATTGGCCTGCCACAGACACTGGTATTTAAGTTGAAGAGCAGAATTCACAGTAAGTGTTGGCTCCTCCAGAGTGGAATATCAAATGAGGTTTTCTAAGTCTTGTTGAAGACTGTCCCATGCCAACAGTGGAATGACAGCAGGAGGCTGTGTCTGGAATAGCAATATGTTTTGCTAGTTGAGGTGGTATTTCAAATGTGGATGCAAAGCTTTAGCTCTTTAGAAAACTAGGGGGTAAATTTTTAAAACCTTGATATGCACACCTAAAAACCGTAAGCATGTCTCACTTGGTGAGCAAAACTGGACAAGTGATGAATAGCATGCCTTACAAATTTTAGTGAGCGTGCAGTTGTGTATGCAATATACTGCACACTTAAGAATTCCTGTGTGCTGAAAAATAAGGGGAAAGCGTGAGGATACCTATTTGTGCTACTACAATCCTCAACTGCGAAAATGCTGAACTATGCATTTTAAGCATGAAAATTTAGAAAGAATGTTTCAACAATGATTTGTGTTCTTCATTTAAAACCTGCACAGAAAAATAAAAAGTTTATTAAATGGATAATCACATTATAATACCAGCTTTTCTTTGAGGAAGAGTTAAAACTATTTTTTTTATTTAGCTTACTTTATGTGATGCTGTTATGATTTGACAGGATACAACGTGAGAAACGTGGCTGTATCTCTGTATTTTGCTGGATAGAAAGGGTGTATTTTAATTGTTCCATCATCTGCTTTTTTTGGTGTTCTAGCTTTTCTTTTATGTGGTCCTGTCTTCCACTTTTAGTAGATGCTTAAGTCTTCTAGTTTTTTAAGTTATGAAGGTTATAATAAACTCTGAAATGTCTGGTGTTGACATTTATTTATGCTGTCAATTTTCTCTCAAAGTGTATTTTTGTGGGCATAGTGTATTCGTTTATTAGCAAGTATACAGAATATGAATGTTCCAAATATTCAACATATGGATTGTTCACATTGTATGTAATAAAATTTCATGTTGATTTTTGACTTAAAAGTTCTGGTTATTTTGAAATCTATAAAAACTTTAATTCAAAACAAATACATATATACTATTTTTTCTCCCGCATTTCTCTTCTTTTCTTATTAATGAGAGGACTTCATCGTCATGAACAATAGTAATATAGCATAATTTTGAGAAAGATTGTCTTAACATTTATTAAAAATTACTCTGATGTGGAAGAACTGTTTACAATTTCTAAAAAGTAGATATTTCCATACATCTAAAATATTTTGTTTTTTGCAAAAACTCAGTTTACACACACAGTCTATTTAATGAAACTGCCTGTTTCCACTTTTTACGGCAAAGAATGTAGACCTCGGTGTGTTGCCATGCCAGAGACCTGAGTCCCCTCACCCAGGGGAGGAGATGAAGGGTCTTCAGAAATGTTATGCCCTCTGCCAGTGGTGCTCAGAAGGTGGCAGACTTGAGCCCTGATTTGGTTAATGAAACAGCTTTTCTCTCTACAAACACCTTCTCTTGGCTATTTTATAGTAACAGTAATAACATTGCTACTCCGGGAGGACATTTGTTGTCCATTCAGATAAGCGCATCAATAGTATATATCTACTACAAAGAGAGGAATTTAGGAATAAACAAGGGAAAAGTACTAAAGCATTAGACCACTATCCAGGCTGGCCTTTGAGTCACAGCCAGACATAGTGATGAGGAACCCACACAAATGCCAGGCAGAGAAAGGATGTTGAAGGAAAGGATTAGAGGAAGTCCAATGCACAAGTTTTAACTGGAAAGAGCTCACAGAAATTAATGCTAATTCAATTCAATTTAAAATGGAAGTATTTGTTTTTCAAAAATCCTACAAAATTAAGAAACACAAGGAAGTATTTATCAGAGAACTTATTGCGTGCTTTCACTCCTCTGTACTTAACTGTGTATTGAAATATTGAGACGGACAAAGTAGGTGAGGTAATATCTTTTATTGGACCAACTTCTGTTGGTGGAAGAGACAAGCTTTTGAGCTACACAGAGCTCTTCTTCGAACCTGAAGCTCTACACAGAGCTCAAAAGCTTATATCTTTGGCCAACAGAAGTTGATTCAATAAAATATACTATCTCACCTACCTTGTCTTTTCTCATATCCTGGGACCAATGTGACTACAACACTTCAAACAACATACTGAAATATTTGCCACTTAACATAGCTGTCTGTAGATTTACAAAAATTGTAGACCCTTAATGGCATGAATGTAGCAGATGTGTCTCTTTGTTTAATAGAAGGTAAATAATTTGTTGGAATTTCTTTCATGCTGAGATCATGTGTCTTGCTTTTTTCAGTCTTTAACCTCTCTGTGGGACATGGCTGAGTGAATTTTTGCTGGATTGGTATTTCACAGAGCTTTTAAAGGCAACAATTTTCTCTTATGAGCTTTATATTGAGTTAGTCTTATGAATTCTCTCTGTACCCTTTTCAGAAAGTTGGCTATAATTTTTTTCAGGACTGATTATCGTGGATGCTGAATTTGTCTGATTTTTCTTGTAGCTGCACTAAGGGAATTGGGTTTCTAGTTTTTATTTCTACACACACTTTAGTAACTGCGTGAGTGGAGCTTCTTGCATGAGTAAGGTACTGGTTAAAATAAATATGGGTGCCCGAATAAGTCCCAAAGTACGTATCCAAAACAGGTACACATGCAGCACTCTCCCTTACAGAGATTCCGCATATAGTGTTCTTGACGAATCTTCACATAGATTTCTTCTCCCAAAGCACTGGTCAGGAGTTTTCAGTCATTGTTTTTTCAAGGGGAGTGCTGTTTCCACAAAAATCAAAATTTGTCATGAGAAGCTTAACTTTTTCTGAAATCTTTCAATTTTCTGTCAGGAAAACCAAAACAAAATATTTCATTTTTGGTCAGGTTGAGCCAAATAAAAAGGTTTCAGACCAGTTGGACCTTAATCTCTGCCCGCTTGAGTTGTTGTGGTGCCACACAGGAGTTGTCAGGTCAAGAGATTATAGAACTAATTAATAGGAATTTATTATTTCTTTTTTTCTTTTTTTTTGAAATTTGTCTAATTTATTTAAAAAGCTCACACAGCACAGCCTCCAGTTCCATCCTGATCCTACTCTTATTGAAGTCAATGGATGCTTGGTTTCCGTGTTTCATATGGATCCCCTTGCAGGGAAACATACCTAAGAGATTCTGCACCTCCAGGGCTGACAAGGGGTAGGGAAGGGGAACAATTGTACTAGAGCCCCAAGATCAGGGCCCATTCCCCCAAAATGTCTGTAATGTCTGTGAAAATAAAATGAAATAGGAGGGGGAGGACCCCCATGAACATGATATACCGAGGCCCCAAATTTCTCTCAACAGGTCTGTGTACCTCCCAGGCACCTCATAGGACTTGCATCTTAGCATCCATAAATATGATAAAATCATAAATCTTGCAGTGTCCTAGTAGGAATCTCATTACAGTGATAGCACGAGTCATGAGATATCACAGTTCATAGCTTTTACTACCCTTCTGCCACAATGCAGCTGGGTCTTTTAATCTGATATTTATCACTTGCATGTCGGGGATCTTGTTTCACAGTTGTGAGGCGCTGTATCTCTTGATGTTTTTGCATCTCTTGAAATCTTCTGAAATGTGTTCAAGGAACATATATTCAAAGGAACCTGAGCTGGGCAGAGTTGAGGAGAGAGTTCACAAGTAAAAGGGGCCCGCTATCTAAGAATTTTTATATCTTATAGCAGAAGCAGAGTTTCGTTTTATTAGCTTTTGAGACATAAAGTCAGAGCCTTTTCAATAGTGTCTCTGTTCTTGTCATTTAAATATGTCCACATGTAGTTTTAAAGAATATTTTTCTTTCAAAATTTTAGGCTCAAAATTTTCCCTAATTTTAAAATAGTGGTAGTCAAACGTGGGAAATGCTGATTATAATTTACTATTTTAAATCTGCTTATCCATTATCCTCTTCCCTCACTAGCCAAAAAAATGTAAAATTCAATTGCCTCTAACTTTGTGTGCAGTATATTTAGTGTAGTAGGCAAAATTCTTTCCCTAGCAGCCTGCATTTGGCTCCCATTAATTGCAGTGGGATTATGAACAAGTATCTAAAGGCACATTTTGGCTTGGCCCCGTGTTTTCTTCTGGCTGGCTTTGCAGCAGTTAATTTTAAAAAACCCTATTGTCAGAGCTGTGCTGCTGGCCTCATGTTTCTATATGAGGGGAAGTGGTTATTGTTAAACAAAACAGATACGTTGATTTTCAGTACTGCAAAAGACATGGCGGGAAAAGTGAAAAGGCTTTTCTGGGCACTTCTTTGGATCTCCCTTTCAAAAGGCAGTGAAGATCCCAAGCTCTCTCTCTTGTTTGGCAGACCTATCAGGAAAGGGTTAGGGTTGTTCTTTTGACTTGCAACTACATTAGTTGTCAGAATTCTGTGTTGTGGTGCTTTAGGGAACTGAAGCATTTCATAGATTCATAGATATTAAGGTCAGAAGGGACCATTATGATCATCTAGTCTGACCTCCTGCACAATGCAGGCCACAGAATCTCACCCACCCACTCTTGTGATAAACCTCTCACCTATCTCTGAGCTATTGAAGTCCTCAAATCATGGTTTAAAGACTTCAAGGAGCAGAGAATCCTCCAGCAAGTGACCCATGCCCCATGCTACAGAGGAAGGTGAAAAACCTCCAGGGCCTCTTCCAATCTTCCTTGGAGGAAAATTCCTTCCCGACCCCAATATGGCGATCAGCTGAACCCTGAGCATATGGACAAGATTCACCAGCCAGATACCCAGGAAAGAATTCTCTGTAGTAACTCAGATCCCACCCCATCTAATATTCCATCACAGGCCATTGGGCCTATTTACCATGAATATTTAAAGATCAATTAATTGCCAAAATCATGTTATCCCATCGTACCATCTCCTCCATAAACTTATTGAGTTTAATCTTAAAGCCAGATAGGTCTTTTGCCCCCACTGCTTCCCTTGGAAGGCTATTCCAAAACTTCACTCCTCTGTGGTTAGAAACCTTCGTCTAATTTCAAGTCTAAACTTCCCGATGACCAGTTTATACCCATTTGTTCTTGTGTCCACATTGGTACTGAGCTTAAATAATTCCTCTCCCTCTCCGGTATTTATCCCTCTGATATATTTATAGAGAGCAATCAGATCTCCCCTCAACCTTCTTTTGGTTAGGCTAAACAAGCCAAGCTCCTTGAGTCTCCTTTCATTCCTCGGATCATCCTAGTAGCCCTTCTCTGTACCTGTTCCAGTTTGAATTCATCCTTCTTAAACATGGGAGACCAGAACTTCACACAGTATTCCAGGTGAGGTCTCACCAGTGCCTTGTATAACGGTACTAAAACCTCCTTATCTCTACTGGAAATACTTTGCCTGATACATCCCAAGACCGCATTAGCTTTTTTCACAGCCATATATCACATTGGCGGCTCATAATCATCCTGTGATCAACCAATACTCCAAGGTCCTTCTCCTCCTCCGTTACTTCTAATTGATGTGTCCCCAGTTTATAACTAAAATTCTTATTAATCCCTAAATACATGACCTTACACTTCTCACTATTAAATGTCATCCTATTATTATTACTCCAGTTTACAAGGTCATCCAGATCTTCCTGTATGATATCCCGGTCTGTCTCTCAATTGGCAATACCTCCCAGCTTTGTATCATCTGCAAACTTTATTAGCACACTCCCATTTTTGTACCGAGGTCAGTAATAAAAAGATTAAATAAGATTAGTCCCAAAACCGATCCCTGAGGAACTCCACTGGTAACCTCCCTCCAGCCTGACAGTTCACCTTTCAGTATGACCAGCTGTAGTCTCCCTGTTAACCAATTCCTTATCCACCTTTCAATTTTCATATTGATCCCCATCTTTTCCAATTTAACTAATAATTCACCATGTGGCATGGTATCAAATGCCTTACTGAAATCTAGGTAAATTTGATCCACTGCGTTTCCTTTGTGTAAAAAATCTGTTACTTTCTCAAAGAAGGAGATCAGGTTGGTTTGGCACGAACTACCTTTTGTAAAACCATGTTGTATTTTGTCCCATTTACCATTGACTTCAATGTCCTTAACTACTTTCTCCTTCAAAATTTTTTCCAAGACCTTGCATACTACAGATGTCAAACTAAAAGGCCTGTAGTTACCCGGATCACTTTTTTTTCCTTTCTTAAAAATAGGAACTATGTTAGCAATTCTCCAATCATATGGTACAACCCCTGAGTTTACAGAGTCATTAAAAATTCTTGCTAATGGGCTTGCAATTTCATGTGCCAGTTCCTTTAATATTCTTGGATGAAGATTATCTGGGCCCCCCAATTTAGTCCCATTAAGCTGTTTGAGTTTTGGTTCTTCCTGAGATATGGTAATATCTACCTCCATATCCTCATTCTCATTTGTCATGCTACCATTATCCCTAAGATCCTCATTAGCCTTATTAAAGACTGAGGCAAAGTATTTGTTTAGATATTGGGCCATGCCTAGATTATCCTTAACCTCCACTCCATCCTCAGTGTTTAGTGGTCCCACTTCTTCTTTCTTTGTTTTCTTCTTATTTATATGGCTATAGAACCTTTTGCTATTGGTTTTAATTCCCTTTGCAAGGTCCAACTCTACTTGACTTTTAGCCTGAGGCTATTTTTGGGGACACAGAAGCCTGGTAGTTGTAATGGAGAAGAGGCTGCTGCTTCTTGGCTTGCAACAGTAAACTTTCCATTTCTACTCTCCCCTCACAATCAAAGATTCGTCTTGGATAGGAATAGGCCCTGTTGGAATATGGTGGTTTCTCTTTTTTCCCTTCCCAAAAGAGTGTTCCACCTTGCGGCTGACACGTGTCAGGAGAAGAAATGTAGGTTAGTCATTTTGAGCTGGTAATCTTTGTTTGCACAGGGGTTTAATTACTCATTGCATTATTTTCCCCATGCAGCCCTCTAGCATCTGGTCACAGTTTGACTCAGTAGTTTACTAAATTGTTGTTTATCTAATCAGTGTGGGTTAATGTATAATGTGTTACCTGCATGGGATGTGGATGAAAGGCAGCACTGGCATTTTATGTATATTATTGGGCGTCACACATACACTGACATGTAGGCCAACCTTCATGTTATCCAATTCTTTAAGTGAAAATGGCTTTTCAGATTTAAAAAAAAAAATCCCCCAAACCCAACATATATAGTGAAATTTTATGCATAGACTATAAGCTCTAGTAATTTTGCAGGATAGTGCCATTAAACCTAAATTTGATTTAAATCATCTAAGCTTAAATTTGTTTTCAGCATAACTCTGCTACCCAGGGCCGGCTCCAGGCACCAGCGAACCAAGCAGGTGCCTGGGGCGGTAAACGTAAAGGGGCGGCAGGACGCTGGGCTCTGGGGTGGCAATCTGCCCTTGGCGGTGGCGGGAATTCGGCGGCGGGCAGGATTGTGTTCGGCAAGTGGGTTTTGTTTTGTTTTGTTTTTGCCGCTTGGGGTGCCAAAAATGCTGGAGCCGGCCCTGTTGCTACCAGTGCCAAGATACAGCTTAGCTTCTAGTCATAGTGCTGCATCATAGTCTCCTATAGCAGCAGCTGCATTATTGTGCTTTGCAGGTATTCAAGCAATCAGAGTCTCCAGAGACTGCAGCATTTCAATGGTAAATCCATTTGAGGAAATAGTCTGTTCTCATTCAAAAAATCTGGTGACTGTTTCCACAGAAAGACTAGACTTCCCCCACTGCATTAGTTTTGGCCAGTCTTCTGATATGCTTTCACCCAAGCTCAAACTATCCAAGATTGTTCTAAATACTTGTGGGGCCATACCTTGCTGTTAATGAGATAAGGAAAGAAAGAAGCATTTCCAAAATTTCTAAAAAGTTCCTTGGTCCTGCCAATTGTCTCTGAGAATATCCTCATACAATGGACCACCAGGAAATGGCTACTGCTCAAAATGTCCACACAAATAAACAAACATTTCTCCAAAGGGTTTGGTTGACATCTGTGGCATTGCTTGTCTGCATCTCACATCATTTTTTTTAGTATTCATCAGCCTGCCATACTCATTTCATCAATGATAATAAAATTATAATTTTCCAAATTGCTTTATAACTTTTGAGGTGATTCACTGTCTAGCTCTTAAATTTTTATTGATCCCAGCATGCAGAGCAGAATGAATAGTGGCTTATGAAACATTTACAGCTGCAGCACCAGTTGATACAATCAGTAAAACTCTTTCAGACTGAAATTCACTGTTCAAAGTGCAAGTAATAGACTTGATCACAGTGCTTTTACTGCTCCCAGCTTTCCCTGGGATTATGATTTTTTTTGTCTCATTGGTTATATTACTATTCGCTACTGCAGTAAATCTAAAATCTACTTTTTTTTGCAGAAAAAAATCACATTTGGCATTTCATATTGAGAATTATCATTTGTTTTTGCTGTAGGTGTAAAAAATCAAAAGTCACCTGAATTGTTGTCATCATCGTAAGTGGTTCTCCAGTCATAACTGAGATCTATATACCATGCATTCCAGTTTCAGCACGCCCAGCTAGTCCATTTAGTCCCATATCGGAAACAGCCAGCCATTCATGAAGAAAAGGATTTTCCTCAACACCAACTGTGTTTATCCTTGACTGCTGGAATTTCTAACAACTGGAGCGCTTGCTAAACTTTTGTCTTGAAATGATCTTTCCATGTAGGGAATCTGTTTGCCATTTCCTCTAAGTTTCACCACAGTACCTTCAAAACGACTTATTGCCAATAATTATTCTACTCTGTATTTTCACTTGGTTTAATGTACAAAAAATCTGACCTCATCAGGTGTTCCTTCATTTAGCCCAGCTTTGTCCTTTTTTAATATTTTGAGAACAATTTTCTTGCATTCGGTTGGATTATTTTCCAAATCTGGATTCTGTGGATAAAATTCTCGGCTTTCTGTGTGGATTGCTAGTGACTGTTCTGAGTGAGCATTAACTGATTCAAATATCCTGCTGTAATGACAGGATGGCCAACCCATTGAAATGTTACTTGGGCTAAGTAGTCTTGTTCCTAGCAAGTTTTATGGGGGGGAGGGGGGGGAGAATGGTACTGCAGTTTTTGTAATATCACCATCCATTATATCATTGCTTAGAACATTTCCAAACAATTGCTTTAGGGCTCTTGACCCGAACTCCCCTTTTATTCATATTAGCTATGTATAAGTGGATACAGCATCAGTGGACAGGATGCACTGTGTATTAGTGTTGGCTTGTCAATAATGTTCATATACAAATCTATTGTGCCAGTTCACCACAGAATCATTTCTTGGAGTTTTACGTTGCCACTTGCCTTCAGTCTTGACCAGGTATCTTGTAAGTGAAAGGGGAACTTACAGTATAACTCTTCATTACTGATTTTTTTTTCCTTATAGATGGGCATGCCATTGGCAACAATTATAAGCTGTATGTAAACTTTTTCATGACACTTTATTTCTGAATAATATCACTTACATGCATGCATGACAGCTTCTGGAATGTCAACATGAGGATGCATTGTCATCAGTGTTGCTCAAATATTTTGCTTTCATTGACCACTCTTCTTAGTCAGCGCTATCAAGCAGAGAAACACTGAGTGCTTCCTTGATCCACAAAACAACAAAGATATGGGGACTTCTAGTCTTGAAAGTTGGTGTGATACAAGATTCATTAACAATGATTTATTTTTAAAGAAATCAGGTTGATCTTGGGAGAACTATGAAAAAATGGATATTTGTTAAAGAGTTTTGAAATCCTTCTGTTTGCTACATTTTCTGGCATTGCTAAGTATTCTGTTTCTGGATCTACCATTAAATATCATTCAGGCCAGTGCAAGTCAGCTGCACTTAACATGAAGAACAGTGTCAGATGTCCCGAAAAATTGCATCATCTGCAAGAGCTCACTGCAAAGTGTGTGCCAGTAGGTGTCAGTACCCCACAGAGAGCAATTGTAAAACATTTGTTTTTTTTTCCATCTGTGGGCTGTGCTTTCAGTCTTTTTTTTTTAACTTATATATGTTTACACTATTTAATCCATTCCTTTTTACTCTCACTGTTCACTGCTGAAGTGTGGTCCATCTCTTTAAAACATCAAATATTTGAAATAGTAGATGGATTGACAATCTTAACTCTGGGTGAGCATAAATCCACAGCTTTGGTAGGAAATAGCATTATAAATGCCATAGCAAAGCATCCAGTAATCTTAAGCTCAATGATGGGATCTATGGAAGCTTCTGGCCATGGTATCTGCTCATTATTTATTGGTTCTGTTTACCAATAGAGCATCCAAAGCTGCTCTGTGCTTCTAATTTTGATACAGTTGAAGTAGGTAGGTGATCAAATGCATCACTATCTTCAGGTAGCTGCAATAAATTGTTCTCTTTGGGTTCTAAATAGCTGTCAAAAATGTCATTTCTCTAAATACAAAAGAGCCTTTTTGCTCTTTGCAAATTAACTTGGAAGTCAATGTGTACATCTACTGACTCCAATGACCAGGGTGTGGGCGGTCACTCCTAGTGGTTGGTGCCAGAGTCACTCCTAGCTGTTGAAGCTAAGGGTCAAAACTGAAGACCGTATCAAGTACTGAGCCAGAGACCGGCATCAGGTGCCTGGCCAGGGCTCAGAGCCGCAGCCTGGCATCAGGTGCCTGGAGCAGGGCAGGACAGCAGGAACTTGGAGTAGACAGGAGTCTGGGATAGGAGGACAAGAACCAAGAATAGTGGGGGAAGCAGGAACAAGGAGCAGGCAGGAATGCAGGGCTCAGGAGTCAGGTAAACGGGAGGGGGCATGTAGTAGCAGCCAGCCTGGGATTCCTTTAGTTGCTTGGACAACTTCCTGTTGTTGCTTCCTAGTTGAAATAGAGTCTCTCAGCCAATCGGGGTGATGGATGTTTCCACTGATCAGGAGCTTTGGGAGTGGCGCCCTCTGCAAGCTAACCCTTCTCTGGCCATTTTCCTAGCTACTCAGGTGAGCTGCTGGGTGGTGGTTGTGGCCTTGGTGCTGCCTGGGGATCTGTGGGACCAAGTTCGAGGCCCATGATCCTTCACACTGATTTTGGAAAGATAACGTGCAAGAATCAAAAACAGAGGGAGACAAAGCAGGCTGCTCTCTAAGGCAGAGATGCACAACTCACATCATCTTGATCTAATCTGGCTCTTGCCAGACTGACTCCACACACTTTCTTGCAGAGACCCCTAGCTTGCAAGCAGGACCAGGTAAGTGCCCCCCCACCAAACACTCTGAAAGCAAGAGTTTGCAGTTCCAACACAGTCCTCAATAATAGTACACCAATACTACTGGGTACACTCTGGCGATCAGCAGTTCTTCAACCAAGGTTAGATTACTTTGGTCAGGAGGTTCTAGTCTGAGATCCATGTTATTTTTAGTAGGAAAAAATAATACTTATTCTCCACTGATTATAAATGCCATCACTTTTGACAATCCCTATATCTCTTGTGACAGTTGTGGTATTTGTACCATGTTAGAGGTTTTTGATGCTGATCAGAGAGAGACCAATCAGTACCAAAACCTTTTTGATTTGGTTTATGACACTGTCTGTCCGCTTGCAATCATAATCAATGCACTGGTGAGATGTCCATGGTTCAGTATTTAACTGGTATGCTTTCTGGGATGGCAGTCTATTTTCATGTTGTAGCCTTTGTAGATGTGTACTGTTTTTTGTATTGTTTTTGGCATGATATAGTCACTCTACAGTAAAATTCAAAAATGTAACAGATGCGATTTTCAAAAGTTATGTTACAGCCCGACAAACGGAGAAATGCCATTTAGTTGAACATAGTCTTGCTTCGCCTGGCCACAGAGTACTCCGTTCAGTGTTTACCCCAGGTGAGCACAAAGATACAGTAATACACATAGTCCCACGTATTTCACAAACATTTAACAGGACAATTAAAATAAAGAGTTAACTTCAGAAGGGGTGTGTAATTTGGACCTCCTAATAATTTACTTTATGATTAACTGCATAAAAGAGCAGGCATCCCAGGCTCTGAGCATCCTTGGCAATTTTTTAAAAAAATACAAATTATCCATAATAGACTCTTAACAATTGAGCCACACGGACTCTGTCCTGGCAGCAACATGAATTATATAGCAGTGTAACAACCCCCCACAAAGTTAGCCCCAGATTTGGATTCTTACACTCAGGCTCTCCCATCAACAGAGTGCATGTAAGTAGATCTCAGGGAGCCGAAGGTGGTGTGACTGACATGCTGAGGAATAGGGTGTAAGAGATTTGTAATTTAAAGAAGCCGCCACTCTACATTAATGTACACTTCCTCCACCTTCACTGGGTGTAAGTTTGCTGGTCCAATATTTTTACTTGATTTTCGGTAGATGAGTAGTAAATACAATTGCCCTCTGCATCAGGGCCTGATCCTGCAGATCTTTACAGACATAAGAAGCAATGTTCCCTCTAATTTTTGACAGGCCGTGTGCGCAAAAAATTTCTTCTGTGCAAATTGTTGTGCTGTGCAAATTTTTCTGCATGCGGTTTTGGCTGTGTGCGTGGGTTTAGGATCTGTGTGCGCGCGCACAGCTTAGAGGGAACAGTGATAAGGAGTACAGCTCACCGGAGAAAACTTAATGGAACCATATTTTGTTAAAATCAAAACACTTGGGTAATCAGACTGATTTAACTGGAATTTCATTTCAGAGGAAAACTGGGGGAAAAAGTTCCGATAATGTTGAAATGTTGCATTTCAACATTGTCGGAACAAAATTACTCAATCTTTCATTTTGAAATGACTTACTTTTGAATTTTTATAATATAAATATTTTAATATATAATACAAAATAAAATAAAAAATGAAAAGAAATGTTTTGATTGACTTAAAACAATTCCCCCCGTCACCCCCTCAGAATTTTCCTTTACAGAGAACTTTAAAATTTTCAGTTTTTGTTAAGATTTGGAACAAGGCCAAATCTCAAAATCCTTCACAAAACAGAACTACTGTCCTGGGCACAGTTCTAATTAGTAGTCCCATTTAAAGTCACAGGGAACTCACATGAATAAAACTGTTTTAGATTTTCCCTGACTGACCCCTTTGTATTCAGTGTACTTTCAAAAATTAATAACAGTATTTATAATAAAAAATATGCCATGAATTATTTAAGAAGGTATTGTCAAGGTGGAGATGCGGGAAATGTGTCTCTGATCCAGCAAAGTCTTACACCCATGCTTTGCTTTATGATAGTAACATTGAGGTCACTGGGACCACTCATGAGCATTAAGGTAAATGAGTCAAGGCTTTTGCCAGGATCAGTGCCTAAAAAAAGACTTAAAATATGGTCAGACTACTCCATAGAACTCTGGAAAAAATACCCATTCCCCCCAAATTAGGGCATTAAGATTGGACAGAAAAATTAGCTATCTGCCACCAACATAACTACAGTTTTGGATTTCTTTGTGATCAGAGGTATGTGAGACTCTCTCTCATTTCTGCTCATCTGATCCCTTTTAGTGAGCACACAGTACTGTAATATATAAGAATCTTGCTTTCTGTTAAGAGAAATTTTCTGTTTCCATTCCTTTCCTGCTTACAGGAATGGAGAAGACAGGTAGAACTCAAGGCCTTGTAAAGTTTGGGGCCTCAAGAAACAACTTGTGATGAAAGTGGCTTAGGATACGTGGAACCCAAAGCAATCACTTGTTATCTTTGTTCTTAAGGCTTTCCTTTCCTGTCTTGCTGCTGGAGATGAGGCTGGGGAAGAGTATCATGCCGTGACCTTTCCCTCCCTCCAGTCCTGCTAAGGGAACAGCAGGCTGTGGGTTGATGAGGATATGCAAGGCCCCCAAGCTGTCATTTGTCTTGCTTGATCTCAAGGCAAGCCTTGAAGAGTAGAATTACAGAAAAATTTATTTGTGGGAACCCACAAACCATAATGAAGCTGGTAATTCTAATTTTAGGCCTTGACAGTGACTTTAAAAGTACCATGTTAAAAATACCAGTGTTCAGCGCAGATGCCTTTATAGAGTATTTCCTTCACTGACTCAAGACCTATAGACATGATCTTTTATTTCCCTCTTTGTCTCCTGGCAAATCTTTATTTGTTTTGGCCCTGAAGTAGAGTATGACAGTATAAATATATGCCGATTTGTACAATGGGGCAAAAGTAAGGATAGGCAAATGTATTTAGCAAAACCTTGACTCTACTCAAACATCCTAGGTTCAAAATTAGGAATCAAACACAAACCTCTTTTGTTTCCATTCTGTTTTGAGTTGGCAGCATTCCAGTTCCTTGCTGCTTCTGAGAGTGGCAGCTGTTATTCTCCAGAGTTGAGCCTTGCTAGCAGCTCTCATGCTTCTACAATCCTGGGCAAGAAAGAGGAAAAGGAGGTCAATGGAGCTGTGGAATACCGAATACTCTTGAAAACCTCGTTACTTATTTAGGTACCTAACTATGGATATGGAGGGAGGGGCTAACTTTGAGCTCTTGCTTTTTAACATGTTGGAGCTAGCTCTTTGTGAATGCTTCAGTACTATTGATTACTGAAGGAGCTCAATTGTAAAAAAGTAAAAAGCCAATGGCTCGAGCACTCTTTCCCCCTGTTTGAATCCTATCTTTCATATTAAAACTTCATACCTTCTTCCTGTCCCTTTTTGCAGTGCTTCCATCTCAATCTTCTCTTTTCCAAATGTCTTCCCTCTTTGGTGCATATCTCATTTACATCTGTAACCTTGGCTGACACTTCTATGCATATGAAACCCAACTTTACATCTAACTGAATCACCTTCTTTTTGCATTATTCTGTGTCACCCAATTTACATGTGCAATTATGGTAATTGTGCATGCAAAGTAGGTGCACAATTATGCAGAGACTTGAAATTTGTCCTTTTCCTGTGACACTGCTTGTACTATGACTGACATGGCTCTTACTTTGTCTGATGGCTGTTGATGCTGTAGAGTGACAGTTCACTGTACTATTAAATACACTGTAACTGAATGAAATGATCTGCCTGTTTGGTGCATCTACTAATAAGATAGCTGCATTTTTTTAGGATAAACTTTCTCAAGTCTACTGTTTCTGAAAAACTTGCAGTTTTGCTTAATTGGTTTTTCTGAAAGAAGATGTGTCAATCTGATGTTGATTCCATTTTGGATAATATGTGTGTATATATATTAAACCTACTGTTTAAAGACAAGATCCTACTCTGATTGAAATGGTGGGAGTCTTTCCATTGACTTCAGAGGGACTTGGATAAGCCCTAAATGCTGTCTTGTTCTTTCTTGCTTTTTGTGTATTGTGAATGAGCAGGACTTCATCAATGAAATAACTTAGGGCTGAATCCTGTGTTCCTGAAGCCAATGGCAAATCATTAATTGATTTGAATTACGCAGGATTAGGCTTTTAATGCAGAAGCTGCTTAGTGTAGTTCACAGATGGGATAATTTGCCAGGGAAATAAGTATGGTTATATGCATTGAAAAGGGGAGAAGGACTTGCTAATATTAGTGGCCTTAGCTAAAGTGGACTCATTATACATATACATCTTTCTCCTAATGTGAAAAAAAATACATTGTTGATTGAGTTATAGTTGCTTCTGGTTATCTTAGGTTACATCTACATTACACATCACTGGTGGCGGCGTGGAGGGTACAGGTAGCTAGCTATACACCACAGTGAAAAGCAGGCTGTGTCCACAATGTGGTGTGTAGGTACATGTAACAATGAATGGCGCTGGAGGAGGGGAGGCAGTGGGGAAAGGCTTCAGCAGCTCCTTGCTGCCAGAGCCTTTCATCGTGGTGAGGAAAGGCTTGGTAAGGGGGAGGCACAGTGGCAGATTAATGATTTTGCCGCCCCTAGGCCCTGA
Organism: Natator depressus; assembly: GCF_965152275.1. Lineage (NCBI taxonomy): Eukaryota > Metazoa > Chordata > Testudines > Cheloniidae > Natator > Natator depressus. The sequence continues at coordinate 73,320,852 of NC_134235.1, forward strand.
AATAATTGCCACCCCCATATGAACTTGTGAACAACCCTAACTGATACAACAAAGGTGAACAGCCATAACTGATACAACAAAGGAATCTATTTTGCTAATTTTTGCTATCATTGCCTTTCCCTTTCTTTCATTTTTTTGAACTGAGAACCGCTTAATTTCTTCCTTCCGGTCATATTATTAATGTTTAGGATTGTCACGAGTATGTTTACTAAATGGCGTTGCGCTGTCATGGGTGGTTTCAATACGCACTATGATTGGTAGAATCGCGGCGTCACTGATGCTTCAGTTTGGTGTGCAGTTACAATTATGAACAAACGACGATACAGGCATCTGACAGACAGTGGGCTTGTGCAAAAATGCCGCGATTACAAAAATGCTGCTATTATAAATTTGCCACCGCTGCAAATTTGCCGCCCTAGACCTCGGCCTTGTCGGCCTAGGCGATAATACACCATTGGAGAGGCAGGGGGTAAGAACCTGCTGCAGGGAAAGGCTCCAGCAACAGGAGCTGGCAGAGCCTTTCCCTGCTGCCGGATTGTATCCCTGTGGCGGGGAAAGGGCTCCAGCAGCATAGAGCTGTCAGAGTCTTTTCCCTCTACCAGAGTGTTTGCGCCATGGAGCGGAAATGCCCCAGCAGTGGAGAGCTGGCAGAGCCTTCCTTCTCTCCCCCCACCGGAGTCTTTCCCTGCCACAGAGAAAGGTTCCACAGTGGGGAGCTGCCCAAGTACCCAAACCTTTCCTCACTGCCTTCTCCCTGCCAGAGCCTTTCCCTACTGCCGGAGTCTTTTCCTGCAGAGGGGAAAGGCTCCAGAAGCGGGAAGGCAGTGGGACGCTACACTATTAAAAATCGTAGGTAGATGGGTGGTAGGTTTGGGCAAGTAGAGAGCATGTAGGGTATGTACTCACAAACACACCCACACCCTTCAGGCGTGGCTTTACTCTACGTGCCTAAAGCAGGCCTCACTGGCTACACTCCTATTTATGCCCATGCTAAGGGGCTAAGCAGGTGTGTACTCTACATGCCAGTAAAGAAGCGTGCAGTGTAGATGTATCCTTAAAGTTGTGCCCTAACCTTGTGCGGAATACATATTTTGTGATCAAAATGAAATGTACCTGAAGACATGATTTTGAAAAATTGATATTAAATTGTCACTGTCAAAGTTGGCAGAAGTGAAATTTGACCTAGTCTTTTTATTATATCCCATAGCAAAATCCACATATATTGGCATGAATTCCCTTACTCTGCATGTTGCGCTGTTTTGTCTCTGTTACCATACTCCTATTCCAAGGCCGCATATTCAGTTGCTTGCAGTACAGTAGTCTTTTTAATCACCAAGTTTATCAGGGCTGGGTAGTGCCCCTTTGATTAATGGAATCCAGAAAGTTACAGAATTTCTAAAAAGAATTTAACTAGCGATTTAAAGTTTAAAATATTTATTTACATAGCATGTGGCTTTCATTAAAAAATGTTTAAACAGAAAATGCATAACTGTCAATAGAAGGTAAAAAATGTAAAATATACTTGCAATATACAGGCAATCGATGGTAAAAAAACCCAAACCCATAAAATAACTCAGAGCTAGACTGTGCCACATTTACTCACATAGAGTACTGTATATGGCAAGCAGTCCGACTGAAATCAGTCAGACCACGCATGGTGTAAGGTACCATGTAGCAAGAGTGCGGGTGGTGGAATCTGGCCCTAGAGGCTTAAAGCACCCTTTGTAATACAGGATTTTTGTCCAGTCTGAAAGAGTAGGTTTTATGGCAGACAACCCTGCATTTGCACAGACAGCAGCTTCAGCATCTCAAATCTCACTCTTCCCGTTCAGCTTATGCCCAGCATCCTACTTTCAGAAAGAATGGTTACTTATATTACAGCAAATATGTTTTTTCTAGATGTTCTGTCCTCGTGGATCCCATTCTTGGTGCTGTTGTAATAACTGGGCCTATACGTTTATTTTAATTGTGATCTTAACTGTAAAAAGTATGTGAAAGTTCATAAGATGTTACAATAACCTATAATAACAAATGTTGATGGGAAAAGGTACAGAAAGAAGACAAACTGAATTAGTCTAAATGAAAATACTAATATGGTTTAAGGACTGTGTTAAAATGCTTGGTAAAAACAGAAAATGTGGAATCAGAAATTAATAAATCAATAAGTCGAATATTAGGCCTAATTGGTGGACAAAATAATGATGGGTTGGGCTATTCCACTCATCACTTCCTCTTTGGGTCCTTAAAAGAGACATTGAGGGTAAAATAGTGAAGAACAGATGGAGGCTAATGGAGTGAGCTTCACTGTCATGGCTGCCACCCCCACCTCTCTTGAGACCCCAGCCCTTGGTTCTAATCTTGAGATGTCTTGACCAGACCAGTCCAGAGAGAGGGATGCAAATAACATTGTCTTCCCTACCAATTCTAGCAGAATCCCAGAACCACCTGGGATAAAATGGGATCAGACATTAACAGCAACAACAGCTCTGGCTCATCTCAGCTAACACCTTCTCTTTTACCCAAAAGGACAGTTATTTAATCTTTGATACCATCTAAGAGACTGTCAGATCCGGGGGGGGGGTTCCTTCTAAATCTCTTTCCATCTAAAAGGAAAGGAAACAAGGGGCATTGTTAAAATAAAAGCCTTATTTAATACTTTACATTTCCAATGTTTAACTGTTTTTCCTTCCTTTATCTTTAATAAAAGGTTAAAAGGATTTCTAATGGTGTGTTTGCCATGGTACTAAGCAGGCTAAGGTCTCTGTGTACCAAATCGTGGACCTTGTTTAACACCGTTTAATGTTGGCTAGTCGCTGGGTTATGTTAACACCTTTGGCCCATTTATTCCATCTAAATTAATATAACAGTGTGCCTGGGTTTCGTGCACAAAAGATTGGAAACATTAACCAACAATGTCTGTTGGGGCTGCACTTGAGCCCTACACAATGGCGTATTGTTGCCTAGGCCGACAAATTTGCAGGGACGGCAAATTTATTACAGCAGCATTTTTGTAATCGTGGCATTTTTGCACAAGCCCACTGTCTGTCAGATGCCTGTATCGTCATTTGTTCATATTGTAACTGCACACCAAACTGAAGCATCAGTGACGCCGCGATTCTACCAATCATAGTTTGTATTGAAACTACCAATGATGGTGCGACGCCATTTAGTAAACATACTCGCGATAATCTTAAATGTTAATAATATGACCGGAAGGAAGAAATTAAGCGGTTCTCAGTTCAAAAAAAATGCTATACAAAAGAAAGAAATGGAAATGAAATGATAGCAAAAATGCACAAAATAGATTCCTTTGTTGTATCAGTTAGTGCCGTTCACAAGTTCATATGGGGGTGGCAAAATCTGTACCTATTTCAGGGCCTAGGGGCAGCAAAATCATTAATCCGCCACCTGCCCTGCAAAAAGCTTCTCTCCTTTGTCTTCATCCTCCTGGGGAATAAAGGTTGAGTGACCCACTCTTTTTCTTCACCACACAGAATCTCAGGTAATAGGACTGCATGGCAACTGAGAAAGAGGGTGAGTCGTGCAATCCACATTGAAAGAGCATTTCCAGGAACCACAATCATTGTAAGGTGTTACCGTGCCTCAGTGGGTCACAGCTGAGGATGCCAAATTCAGGACAATCTGCTGAGAAATAGGGGTAGACAGACCCCAGACTGGTGGTTATTCTTCCATAAGATATACCAACCCAACAATAAAAGTAAACTTCTGTTTCACCACACTGGTTAACAAGAAGTCAGAAATCCAGTCTCCTTAGGCATTACAGGACTCATTTAACCTCCCCTCTGCCACTCCCAAACACTAGACTTCATGATGAGTGTTTATTTAAAACCAGTTTGATCAAACAAAGGGTCCTTCTAATACCAAGAGATCAGCCACATAGCCAGGTCAGTATATAACTCAGAGTTTACCCAATAACCCCGCAGTTGCCAATCCTTTAGTAGCTAATGTCCAAAGTTTGGTTTATAAGAAAAAAGAAGAGGAGAGAGTAAAAATGGTCAAAAATCATATACATACAATCATTGCAAAGTTCTTGGATCAGGTTTGTAGCAGTGATGTTACAGACTGCTGGCTTGTAAAGTCTCTGGTAACTTTCAAAAGATTGGAAGGTCCTCAGTCCATTGATTGGAATGCTCCTTTGAGAGATGACTAGTAACTCCTCATACTGCGGGGGGGAGGGCACAATCTAATGGGGAGGACATGTGACCGTGTCTCCCCTGCCCAGTGACATGCCCCGGCCCTGCGCCCAGCCTGGGACTGCAGTGCTTTCCCAGCACCACATTACCTGCGGAGGGGAGGGTCTTTCTGTCCTTCTCTCCCTGCGCCTCCCCCTCACACAATTGGCCACTCTCTCTGGCAACTGGCTGGAGAGCGGGACGGAGCTGTTTCTGCCTGAGTAAGCCTGGCTCGGAGGCAACGGCAGCCTGCTCCCTGCCCAGGCTTGGCTGCCAGGAACAGGGGCTGAGCATGCCAGGGGGATGGAGGGGCTTGTGTCCTAAACTTTTGAAAGGCTATGAAAAGTCAGGACAATTTTTTAAATTGTTTTGTTTTTATGAAGGTATGAGGAGAAAGCCCTCAGCAAGCCCAAAGCATGGAGTTTGGCCTCCCCAGAGATGACTGAGGATTTGGAAAACACTGGTATTTTGAAAGTCTGAAACTACCTTCTGATGTATGGTTTCAGAGTAGCAGCCATGTTAGTCTGTATTTGCAAAAAGAAAAGGAGTATTTGTGGCACCTTAGAGACTAACCAATTTATTTGAGCATAAGCTTTCGTGAGCTACAGCTCACTTCATCGGATGCATACTGTGGAAAATACAGTGAGGAGATTTACATACACACAGAACATGAAAAAATGAGTGTTATCGTACACACTGTAAGGAGAGTGATCACTTAAGATGAGCTATTACCAGCAGGAGAGCGGGGGGTAGGGGGGAAGAAAACCTTTTGTAGTGATAATCAAGGTGGGCCATTTCCAGCACTTAACAAGAACGTCTGAGGAACAAATGTGATATATGCCATCATGTGCCAGCAATGCCCCTCTGCCATGTAGATTGATCAAACTGGATAGTCTCTACGTAAAAGAATAAATGGACACAAATCAGATGTCAAGAATTATAACATTCATAAACCAGTCGGAGAACACTTCAATCTCTCTGGTCACTTGATTACAGACCTAAAAGTCGCAATATTACAACAAAAAGACTTCAAAAACAGACTCCAACGAGAGGCTGCTGAATTGGAATTAATTTGCAAACTGGATACAATTAACTTAGGCTTGAATAGAGACTGGGAGTGGATGGGTCATTACACAAAGTAAAACTATTTCCCCATGTTTATTTCCTCCCCCACCCCCTACTGTTCCTCAGACGTTCTTGTTAACTGCTGGAAATAGCTCACCTTGATTATCACTACAAAAGGTTTTCTTCCCCCAAACGCCCCGCTCTCCTGCTGGTAATAGCTCATCTTAAGTGATCACTCTCTTTACAGTGTGTATGATAACACTCATTTTTTCATGTTCTGTGTGTATATAAATCTCCTCACTGTATTTTCCACTGAATGCATCCGATGATGTGAGCTGTAGCTCACGAAAGCTTATGCTCAAATAAATTGGTTAGTCTCTAAGGTGCCACAAGTACTCCTTGTCTTTCTTCTGTTGTATGTTTCAGGTGGGTTCTTAAAGTCACTCTTATGAAAAACAGAGTATGAGAGACCAGCCATTATGGCCTGAATCCTGCTCACCATCTGAGCTGAGGTAATTGCCACCAAGAATACACTCTTAATTAATAGGTACAGATACAGAGAATTTGACATCACTGGTTCAAAGGGTAAATGCATCAGAGAGGCAAAAACCATGTTCAAATCCCATATAGAAGAAATCTGTCTAATAGGAGGGAATACATTAATTAGCCCTTTCAGAAATCTAGATGCCATTGGGTGAGAGAATATTGTGCAGTCTTGTAAAGATGGTTTGCAGCCAAATAGATGATCACGGAACTAATTTGGAGTCCAGCCTGCTTTAGAGAGAACAGATAGCCCAATATGTCAGGAATGGAAGTCTCCAATGGATGACAGTGATGTTCAATAGCCTGCTGTGATAAATGTTTCCATTGTACCTTCTCTGTTAATCTAGGGGACACTTTCCTGCTCTGAATCAGAATGTCTTGAACCTCGGCTGAACAGCTTCTATCCATAGATGTCAACCAGCCAGCACCCAAGCTGTTAAATGCAGAAACAGTGGGTCTGGGGGAAGCACTAGACCATGGTTTTGTGAAACTATGTTTTAAAGAGGTGGTAGTGTAATGGGTGGTTGAACTGAAATATGCAATAGTTCTGAGAACTATGTCTCACACAGCCAAACTGGAGCTGTAAGAACCAGTTGGGCCTTGTCTTATATTTGGAAGGACTATAGGAATTATTGGAAATGGCAGGAAGAAATGCCTTCAGTGGTTGCCCCAGTGAATCAGGAGAGACCATCTGAGCTGAAGCCTGGATTCATGCCTTTTCAAGAGCAAAACGTGACATCTTGTGTTCTGGTTGGTGGCAGAGATCTTTGAGGGAAACTCTCCACTCCTGAAACACTTGAGTAAGAACTACATCCTGTAGAGTCCATTTATGCATTGAGGTGGTCCACTAGATTGATTTGTGTTCCTGGTATATGTCGAGCTATAAGACTGATGTGATTCTGAATGCACCACCCCCATGGAACAACTGCCCTTCCTTGCCCGTTGATGTAACTCATTACTGTAGTGTTGTCTATCAAGACCTGGGTGGGTGTTCCCTTTAGCAGAGGCAGAAACAATTTGTTCAGTTGTCTTATCATTCTGAGTTCCAAAACATTAACCTGAGATTGAAAGTCTACATAGGACCATAGTCAGTGAGACTGAAAAAGAGCTAGATATATTCCCCAACCTTTCCTGGAGGTGTCTGTAATCAAAGTCTTGCTGGGAGATGGGGAAATAAATGACACCCCTTGACAAACTTTCTGTAAATCCTTCCACCAGAGGAGAGAGAATAGGATTCATGCTGGAACTGACACCTGTTAAATTCATACTGTGTCTGCTTGGTTGAAAGGATGAATTCAGACATCCCTGGAATGATCTGAGATGAAATCTGGCATTCAGTGTTGTGAAATTGCATAAGGCCGTGTTCCCCAGTAATTGGAAACAGACTCCTGCCAAAGTTATTGGATGAAACTGAAGTTCTGGTATAATGTGATGAATCGTGCAAAACCTGTATTGAGGCAAGACCGCTTCTGAGGCTCTTGAGCCATGGATTGCTCTTATGAACTCCACTGAGTGAGTGGGAATGAACACTGACTTGTGTTTTTGGAGCTTGGGACCCAAGGAAAAATGAGCAAGGAAAAGAATGGAAGATTCATGTACATAGTCTCAGTGACCTAGTGAGAAGATTTTCTTTGAATTAAACAATAATTGAAGTAAGGGTAAATCTGGAGACCGTGTCTCCTTAGACGAGCAGCCACCACAGAGAGAATACACTTGGGGCGGAGGAGTGATGGAAAGGCATTGGTCTTTGCTCCACTGAATTGGTCATGCTCCGCTGCTACTGTGAACTATAGGTGCTTTCTGTGAGATGGATGGACACATGGAATTAAGTGTCCTGTAAACTGAGAATTATAAACCAATCTGTTGGATCTAAGGATGGGATTTAGAAGTGTGGGTAACCATTCAAAACTCTGTGCCACTGATACATTTGTTTCCTGAGGTCCAAAATAGGATGCCAACCTTTCTTTTTCTCTGGAATCAGGAAATATGGAGAATAGAATCCTTTGCCCCTAAAGGTGGGAGGCTCTCACTCTGTCATACCTAGTTGAAGCAGAGTCCACTTGTTGAAGACTCTTATAAAAACGGTTCCTGAAGAAGGGTGGAATGGGGACGGGACAGAGGCAGTGATTGCAATTGGATGACACTGCCTTCTCAGATGACTTACAGGTCCCATTGGTCAACTGTAATTTCAGTCCATGCCTCCTTGGGGGAAAAAAAAAGGCAGAGGTACCAAGTGCTGGAAGCAGTGGGGCAGTAAAGATCCGTATAGATTAGCCAAAACTCTTGACCACAAAGTCAGACTTGCTGCCCTTGGTTCGGTCCAGGATGGGATGTCACCAGTGAGGAAGCAGAACCTTTCCTCTTATATGAGGGTCTCTTCCTAAAGGATTCTAGCCAGTCTCTGATGATAGAAGTAGGAAGAGGAGTATTTCTGCCTTGAGGTCATCTGCAGTTTGAATTTGTTTTCTATTCTATGCTGGGATATAAAGGCTAGATATCAGAGGGTTGCTCTTGAATTCTTTAATGTGTAATTCATCTGTTTTTGAACTAAATATGTCATATCCTTCAAAAAGTAGGTCTTTTGTTGTTATGAACCTCTTTTGGTTCAAACCAGATGCAATCAACCAAGATGCTCTTCTCATTATAATGCACAAAGTCATTGACCTTGCAAGATGTATCTGCAGCATGAAGTGACACTTTTAGTGCTGTCTTGGAGACTTAGGTTCCTCTTTAGATTCTAAAAAACATTAAAATCTCTCTGAGATAGTCCATTGGCTGTTAAAGCCTGTTAATTGGCAGTTCTGACCTGTAGAGTATCTGGATCACTTTGGGAGAAAATATATTCTTCAGTCTTTTTGGATCTTTGTACTTTGGGGTCCATTTGGTGGACCAGGTTGTCTGGACTTTTCATTTGCTGCCTGTACAACTAAGAAATGGAGAAGGAGATGGAGGAGTATAAAAACAGTCCAAATGCCTGGAAGGGTGCTTCATATCTGCAGTCCATCAATTTAGATGTTGCATCGATAGAAGCTGGCATCTGTCAAGATACTTGGTGGGATCTAGAATACCCTCATTAATGGGCATTATATGATTTTTCTTGTACCACCTCTAGTGGAATCTCCATGCTATTGGCCATCCACTTTAGGAGGTCTTGGAACATTTTGAAGTTGTCCATCACAGATGGAGTTGATGGAACAACAGCTTCATCTGATGATGAAGAAAAAGCCATATCTGTCACTGGGTCATCTTGTTCAAAATTACCTGTGTCCTCACTCTGCATTTCATGATCCTCTGTGCAAGCAGGTTGTGGTAGCTGAATTGTTTTGTGTGAGTTTTCAGTTATGCAAAAGATTTACTTCTAGAATGACCCACACCCTATCACATTGAGAAATGAGAATGAGGTATCCAAGCTGGCCAGAATTACATCCCATATTAAGGTATGTGGTGCCAAGGAGGAGGCATCCATGGGTTTGAGATCTGACTGACTTGTGTCTCATCTGATGAGAGACAGAAGGGGATATCACTCCTTTTTCTTGAACCTCCTCCTTAGTTGGCTCAGGTGATAAATTAGCAGTTCCTGGAGAAAGACTTCTGTTAGACACACACGGTGATGAATAGTAAAACTCCTTTTTAGGAGGTGCTTTTTCCCCGTGGAGTGGTAGGAGTGATGTGATGACATCATCATAGTTGGTATCCTAGGTGCTAGTACTGTTCTGAATTTAGAAACTGCAGAAAGGGGCAAAATCTCCAGTAAACAAAACTCAGGCTCAGGAGAGACCCTTGGATGAGGTAAAAGGTAGTGGGACAGATGGAATCACAGGATGTAAACTAGCTGCTGATGTTTGGGGCAAAACCCTTATTGAGGCAGAAGTGGCATGTGGTGCAGACTTAGCTGCAGTAATCATGTTGGCATCCAAAGCTTTAAGAGTTAATAGCTTGTTCTTTGACAATACCTGGAAGAGAAACCAGTGCTGAGCTCCAGACTTCGAATGGTGCTCTTTCCTCATGTGGGCAGTAGGGGTTGCTGACTGATCCGAGGGAATCTGCAGCACAGTTTTAGAGGCCTTTTTCTGTGGTCTCTTTGATCCCAGGGAACCTGGGTAACCTCTCGGCTAGCTGGGACACTTGCTGCCTGTGTTTTCAAAGAGTGAATAGTACACTCAGAAACAGGAAGAGTTTGAGTCACATGCTCCCTTCATAGACTTCCCCACAAAAACCACTTGAAACATACCTCTGAGCAAAGACCCTGGGGAAAGGACTTGAAAACTCTGCACTTCCTGGGGATATGCCCTTCCCCTAAATAAAGCAAATAAGCAAGCAGTCTTTTGATGTGGCCATCATTCAGCAGTATAGCCACATCACTTGGCAGGCAGGTTACCGGAGGACTTCAAGTCAACTATTCCGGTGGTGGTTTGGTACCGGACCACCTAGAAATTAAACTAATTACACTCCTGGTGGGGGCGGGGTAGGTGTGCGTGTGTTGTTTTTGTCAGTGGGCTAACTAGTAGAAATAAGGCAATGATAACATCTACAACTAACAAAGTTAACAACTAAGTAACAAAGACAGAAGAAATAGAGGGACACGGAGGTTGTTCCATCTCACAGTAGGAAGGAATGCAATGGCTTTTGGGACCATTCCACCTCTTATGCCATGAGGGTGGGGAGCAATAGTATGCAGTGCATGTGTATGGCCCAGTGGATACTGCTGGTTAAAGATTCCAGTCTCTCACGCACGGGGGCACATGTGCACCAAGAGTGGGCTCCACATAGAGAGATACTCAAAGAAGTTGTAACCAATCACAGCACAAAACAAAAATCCAACTGCCATCCTGACATCATCAGATTCCACACGCTGCTCTCAACATATTCTATGAGCGGCTGTGCTCACGCTCGCGCTCTCTGTTGCTACAACAAGCCACATTCTCTCTGTTGCTAAAGGCCCTGGATAATCAATTTTTTTCCCCACTTCCTCCCCCAAGAAATGCTTCGGGGGAGGGAGGCGGTGTTTTCGAAAAATAAATCCATGTAAACTGTCCAGTAGGAATATGCACAGGTTACACTGACGGAGTGTTTGAAACCTAATTGTCCATTCATGCAAGATATATCGTACCCACACATGCGACTATAAGGACCCAGCATATATCCCTATATTCCTGAACCTGCCAGCGCCTCTCCAAGTATAAACCAGTGCCTGCCGCTGAATGATGGAGGAAAAAATATTGGGTAAGGAAACAGATTTTCAGCTTCCACAGTTTATTGCTGCTGAGGGGTTATGACAGACATTAGAAAAATAGGCTAATAACATGGCAAAAATACCTTGTCTGGTATTTATATGAAAGCAACAGTGTGCTAGATGCTTCATAGATAAAATAAGAAGATAAATCCTTAGATTAGAAGAGTTTATAATCTGATTGTGCCAGATTGTGCCTGGGATGCTCTAGTGAGGCACAAGGTGCTGGGAGAGTGCAAAAAGTCACCCCTCTTTCACCTTTATACAGAGGCCAGGTATAATCCCTATCCCCACATACCCCGAGTGCAGGGACTGCACCTCTAGGGCACAAGACTCATCAAAGCAGACAAGAGGGGGAGGGGAAGTTGCCAGGACCATGGCAGCAGAGCTGGCCAGGTACATGGGGTGGGGAAAGTATGCTTCACTTCTTGGGTCAGACTCACTAACCTTCCGTTGAAGTCATTTGTGAGAATAAATTATTTTCACATGGGTAAGGGTCTCTAGAGGATCTGGCTCTTGGTCTCAATTGCAGAACAGCTGTTGTTTTAATGTTAGTGTATTCTCTGCAAAAATAGCTCAACTGCCCAGGAATGAAATATGCTAAACTGTATAATTTAGTTACCTTGGTAACATCTGTAAGAAGCTATCAGTGCTAAAATGCTTTTTTTTCTTGGTTCTTTTATGGTAATTCATATTTATATTTACGTGGCAAAAGTGGGTTTATAGCCGTACTTCTGATCATTCTCCCCCTAGACCTAGATTTTTATTCCTAAAGGGAAAGATAAAACATGTATAACTGTATTATATACTGTAGGCATTTGACTTTATGCGAGAGAGAAGAGCTTACTATATAGTAATTGAGTCATTTGTAGGTGCCGCTGAAGTTATGTTGATAATACGTGTATCATTGTTTTAATGTCAGTGCTTACGTACAATTGTTAATTCTCAGGGATTTTTCAGTAGTTAAGTAATAAAGAGCTGTTTACATTTAATACATTTTTCTGTCCTCTGTTGCCAGTTATCCCAATATACTTGTGTTAACCAAGGAGCTTTTCAATCTTACTTTGTTTGGACTTTCCATAAATAAAGTTACAATTCTGTATTTCTATCTTATTTTTGAGCATAAGACCATTTGAGAAGTTGTAAACATTGTTCTTTATCTAAAATAATGTGTATCTTGGATTAGGCACTGTACTAGAAGATATATGGATTCCTGTTCCATAGTGTGATAAAACAGCCTGTCTGTTTCTACAGTCGCAAGTAGAGTTTTCAACATTTTATCTTATTATGTACGGTAGGCATGTGTCTGGTCAAAGGCTATCATGTATAGTATATTCCTTTAATAGGTTTAGGCCTTTATTAGGGGTCAACTCCTGTTTGCTGTACTTATTCCAGTGGTCCCACTGAAGCCTTGGATTTGGCCCAGGTATTAATTTAGAGGTGGTTCCAATATACATGTATTGAATTGGTGACTAGAAGATGTGATATGTCCATCTAACAGTTTTGTACCTGGGACTTTTATATTTCCTACGTTAGTTTATTATTTATAAAACAAACACACACTAGTACAGTATTTGTAAATTTGCTATTGCAGCTGTTGCTTGTAAAGTATTCTGTTATGTGAGAAGATGATGTTTCCTTAAACTAAAGCAGTGGTGGGCAACCTGTGGCCCGCGGGCCGCATGCGGCCCATCAGGGTAATCTGATTGCGGGCCACAAGACATTTTGCTGACGTTGACCATCCACAGAAGCCGCCCCCACTACAGCTCCCACTGGGTGCGGTTCTCTGTTCCCAGTCAATGGGAACTGTGGGAAGTGGTGCCTGCAGGCGAAGGGGTCACAGGGGCATGCTGGCCGCCACTTCCAGATTTCATGGGAGGAGACCAGATTTCATGGTCCGTGACGCACTTTCCATGGCTGTGAATTTGGTAGGGCCCTAGTTATTGATAAACAGTCTTGTGGAGCCTGGGGAAGAGAGTGCACCATTAGCAAATCAGAGAAAGTGACTACACAAAAATGCTGTTGAATGCATCCAGTAAGCAAACTGAGGCCAGAGTCTGACACCTTTTCCTACATTGCATAGTACATAGCTGTTCAAGGAACCCTGTTGATTCCAATGGGACTGTTCATGGAATAAGGCATTGAAAGCACAGGTGACAGAATCTGCCTCTGAAAGGCTAGAGGAAAAATATATTTTTATTTTCAGTTATAACAGTCTTAAAGTTACTTGTAACAACAACATGCAAAAATTTCAGATGAAAATCTGACTTTCTCTTAGTCTTTTATTGTAATTTTTATTATTTCAATTATGATTGATGTATAGTTTGAGAACAACTGAGCCATGGTCTTTCTACCGGGAATCAACTTTCCCAGCATAATGTCCAATGCCAGCAATGCATGCACAAAGCCAGGGAACTAAGGAATATTTATGTTACGCTACTTATGACAGAATTTTTTTAAATGGCCACTTGTGCTGCTATTTAAACGCTTAGTCCCTAGTAAAATATTTTCCAGCCCCTTGAAAACTGAGAGCCCGATTCTGCCCCCTCAGCACCTTCAACTACATTGACTTAAACAAATGTGATGTTACAGTGATAGACTTGGTTATAAGAGCCTAAATGAATGGATGCATGCCTAGCTGGACAAGGGCAGAATTTGCTCCTAAAAAGCCAGTATGACACTAGTTTTTAGGTGCACAATTGCACTAGTGTGTCAGCCCAGATCTTTCCCCTTAACTTTGACTATCATTCCATAGATTTATTTCCCAAGCTTAATTTTACTTGAAGACTATTTTGTTTTATGGACAAATGCATTGGATGCTAGATGTCATTCAAACAGTTTTAATTTTGCTATGCAAAACACTGTGAAGCCATAAATTCTGTTTGATCTGGTACAGAGATAAAAATGGTGGCATGTTACTGAAAATATGTATTTTTTAATAGATGATTCAGCTGCAGAGAGTTTTAATGGCAATGAGACTGTGGGGCACAGTTCCAATGCTTCAGGTGGAATACACTGCAGGGAGATGGCAGAAACCAACAGTAATGGCAAAACAGATCTGGAGCAGGATGAGCAGCCTCTGAACCTGAGTGACAGTCCCCTCTCTGCTCAGCTGACTTCAGAATACAGACTAGATGATCACAACAGTAATGGAAAGAACAAATACAAGAACCTCCTAATTTCTGATCTCAAGATGGAAAGAGAAGCAAGAGAAAATGGAAGCAAGGTAAGATGCTTCCACATTCTCCAGATATAAAATGTACAGCTTAGAAAAGGAAAAGATTTACAAGAGGCACCCAAAGGTTATTGCCAGTTGAGCATTTAATGAAATTTGTACAATATGTGTTGCATTGTTACTTAGCTACTATATACAGAGTTGCATGCACTAGTTTATGTATACAGTATATACATATGTCATGGTTATACACTGACAAAAATAGTGCGGTTCCCTTTCAACGACAGATGTTATAAGGTGTTTTTATAAACTGTCTGAGCTATCCATCTGAAATACTTTTAGAAGGCCATCCTATCACATGTACTGTATGTCCATAGAATGAATCTGTTTAAATGTACAATGCCTATGCCCCTATGGATTATTACATGGAAATCACCAACATTTGAAAAGAACTGGATTTGGTTCCTTCCTGATTGTTTATGTGTTATGCAGCCACCCAACTTGAACTGAAACTGACAGGTTTGCTCTATGAAGCTGGAATTGCCTGAGGTCTTTTCTCTGTGGTCTCCATTTATGGGCAGAAGAAAAGTAAGGTGGTTATGTTGTGGATAAAGACAGATCCTACATGTTAGATAGCTAGCTTGCTAGGAAGGCATTTGTCATGAATGTGCATTCTAAGGAAGATGAAGAGATGGTCTATTTAATATAAATTTCCCATTGATTTGCTCTGCTCCTATTGGTGACAAGTCCTGCTTTTTATCTGACACTCCCAATTGGATTAGCACCTTCTAAAATTCAATTATTGCTATTATCGTACTGGATCGAAATGCTATTAATGTTGGTCACTAGCCTTCAGTAAAAGGCTATAAATTAGCCTGGCAATATAGGTATACTTTGAACTCCTACATTTTCTTCCAGGGCTTTGTAATGGGAGTGGTGTGGAAAACCTTTTTCTAGACGTGTTCAGAGATGGGCCATAGTTCTGTCCAGAGGACAATTCTGTTTCACTGTAACTTTTGAGGTTTTGAAATTTGTTGTTCTGCACTGGAATGGAAACAAAACCTTTTGAATGTTTCTTGAAAACCAAATTGTGATGGAATTGAAACCTGTACTTTTCGATTCTGGAAGGAGGGAGACACACACACACTGACTGCACTCTAGAGCCTGGGAGTTATGATGCTGACAGGGGAATCCAGGTTCAAATCCCTATTCTTTCTGGTTGAGAGGATCAGAGATTTGAACCTGGGTTTCCCACATCCCAGGCCAGTTCCCTACTCACAGGTAGAGTGAGAGTTTCTGATTTTTTTAATTTTTTTTTTAACCAGTAAGCCCTGGACCCAAAAAATCTTCCTGATGAAAATTTAGTAGAAATTGATGTCTCTGCAAAGTGTTTCCTCTTCAATGAATTTTATTTTATCAAAAATCTTCTAACTCTATGTCTTAGTATTATATATATTCTAGTGCTGAAATTACTCAAGACTTCTACCAATGCACAGTAAATCCTAAACTGGCTAAATGTAAGCAGTGTCTTCACTTGCTCCAGGGAATATTGTTGCAATGATCCCTTTACAAGGCAGTCACCCAGATATTGATAGACACATAGGCTCTTTTGCCTGAGGTACACTGCTGCTACTGCCAGTACTTTTGCAAATACACAAATAAGCTTGGAGAAGGAGGAAGGGAAGAAGGTCTTTAAGGTGGAACTAATGTACAGTTATGGCAAGAATATAGCCTGGCTTTATGTCTCCAAATGCAATCAGAACTATGGCACCATAGTATATTCTCAAACAAAAAAAAGTTGCTAAAAAGGGTTAACATTGTATGTGTGTCAGTGAATTCCCACTAACACACAAACCAGTATTACACTTTATTTACTTTACTTTAACAATGTTAAGCGATCCAGTCAGTTGCCTACAGCCATATAACCTTTCATATCACTCACTACCATCCTGCCCCATTTCTCGACATACATTTTCCCCCTTGTTGTGGCCTGGAATGGAAAAATGTTAATTTTATTTAACATCGACATAACATTAACATCTACTGTTAATTTTTATATATTATTTATTACACGTGTTGTGCAGATTTCAAAAGGAATGTAGTCCCTGGATAGAGTAAGTGGTGTCAGAGTTTTCCCATAGTGTGATGTGTTGATGGAGTAAAAGAGTATGCTTATGAATGAATTCTATTCTTAATTATATTGAAAAATAAAGTATTTTAAAAAACATGTATAGCAGCAATAACAAAGTACTATAGTGCAATTGTACTGGTGTAAAACACCTGTTGTCAACACTCTCTCTCTTACACACACATTCACTTGCTCACACACACTCACACATTCAAGTAATTAATAGTATTTTACCTTTAAATAACATCTCTTATGCTAAATATGGTCAAAATGTTTTGCATTGATCAAAAAGATCCTGAACACTCAACTCCCAATTAGATTGGAGGATGCGCATCACCTCCCAGGACTCTGCTCCAAAAGAAGATTCCACATATTGCTGAGCAGTTTAAAGCTGATGAATACATTGGGTCAGATTGCCATCTGCACAATGGCTAAATCCATTGGCCATAGCTGAGAGAGGCTGCCACGAAGGAGCTAGCTGCAGTTCTTTGTTTCTGCGGCCAGTTCTTCTTTGGTCCTGGTATAGTTTACACCATAAGTGTTGTCAGTTGTTGGTAGTGTGTGTGTTCTCTGTGTGCTGTGTGTCTCTGTGCAGATAGCTGATGCAGTAGACCTCAGTCAAACTGCCCAAGAAGACCACAGACTTGGTTCAGTAGCGAAGGCATTCGGCCAGGTTTATTGTCGAGGTATCCCATAGACTCTAAAGGACCATGAACACATGTATGCCTGTTACAGTGGACCAGGTCATTCCCCCCTCAGCCAGAAAAAGACACCCCTCTGTGACTCCTCTTTTATACACTGATACAAATGAGTTATGTATTGCCCCTCTGACATGGTTAGTTACCACCCTTTACATGTTGGTTCAATCAAAACATCTCTATCCATCACCCTGTCATCCTGACCTTCTGTCAAGTTTCCTTCCCCACTCTGAACTCTAGGGTATAGATGTGGGGACCTGCATGAAAGATCCCCTAAGCTTATTCTTACCAGCTTAGATTAAAAACTTCCCCAAGGTACAAACTTTGCCTTGTCCTTGAACTGTATGCTGCCACCACCAAGTGTTTTAAACAAAGAACAGGGAAAGAGCGCACTTGGAGATGTCTTCCCCCAAAATATCCCCCAAGCCCTACACCCCCTTTCCTGGGGAAGGCTTGATAAGAATCCTCACCAATTTGTACAGGTGAACACAGACCCAAACCCTTAGATCTTAAGAACAATGAAAAAGCAATCAGGTTCTTAAAAGAAGAATTTTAATTAAAGAAAAGGTAAAAGAATCACGTCTAAAATCAGGATGGTAAATACCTTACAGGGTAATCAGATTCAAAACATAGAGAATCCCTCTAGGCAAAACCTTAAGTTACAAAAAGACACAAAAACAGGAATATACATTCCATCCAGCACAGCTTATTTTACCAGCCATTAAACAAAAGGAAATCTAACGCATGTTCTAGCTAGATTACTTACTAACTTAACAGGAGTTGTAAGGCTGCATTCCTGATCTGTTCCCGGCAAAAGCATCAACAGACAGACAGAACCCTTTGTTTCCCCCCCCCCCCACTCCAGATTTGAAAGTATCTTGTCCCCTCATTGGTCATTTTGGTCAGGTGCCAGCGAGGTTACCTTAGCTTCTTAACCCTTTACAGGTGAAATGGTTTTGCCTCTGGCCAGGAGGGATTTTATAGCACTGTATACAGAAAGGTGGTTACCCTTCCCTTTATATTTATGACACCTTCTCTTTAGGAGGGGCCAGTGTGTTTCTATATCATCTTCGGGGAGTGTGTTTACACCATAACCTTGTATCGGGGTGCTCTGGTACTACTCTTCCGGAATGTGTTTAGGAAGGAAGAATCCCATGCACCGCTACAGGCTGGGGACTAACTGGTTAAGCAGCAGTTCTGCAGAAAAAGGACCTGGGGATTACAGTGGATGAGAAGCTGGATATGAGTCAGCAGTGTGCCCTTGTTGCCAAGAAGGCCAATGGCATATTGGGCTGTATTAGCAGGAGCATTGCTAGCAGATCATGGGAAGTAATTATTCCCCTCTGTTCGGCATTGGTGAGGCCACACCTGGTTTCGGGACCCCCACTACAGAAGGGATGTGGACAAATTGGGGAAAGTCCAGCGGAGGGCAATGAAAATGATTAGGGGGCTGGGGCACATGACTTATGAGGAGAGGCTGAGGGAACTGGGCTTGTTTAGTCTGCAGAAGAGAAGAGTGAGGGGGGATTTGATAGCAGCCTTCAACTACCTGAAGGGGGGTTCCAAAGAGGATGGAGCTAGGCTGTTCTCAGTGGTTGCAGATGACAGAACAAGAAACAATGGTCTCAAGTTGCAGTGAGGGAGGTCTAGGTTGGATATTTGGAAACACTATTCCAGTAGGAGAGTGGTGAAGCACTGGAATGGGTTACCTAGGGTGGTGGTGGAATCTCCATCCTTAGAGGTTTTTAAGGCCCGGCTTGACATAGCCCTGGCTGGGATGATTTAGTTGTTGTTGGTCCTGCTTTGAGTAGGGGATTGGACTAGATGACCTCCTGAGGTCTCTTCCAATCCTAATATTCTATGATTCTATAAATACTTAGTGCCTAGGAATGCTAGTGTTTTTGCAGTGCCAGCTCTGTTCTTGCCAAGTTCATGTGTCGGATAGTGAACACGCAAGCAGGCATCTGCTTTGTAACAGGGCCTGACTTTTGCTCATAGCTCGATTCTTGCTAACTTTGCTTTATCTCAGCAGGACCTGACTTTAGTTCAGGCCTTACACCAGGTCCCTTATACCAGGCCTCATGTCTCAGGCTCTCTTTCTACTAAGTAAGAATGGCCATACTGGGTCAAACCAATGGTCCATCTAGCCCACTATCCTGTCTTCCAACAGTGGCCAGTACCAGATGCTTCAGAGGGAACAAACAGAACAGGGCAATTATTGAGTGATCCATCCCCTGTGATCCACTCCCGGCTTCTGGCTGTCAGAGGTTTAGGGATATCCCGAGCATGTGGTTGCATCCCTGAGCATCTTGGCTAATAGCCATTGATGGACCTATCTTACAGAAACTTATCTAATTCTTTTTTGAACCCAGTTATAGTTTTGGCCTTCACAACATCCCCTGGCAACAAGTTCCACAGTTTGACTGTGCATTATGTGAAGAAATACTTCCTTATGTTAGATTTAAATCTATTCCCAGTTAATTTCAATGGGTGACCCCTGGTTCTTATAGTATGTGAAGGGGTAAATAACACTTCCTTATTCACTTTCTTGACATCTCTCATGATTTCATAGATCTTTATCATAGCCCCCTTAGTAGTCTCTTTTCTAAAATGAACAATCCCAGTCTTCTTAATCTGTCCTCCTATGGAAGCCATTGTATACTCTTAATTATTTGTGTTTCCCTTCTCCATACCTTTTCCAATTCTAATGTATCTTTTTTGAGATGGGGTGACCAGAACTGTACATAGTATTCAAGGTGTAAGTGGCATTATGATATTTTCTGTCTGATTATCTGTCCCTTCCCTAAAGGTTTCTAACATTCTATTAGCTTTTTGATTCCTACTGCACATTGAGAGGATGTTTTCAAAGAACTATCCACGATGATTCCAAGATCACTTTCATGAGTGGCAAAAGATAGTTTAGACTCCATCATATTGTATGTTAGTTGGGATTATGTTTTTCCAGTGTTCATTACTTTACACTTGGCAGATGAAATTCAGTGTTGCTATTTTGTTGTCCAGTCACCCAGTTTTGTGAGACCCCTTCGTAACTTTTTGCAGTCAGCTTTGGCCTTAACTAGCTTGAATAATTTTGTATTGTCTGCATATTTTGCCATCTCACTGTTCACCCCCTTTTCCAGGTCACTTATGAATATGTTGAACATCACTGGTCTCTGTACAGAAGCTTGGGGAACCCTGCTATTTACCTCTCCCCATTGTGAAAATTGACTATTTATTCCTACCCTTTGTTTCCTATCTTTTAACCACAAAAACAACAAGGAGTCCGGTGGCACCTTAAAGACTAGTCTTTAAGGTGCCACCGGACTCCTCCTTGTTTTTGTGGATACAGACTAACACGGCTACCCCCTGATATCTTTTAACCAGTTACCAATCCATGAGAGAACCTTCCCTTTATCCCATGGCTCTTACTTTACTTAAGAGCCTTTGGTGAGGACCTTGTCAAAGGAATTCTGAAAGTCTAAGTACACTATATCACCTTTGTCCACATGTTTGTTGACCTCCTCAAAGAATTCTAATAGATTGGTGAGGCATGATTTCTCTTTATAAAACCCATCTTGACTCTTTCCCAACATATTGTGTTCATCTGTGTGTCTGATAGTTCTATTATTTACTATAATTTCAACCAATTTGCCTGGTACTGAAGTTAGACTTACAGGCCTATAATTGCCAGGATCGCTTCTGGAGCCTTTTTAAAGAATTGGCGTTACATTAGCTGCCCTCCAGTTACCTGGTACAGAGGCTGATTTAAGCGATAGGTTACATACAGTAGTTAGTAGTTCTGCAATATCATATTTAAGTCCCTTCAGAACTCTTGTGTGAATACCATCTGGTCCTGGTGACTTATTACTGTTTAATTTATCAATTTGCTCTAAAACTTCCTCGACTGCCACCTCAATCAGTACAGTTCCTCAGATTTGTTACCTAAATAGAAAGGCTTGGGTGTGGGAATCTAGCTCATATCCTCTGCAATGTAGACTGATGCAAAGAATTCATTGAACTTTTCTGCAACATCCTTGTCTTCCTTGGGGGTTGCTCTAATTTATGTGGCTGGCTATCCTACCACAGGGGCCATCCACTAACAAAAAATAGCAAAAGTGCAGTAATGCCCTGGCCATCCTCCTAGTGCCCAAATATGCACTGCATGTGGAGGTGGAATAGAAATCATCTGTGGATTCCCCCATGCCTGTGCAATCCCCATGTAGGAAGAGTGGCACGAAGGTACTAGACTGCAGCTGAGACTCTGACCCTAGCCCTTCCCAACATATAAAAAGATCAGCTTTGAATATTGTTGAAAAAATGTGATTCCATTCAGAACCCCCCTGACTGTTTCCTAGCTATGTATGAGAAAAATCAGGTTTAATGTTCACTAGGCATCAAATTTATATAAATTTCTTATCCATTTTAATAATGTTCCCTTAATAAAGTTAAGAGCCATGCGGGAGATGAGAGTTGAGAAAAGTTATATTAAAAGACAATGGGAAAATACTGGGTTTCCAATGTATAAAATAGTGATAGGGATGTAATTCAAACAGTTACATGTGTGCATAAAGTAATTATGCAGTTAAGGCCATGTGTAAATCCTATTGAGGTTTTATTCTGGAGCACCTAGATTCCTGATTAATCATGATCAATGTTGTATTGTTATCTTCTGTTAGACTGTAAGCTCCTTTTTGGAAGAACTTTTGGGTGTACAAATCTTTATTTCTACCACATCATTTATTGAAATATAGTAAACCATTTCTCTTTTATGATGTTTTTCCCTCATCTGCACTATGATGATAAGATTAGACTGACACTATATGGAAAAATATTTCTTTGATTTAGAATATCAGAAATCACAGTTATATAGTTTTGTCACTCTTAATCAGAAGAGTTAGAGATGATTGATTATATTTATCATAGATTAGAAAATCTGGCCAATATTGTGAAATGCATTATAATTAGCTCATATGTTTAGACGGTTACACTTGGTGGACAAGTACATAAAATTTTTTTTCCTTTCATAAAAAATGAGGAGCAAAGCAATAAACAAGGAACACTGCATCCTATGACTTTTCACTTTAATTATATTATATCTTTCTAATGTGCACATCATTGTCATTTCTGCTTGCACTACAAAAATATGGAGCTTTATCATAACGTCTCTAAAAGGAAGAACTTGTTTCCAGTTTCATCTTTAAAGCTGTGGTCCTATCGTGGTCATATCTTGGCTGCTGGCTTTCCAGTATCCATTGTAATGGTGATTCATGACATTATTAGTTGAGAACTGCCTGATGAATAAATGGGTGCTGCATCGTGCTCAGGGCCCTATGCCCATTGAAGTCAGTGGAATTGCTTCCCTGGACTCCTGTGGATGCTGGATCAGGCCCTACATGTGGTAAAAGTTATGCTCAGCACGATCTACAATACGTGGTAGCTGGTTCCACAGTCATGGGCCCTCTACCATTAATGTCTTTCCCCCAGCCGTGTCAGGTTCAAACTTAGATTCTGTTGCATTAGCATCCCCACTGAGCATAGCTATCATGGTGAGGGATAGGAAGAGAGGCAGTCACTGAGCTGCATGGGTCCCAGGCACTGTTCCCTCTAAGCTGTGTGCATGTGCGCGCACACACAGATCCTAAACCCCGCACACATGGCAAAACACCGCACGCACAAAAAATTTGCACAGAAGCACGACAAGTTGCACGGAAGAATTTTTTTGCACACATGGCCTGTCAAAAATTAGAGGAAACATTGGTCCCACGTTTAGGTTTTTTTGAAGTTACGATAACATCCTAGCTCAGTATCAAAAATCAGACTTAATGTCTGGTGGGAACCTCATCACAACTGGCATTATGTCTCTGAGATAGGGGGAGACACTGTTTAACTAGTTGCCTCCATCTGTATTTTTTGTTTATATGCTTGCTTGGTGAAGATTTGGGAATGTGGGGGCTTTTCTAGAGCAAATGTTCTCTTTATGAGATGATAGTGTTCTTTATATATAGCGTGATAGACCCAGGCCAGTTGGGTACAGCAGAGTAGTAGAAGGCAGATATACTGGCCACTGGATAAGCAGGTTTCTGTTCCCTGACTGACCAGAGCAGGGGCTGCTCCAGGCTAATGATAACACGTGACTCCAATTAACCTGCAAAGAGGCAGGTGAGGCCGTTAAGCTAATGTGAACACCTGACTCTAATTAAGGCCCTCTGATACTATAAAAGGGCTCACTCCGGTCAGGCCGAGGGGAGCCGGGGAGCCAGAGGAGAGGAAGTGCAGCTGAAGGGCTGGGTAATGAAGACACTCTCAAGCTAATGGAAAGAGAGCCCTAAGGTAAGGGTGAAGACTGCGTTAAGAGAGAGAAGCGGGAGAGCTGTGGGGATGTGGCCCAAGGAAATGTAGCAACTCTGGTAGTGAAAGGTCAGCTGCCAATAGCTGTTGCCATTAGGGTCCCTGGGCCGGAACCCAGAGTAGAGGGCGGGCCCGGGTTCCCTGGAACCCACCACTACAGAAACACCTCCTGGGAGGGGAAGACAGGCCCCTGTCAGGACAGGAGGCTAAACTGTTCAGGAGTAAGCCCATAGGGACAACAGAGACTGTGGGAGTTCTCTCACCGACCTCCTTGCTGGCGTATGATGAAAAGAGCTCAGTAGACTGTAACCCTGGCCCTAGAGAGAGAAGGGCTACATGGAGGGTCGCAGTGAGCCTCTGAGGCTACCATAAGCCGCCTGGAAGTGTGGGACCCACGGGGAAAAGGTCGGAGCTCTGCCACAATAGGCTGCACTCCTTTGTGGAGTTGCCTTGTAAACGGTTACTTGAAAAGTCATCTGGAAAAGGGAACTGTTTCAAGAAGAGTGAGAGACTTGGATATGATAATCTGATATCTTCCTGAATAGAGGTTTGATAGTGCGTAGAAGGTAGACTGGATAAGCGTGGTAGCTCTAAGCATGAATATATTTTTCTCTTTGATGAGCTGCTGAAAGTATTTTTTTTCTTTTCTGTTTCTTTTCCTTCATCATCATCTGTTGTTTGAATTACAGTAGCACACAGAGGCTCCAACTAAGACTGGGGCATCATTGTATGGGCAAGGGTAATATCAAAGGCTTCTACTCCTTTAACAGGACCTTTAGAACTTGTATGCAGTTGGCTTTTTTTGTGCAAAGAAAGTACTTTTCTGTCTTTGTGTAACAATCTGACCAGATGAAGCTGCAGATGTGCCAAGGTATGAATTGTGAATTTGCATCAGGATCCAAGCTTTTCAGACATGGGTTTCTGCCTGGGCTCCTCTTCTGGAAAATGTGTTACTCTAAGTGTCTCTCTTGCAGGTGGAGCTCACCATCTGGGTAGGGCATGGCAGGAAGCTCTGGATTTTTTACCCTGAAATGTTACTTTGACCTCAGCTCTGCAGGCTGCTAGGAAATGCCTCTAAGAATTATGTTCATGCCTGTTGAACGTTGTTTTTGCTGATACAGTTGTAAATACCTCAAGAGCCTGTGGACTGGGTGTTTGACATTCCTGTTTTATTGCTTAATTATAAGGCTAGTAGGATGTACAGAATTAAATTCTGCTGGGTTACTGTATTGGCTTTAAACTGCTAGGGAGAAAAGAAAAAGTATGGTAAAAGGTAATGTTCAGTGTGATGCTAGACTTTTCAACATGCAAAAAGGTTATGGTAAGGCATTGTGCTGTTCCAGCATGACACCCACCTTCTAATCCCATAGAACATAAAAGGGTCATGCTGGGACTGCACCAGCCTTAAACATCCTTCTGGGTGATGCTGCTCCCCCCAGCATAGAGAGAAGTGTGGTGAATTCCTTCAAAGACCCAATAATTGCAATCAGATTAATTCCACATTCGTTGTCTTTGCTTAAATGAATAGACATATTTTGAGATTCTAAGATACGAATGTTAGAATAAGTGACATAAAGGAGGAATTCATTCCTTGGGGCAGAATGCATACGGTGCACACAGCTTGGTTAAGGATTGTCTGATTGAGAGCTGCACTATCCTAAGGAGAGCACTCACAGATCTTTGGCATGTACGGAGTGGGGAATATAAAGGCTTAAACACCTTTTTGGATGGTGGATCCTGCTGTCCCCGGGTTTCCTGGCCGCAGTCTCTTTGGAGTCAGATTGAATTTGGAGAGTCTCTCTCTGCTCTCCCTGGTTCTTGAACAAGGTGAGCAGGGAAGGGGAGGGAAGGTTCCTTGCAACTTCCTCCCCCATTCCAGCTCACCCACAAAAAAGCCAGGGACAATCTAGCCCTTCATCTCTTTCCCTTTCAGCTCCTGTTTCATTTGTAGTAGCTTCTCTAAGGCCCTCATACTGTGAAGAGGTAGCCCTTTATATATCCTTTTACTATTTACCACTGTTAGCTTTACTCTTCTCTACTTCTATGAAATGAGAGAGGCTGCTGAACTAGCTCCAGAAGTCAGACTATTATCTTTTGGGGGGGGGGGAAAGGAGGGAGGGGAGAAGATTGTATAGCTCTAAGAACAAAGCTTCTCTGAAAGTGTGTGTCTGTGTGTTTGTGTGTGTGTGTGAGAGAGAGATTTGTCACTCTTCCCTTATAGGGGCAATCAAACTTAATGGAGTAATGAAGGCTACTGAGATGTTGCCTGGGACCAAGGCATTCAAGGTTACCTTGTTCCATGTGGAAAGTGGTAACGTGAATCTTTCCCTTGAGAAAGAAATATATTTTATGCTCTGTGATTGTCAGACTTTTAGTTTCAGGGGCTGCCTGGAACTAAATGCTTGGGTAGAAAAGGGTTACTAAAAGAAATTAAGCAACTTGACATATAGGCGCTAAACAGCTAGTGCAGTGTTTATTAGAAGCATGTAGATGCTCTAGCAAAACCAGTTAAATACATCAAACCGCTTTGTGCGTGATGATGTCAATTGAATGTCGAATTCCTCACACATAGAGGTTCACTGAGTATACCTGGAACTCAAGTTTAGTGAAAACTCTTGACAATGAGATAATTTGTTTGCATGGCATCCGTTACAGTGATGTAAATCCACAGTAATCCTATTAAGTCAATGAAGTTACCCCAGATTTATACAAGTGTAATAGAAAGCAGAATTTGATCCAATCTGTGGATAAAGTCCTGTCCTCTTAATATACTGCTTACCTGGCAGAGAGTGTCTTTGGAGTGATCTTTCTCAAATCACATTTTCTCTGATTTTAAAAAATTACATTTTGGTCAGGCACTATTTAGTGATGCTATTGATTCCAGGCTGCTTGTACATTGCTCACTGATCCAACTATTTGTTCTATGAACTCATTCACATTTACCTTAAGAGTTACCACTCCCTGACGCCGAAGCAGAAGCAATGGCAACTTCAGGGAATGCCTGGGCTCTGTCTAACTACATCTGGATTTAGTAGCTGGGCATTAGCTTGGACAAGGGTGAAAGATATTGAAGGCAGCAGCAGCAACAGAGGTAAGGAAATTCTGAAACTCCTAGCTGCTTCCATCTGTGTAGTCCACAACTTCGTTAAGCTGTGCATGCTGGAGACCCAAATCTGCACCCTTCAGGCAGTTTCCATTGGTTCTAATGGGGGTTGTTCCTGAGGAAAGACTTCAGAATTGGGCCTTGCATTTGTATTAGAATCCTCTTCCCTGATTCTTTTATATTTGCCCTCCCCCCTACACACACACACACACACACACACACACACACACACACTTAGGTGGTTGATTTCTGAGGGGCATGTTCTGAAGTTCAACCAGTTCAGATGGTTCAGAACAGCTATCTCCCCACTCTCTGCTACCAGCTAGAGAGATACTGCGGGGGTGGGAGGGGGAAGGGGAGGTCTGAGACCTGGTTTTGGAAGATTGAATATTATCTGATGGTGAACGGAGAGAGATTTAATAATAATTACTATTCCTGGTAACTGTATTTAGTCTTAATATTATTTGCAGCTAATGAACTGCCATCTTTTACTTTGCAGATGTCAGAGATTGAAGAGCTGGCCCTCAAACTACTCTCTGATGAATACCTTGGCAACTGGCTACTTCCTACACACTTTATAGTCCTCCAAAACTGTATTTTTATTTAAGGAGCCATCAATCCTGGAAAGGTGTCTTTTTTTATGTATAATAGCCAGAGTCAGCCATGAACAGAGGAAAGAAACCACTGCTGAGTCTCATTTTTATGATGAAATGTTTGTAGGTTTGTTTTATAATAATATTTTAGGTATTTATAAATAAATAATGTTTTGTTACTGACTGATGTAGCTCTCTTTTTAAACAAGGGAAGATGTTGCTCAGATTTTCTTGAGCAAAAGCTAAAAGCAATCAAATAATTTGCTGCTGGTTTGACACTTCTTCATACCCACTGTGCTTGCTGTGGACAAATTGCTCCCTCCCTCCTACCCCCAGCAAGACAGAGTAATGTTCATTAAGAACTTTCGAGAAAGCATGATGAGGCAGGCAGCATGGTACTTGTAAGTACCCAGAGGCACTGACTTCTTCAATACCATCACCATTCATAGAAATCTCTGGGGTTGAACACCCACAAATACTAAAGTGTAAAAAGAAATGTTGGGTTGAATGTTCTCTGGGGCTCTCCAATATAATCTTCAGCAAGAAGTCTTGCAAGTGAAGTACAGCTTAGTCCCCTTATTTAGTATGTTGGCAGAGGTGAAGTGAAAGAAGTGAATTATTCCCTGGGACTCTCCCTTTATTTTTGGTGGGAAAATAGTAATCAATTTGGAAATGATTTTTACAAGAGTGCATCTTTTGTATTTTCCCCCCTTCGATTTTTTCCTCCTTTTCACTACTAGTGTTTTAACCCTCACTTTCCCTTTTGCTACTCCTATTTCCACGCAGTTTCCCTCCCATTCATTTTCCCCCGGTTTACTTTCCTGGAGAAGCATAGCTCAGACGTGGTTCATGTCATCAAAATGGACAACATGGATGGGTAAACGGTCCATTATGATCAAGTAAAGAACAAGATAACAGAAAGACATCACTGCTGATTGTATATCATGAGTATTGTGTGGTACACTAGGAAAACAGGAAAGACTGACAAATAATGTTATTCCCTGGTTGAAGGATCTTAATTTTCAGTGCATGATATTTTTGTGAGGTTATGACCCATGCATCCTGGCCTCCACACCTGTTGCTGCAAGTTCACTTGTGCCAGTCAACATTGTCCATCATGGACTACCTGCTGATTAAACAAATCAGCACTTTGCAGGGAAATTTTAGCTTGATACAGCAATGCAGTCCTTTGGCACTTAAACCTCTGCTGCTCATGGTGGTTGGGTCTACTCTTGATGCTGGTGATGTCCAATCTGAAGAGGGTTCTGGCTAGGCAGTAGGGTGAGGTAAGCAGGGAAAATAGCCTTTCTTGTGATTCAGGAATCTTGACAAATCTTCATGAGGACTGCTTCTTTGCTATGATCTTCTATAACTGGTAGAAAGGAGATAAAGATCCTGGAGACTGAGCAGTTGAGATGATATTGATTAGGAAGTGTCAAGGTTCCTTCCCCACTCTGAACTCTAGGGTACAGATGTGGGGACCTGCATGAAAAACACCTAAGCTTACTTTTACCAGCTTAGGTTAAAACTTCCCCAAGGTACAAAATTATTTTACCCTTGGATTTCCACTGCCACCACCAAACTTTATCTGGGTTTACTGGGAAACGTAGTTTGGACATGTCTTTCCCCCCAAAATCCTCCCAACCCTTGCACCCCACTTCCTGGGGAAGGTTTGGTAAAAATCCTCACCAATTTGCATAGGTGACCACAGACCCAAACCCTGGGATCTTAGAACAATGAAAAAGCATTCAGTTTTCTTACAAGAAGACTTTTAATAGAAGTAAAGGAATCACCTCTGTAAAATCAGGATGGTAGATACCTTACAGGGTAATTAGATTCAAAACATAGAGAATCCCTCTAGGCAAAACCTTAAGTTACAAAAAAGACACAGACAGGAATATTCATTCTATTCAGCACAGCTATTTTCTCAGCCATTTAAAGAAATCATAATCTAACACATACCTAGCTAGATTACTTACTAAGTTCTAAGACTCCATTCCTGTTCTGTTCCCGGCAAAAGCATCATACAGACAGACACAGACCCTTTGTTTTTCTCCCTCCTCCCAGCTTTTGAAAGTATCTTGCCTTCTCATTGGTCATTTTGGTCAGGTGCCACCGAGGTTACCTTTAGCTTCTTAACCCTTTACAGGTAAGAGGATTTTTCCTCTGGCCAGGAGGGATTTTAAAGGGGTTTACCCTTCCCTTTATATTTATGACAGGAAGTATTACTTATCTGCTGTTCACTAAGGCAAGGATAATCAGAATAATCAAAGAGCATGAAAGTATGCCATTTTAGCAGCAGAGGATAAAGATGCATAAGGATGTGAAGACCCTGAAAGCTTATTATCAGTTTTGGCTTTCTGAAAGAATTCATCACGACCATGGAAGAGCGATCCATAAAAAGGGAACATGTGAATTGCACAAGGTACTTTAATATTTCATAAATTTCATAAACAACTAGAGCTTTTTGACTGCAACAGCGTTTAACTGGGCTTCCAAACTGTGTTTCTGTTAAATATTGCAGGTCACCACAGAAGAGAGGTGTTGGACGTAGCCCTGAAGCTTCTGCAAGCACCTGCTGCTTCCTATCCACCACTTCATGTTGCACTATCACTCCAAGTACCCTGCACACCCACTATCACTGCCCTTCACTTCTCCCTAGTTCTGGTGGGTGTGTAGACTTATATGTGATCCTGTTCACATGCTTATCTTCTCTCATTATCTGAAATGGTTCTATCTAGCATAAATCTGGATGTGTGCCATCCGAAACAGTGCCTATGCCCGCACACACAAGATCATCATGTTGGCCAGCTGGGAACGTGTCCAGAGCCACCTGATTCCGAATCCCCGTCTTCACATGTCACCCAGGGATCCACTGTGACAAACACCAGTACACCTCTGGGGGCTGGTGCTCTAGCGGGTAAGCTTATGTGATTCTTTCATGTATATTTTAATTAAAAACAAGATGATCTGTTTGTCATCCCTGTCTCTGTTTTACTTATCAGTGTTGGGTACCGATGATGAACTAACGTTTTCCTCCTCTTGTGTTTCCTTCTAGGTGCCATCCTTGGCAGTGAGAATAATGTAGCTTCATCAGGGAAACCCCTCAACTGAGCCACCCAGCATGTTTGCCTTGTGTGTCTTCCACCTACTGTTCCACTGGAGCTCCCAGGGCTGCTTTGCACGTCAGAGTCAAAAGGGAAGGCTGGTAGCTGTTTGAGGAGCATGGAGATGTAAGTGAATTTCCTTGGGGGATGGGTGGCCCCATGCCATGCGTTCTCAATGACATCCCTGTATAATGTTCTCTGTCTCGGTGCTTAGGACAGAAGGGGATGCGCTTTGAGCTGGGGCTGGACCCTTTGGATAGCCCCCAATGATGGGTGTGTGTTTTCCTTGGCTCCCTTTGTGATCTGTGTGTGTCTGTTGTCTTCACTGCAGTTAGTTTAAGGCATAACTCAAGTTTTGCCCCTAACCCAGCTCCCATGCACACAAAAAAATCTCTAGTTCAAGTTAAGTGGTGCTTTCAGCTCCAGCTAGCTAGCCTATTGAGGTAGGGGTTGGGGTTAGCTCTAGCGCTGCTGAAGCTGGATCTAGTAACGCACTGGGAGTGCAGCATCTTGAATCACACCACCTCACCAGCTGTTAATCCAAACGCCCTGTATAGCTCCAACGTTGTGCAGTGTGGTAGTCACTCTCATTCTGCTCTTACTCCAGCTAGCATGGGCGGAGCAGCTCGATAGTATGAACCTGCAATAACTGTTGGAGTGAAGTAAAGCCATTCGTTTGTACAGTTTGTCATTTGCTTTTTTTAAAACTTGTTTTACAGATGGAACCCCGTGGGATTGCACCTTTTCCAAAGCCTGTATTAATCAAAATAAATTTCTTAAAGCTTTCCTGTATCCTGTGCTGCTTCTGGGCTGAGTGGGATTTGTGGGGAAGGGGTGAGTTTGGACCAAATGTGTGCTCTTAGGACAATCAAGAACAGTGGTGGAGGGATGGTTGTGGGTAACAGGCAGAGAGGTACCAATATGCTCCTTCTGAGTTAGTGATGCCTCAAGTATGACTTAACCATGGGCATAAGTGTTAGCAGTACCAGGGTCTTTGTCAGGTTCACTTGATGTTTTTATGGGCTTTTAAGAGTTACAGAGAGAAAAGAAACATTTTTTAAATCAGAAAATGGGATTATAAAGCCACAAAAATTGGCAGGGAAACTCAGGAGTAGGCGTAGCACTTAAATTTATTTTGAACTACTTTTTAATTTGTTGTTCTTTATTATTATTATTTTTATTTATTTATTAATTTAATTTGTACTCCAGTAGTAACTTTTTAGGTTTCAAGATGACTGTGTCCCTTTCAAATTGGGGAAGATACAAGCCTGTATGAATAAAATGAAGTAAATATGTCTTAGTAGTTCTTAAGCCTTGTACTGAAGGATAAAAGAAAGTGAACAAGAAAGTTATAAAATCAGAATGACGAATTATATAAAAGCTCTAAGATTTCTGTGGTAAGGGAGGTCTTATTTCCCAGTGATGCATGTGTGTATCTCCCATAAACATTTACAGGAGATATATATATGCATTGATAGCAGAATTAACTTCTGAAACTGTAATGTTACATGTTTTCTGGTATAGCCTATAAAAGCAGATATGCCAGCTTGAGGGATTTTGCTACAGATTCCACTATAAATTTTACAAGAATTATTTGTTTTTGCTTGCGTATATATTAAGAGCACAAGTATATGAGAAATAACTCTGATATGTTTGCTTTGCTTCATTAACAGGTTATATGCATGTACATTGCAATAGCTGTTTCTAACATGGCTTGGACTCAGATAGCAATCTGACTGGCTGAAAAAAATTCCAAAGTTGTACAGGCCATGATTTTGTAAAAACATAGTACTCAGCAAAACAAATCACTGTAAAGTGGTGCCACTAATGTGGACTCCTTTACACTATGTTTGAGTCCTTAAAACCAATCTACCCAAAGGTGTAAATTAAAATTTGGAAACGGCTAAATTTAATTTATATCTGCCTGGTACTTGTTTTTCTTACTGTGCTCGTCTCTTCTGGCCCTCTAGTCATATGAGTTACACCAGTTCACTCAGAGTCAGCAGGGCAAATTCCAAGGTGATGTGAAAAGGGAAAGATGTAAGTAATAATTTAGCAAGTGAGTATGAACCTAAAGAAGTTAAAAAGTCTAGAAGGAGTCTAATTGGTTTCATTTTATCATAGAATTCTTTGTACAATTGTTTAAAGCTATTCAGAACTGTTATTACATGGGATAGTGTTCTGTTTAATTAAGCAAAACCTTTTCAAAGTGAAGTGTAATAGTCCAAAAGCTCTGAGATGTGGGTTAGAGAGCAATCATACAGCATAGGAACAAACTCCAGAGTACTTTGGGATGAAGGTCTCAAGTTTCTGGTGTCCTTCTTAAAAATAATTTCTTATTATGAGATCCTAGGAGCAATGTTTATATATTTTTACCTTATTACAACTTTAACTCAGTGCCTCTTCTAACACAAGGAACCATCACAATGATAGAAAATGTGTAGAAATAAAAAAAAATTGGTGAGGGTCATAAAAATAAATGTTTGGAGAGCCATGTGTGACCATGGGGTCACAAATTTCAGGTCACTGGTTTAGCTGTGAGAATGTGTCACAAGTTTAGTACAGCACAGCCATCTCAGAATAGAGACAAATACATGAAAATGAAGAATAAAAAGAATGAGAGAATGGTGTAGTTTACTAAATCACAATCTCCATAAATGTCAGATGAAGCCAATGGGACTTCTGTTGCTCCGACTGAAATCTGTGGGGAAAAATTGCCATAGATTTCATTGAAATCAGGACTGGGTCAAGTAATAGTGTTTATGATGAAGTATCAGAACCTATTCCTTAAAATATAGGAACAAGTAAGGGAATGGTCCTATGTATAACAATTCACGCATTTAGAAAAGTCAAGGGAAATCACTGGTGGAAGACAAGTGATTCTTTAATGGGATTTCAGAGCTTGCAAGGTTTTAATTAATGCCAGAAAAGTATAACTGGGGGTTTACTACCATCAATATTAAAATAAGAGGCCAAATTCAGCCCCTAATCAATCTAGCAAGAGAGAGGCTCACATTATTTCATTAAAAAGGAGAGTTTCTAGGGACTGTATTAAGATTAGACCCAGCTCCCTCACTCCATGCTGATATTTACTTTGCCTCTGGCAGGAATTTGTGAAAGACATGGGGTAGCCAGATAAGGAGTCTAATTGCTAAAGTGCATGGATCACACCATCTGATCCACAGTATGGTCTTCACTACAAAAAATGTGTTCTAAACTCTAGTTAGGTAACTTCAGTTAATATCCTAGTTAAGACAAGTTTGTAGTTTTCATATCAGTTAATAGGTAGAGTTAAAGACTGGGTGAGCTAAGAACACACCTTTTTTTGTGAAGACAAGGCCTTGACTGTTTTTCCAGAGCTCCAGCTCTTTAGAATTTGTAGACTGTGAACTCTGCAAAGTAGAAGGGAGCAGGGACACAAAAGTTTGGCTCCAGGGTTTCTCTGCCAGCTGTAGATTTCAGGAATGTGTCAATTTCTGAATTTGCTTGTGGTGATCAGTTACTTATGAAAGTTGAGCATAAAAACAGCTCCTTTTCACCATGTGGGGAGAACCCGAGGGAAAAGTTTGTAAGGAGAATTTGTCTGGAGCAGTAAGTGTAAAGGATGGAGAGAGAGTATGGGGCTCTTTCAAACCCACAGTTGCAGACTTCTTCCATTTGTAACTGTATTTCATAAATGTGTGTGCATGTGAATGCATGCAAGCATGCCTTTCCACTCTCTTGCTTTGTACAATAGGACTGCACATTACTGGTGAAAATCAGTTATGGCTTCAGTATATAAACTAGGATATTCCTGATTTCAGGGACACACTAGGGTCACAGAAGAATCACGCTGAACTCTGAGCATAGCACGCAGAATTTATCTGCAATTAAAAACTACGTGAAGCTCCATTTGTCACACAGATTGCCTTCAGATTGGGCCCTAGGTAGGCAATATGTTGATGGAAATACAGTCCTTCACAGACGTATTGCTTTATATCAGTTAACCTGCCACAGACCTGTTAACTAAAAGTGGCTGCTTGGCAAGTAGAATCTTTTAAAAAATTATCCTATCAGATCATTTTAATGAAAGAGTTATTTCATGCCATCAACAGATTTTCTACAACCATCACTTTACAGCTTGATCGAAGGCCAGAAAAGCTAAAGTGAAATTATATTAAATAAATATAGAAAGATTACCACTCTATATTGTGCTCTGCATAATAATGCTATGACAAAAACTCATACCTCAACACATTTCAAGAAAATAAGGGGTACATTTTCAAAGCAATATAGAGGTGATTCATAAATACATGATTCTTCTCTGCATGGATGCCTTCCACACGATGCTTTGAAATTCACACCACGTAGAGCAAGTATTTGCAAGATACATGCTAGATCTTTTCATTCCATGACTTTCTGTAAAAACATTTAGATCTCTAGAGATTTTATACAAGATTTGATGCATACAATAGGATGATGGGGTATGCAAACCCTGCACTGAGCAACAGAGGGTTAATGCTCAGGTGGTCCTAACCAGCTGCACCTGTGGGAGATGTCAGAATTGGAGGGAGGAGCTTAAAAGGGAGAAACACAGATCAGTTAGGGGCAAACCAGCAAGGACAGGCAATCTCCAGTCCATAGCTTCTGGAGCAAGGGCCTCGCTAAAGTAGGGTTGCCAGGTGTCCGGTTTTCAACCGGAACACCTGGTCGAAAAGGGATCCTCGCGGCTGTAGTCAGAACTGGTTGGTGGTGCAGTCAGGCTTCCTGCCCGGCTCACGGGAAGCAGCCGGCATGTCCTTCCAGCTCCGAGGGGGAGGGGTGGTCATGGGGGCTCCACACGCGGCCTCTGCCCTGAGCGCTGGCTCTGTAGTTTCCATTGGCCGGGATGTCTCTTTTAGGTGGCATTGTCAAGAGCTGAGTCACCTTTTATATCAAAATCCCCACCACGCCGTCTTTGTATTTAAAAAAAAAAAATGCAGAGGCTGGTCCTGATACAGGCAACATGATGGGCTTCAGTGAGAGTTTCTGTCAGCATCAGGACCATAGCATGCAAGGCACAACGAGTAATGTGTTAGACAGATTCACTTTTAAGAGTGGAGATGTAGAGGGAAAAATATATCTGGTGAATGGATAACTCCTATGCAGGGCCGGCCCACAACATTTTGGCACCTGAGAAGGGGGGCTCAAATGACGCCCCCGTGCCCCCTCGCTTGGGCCAAAACTTTGAAAGGTCTCAATTCTGCCTTCTTCCTGTTCTACTCCTCTCATGGTACTGCTCTGCTACCTACCCCAATAAAGGAGAACTAACAACTTGAAATGCCTTGTTCAAAAATTTTAAGGAACACTTAACTTTCAAAAGCCTGAACAGCAAATGTAACTTTTCTTGTCTGCATAGTAAACACTGGCATTTTTATCTGTTTAAATAATCAAAGTGGTGCTTTCCGTGCCTTCTTGGTTGCAAAGATTTGAACTGCTTCCTGCTGAAGGTCCACAGTCTGGGCCAGCTCATGCTCTATTGAGATAGTTGCACAGCCGACCAGCCTCTCCTGTGTCATTGAGCATGGATGCGTTTTTATTAACTTCAGCTTGGAGAAGCTGCGTTCTCCACTGGCAACTGTCACAGGAAGTGTTAGTAGTATGCGCAGAGCAACAAAAGCATTTAGAAAGAGGGTAGTCATCTTATTTGTGGACATATATTCCAGAACAGCCTTTGGAGTTGATCCTGCTGAAATGTGTCTTGAAAGGGCTTTCAGTTCATCACCTAAATCACTCACATCAATATCGCGCATGTCATCATGTGTCAACACTGTCTCTAGTGCCCTGCATTGCTGGTGTAGGTCTTCTTCAGGTATAGTGAGGAGTTTCGGAATATCATACAACATCCCAAATATACTGCTGTGTTCCTTGGGCTGCATGAAACGTTCTTCAACTGACTGTATTGCACAATCTAGCACCTGGTTAAAGAATTCAACTTTGAATTGTTCTTTGGGGTCTCTTATGGGATTATCCCTTGCCTCGTAATCAAAATGTCATCTTCTTTGGTGACTCTTGTATTCTTGAATGGGTGGGGAAATAGCTTCAGTGTAAAGGTCCTCTGCCAACTTCTGTGCACTCTTCAGAACATTTTGAAATCCCTCATCTGACTGGTAAGACTGTAGGTCTGACTTTGCTTTGTCCAGTTCCATTGCTCCAGTCTCTTGCTTACAACATTTATTTCAAACGGTATGTCATGCCACAACACTAAGCCACACAGAAATTTGAAGTTATGTTAGTTTCTGGTGATTCCATTTCCCTCTGCCACTGTTCTCCCACGAACAGTTACTGTTATAGCATTATCCTCCATAATGGCAACTATGGCATCATCTATCTTCCCAATTTGGTGTTTGATAGGCTTTATCGCCTCCACTCGGCTTTCCCATCATGTGACACTCAGTGGTTTCGGTGTCAGAGAGGATGTTCCCAGATGTTGCTTCAAAATTTGCCATCAATGAGTTGATGCAGAGAAAAATACACAGATGCTTTGAATTACATTAAAAAATTCAGCAGCCTCTCTAGAAACTGAGGATGCATCACTGACCACCAAAGTTCAATGAATGAGAACTGCATGGGACAACAAAAGCTTGAGGGTTTAACTCTCGGATCTATGTCTGCACTCCTCTGTTCTTTCCTCTCATGTTGGCACCATTATCATAGCCCTGACCTCTCATGTCAGCTATCGCAATTCCCGTATCTTCTAGCTTTTTAAGAAGCACATTTGTTATACCAGCTCCTGTAATATCATCAATGTCAATAAATTCTAGAAAATGTTCTGTCACCATTGCAGGGACATTTTCACTAGGTTCTGGTGTTGTTACAAAACGCACCATTAAAGTCATTTGTTCCATATGGCTGATGTCAGGTGTGCAGTCCAGAATAACAGAGTAATATCTTGCTGACTTCAGATCTGCCACAATCTTCTGTTTGGCTTTTGTTGCCAGTAACTGTATGATCTCATTTTGAATTGTTTTTCCAAGGTAGTGATGTGTGTACATTTCTTGGGTGGTGACTCTTCCTAGATGCTCCTGGAGTACAGCATCAAACTCAGCCATCAGCTCCACAATTTTAAGGGAGTTTCCATTGTTTGGCATATACAGCTGATCTGAAGTGCCGCGCACTGCTAGGTTTTGGGTAGCAAGCATTCTCACAATGGCAATGAGCCTTTTCAGAACATTTTGCCAGTAAAGAGACTCTGATGCAATCTTCTCTTGGTGCTGATCATCTATGGTGGCCTTTAACCTTAGTCTCATCTCAAGCTCTTTCCACCTGTGGAATGCTCTCTGGTGGTTTGCTGCCTTCTCATGGCATGCCAGATTTCTAGCCAGATTTTTCCAATCCTTTGTTCCTGTAGTACCTGTGGCTGGAACATTAGACTGGAAGAGTTTGTAACAAAAACAATATGCAGCATTCTGGGGTTTTGAGTACATAAGCCATGGCCTCTCCACTTTTTCCACCATTGGGGATTTCACACCAGTAACGTGTTGGATGGAAACTTCTATTTTCATTGTCTTTGGGGACATGAAGTTTTTCACTTGCTGTGATCCATGCAGTACAAGGAAGTCCCTCAGGCTACTGCTCAAGTGGGTCCACAGTCCTGGATTATCTAGACTTAAGGACCTAACTCAGCAACAGCTGTTTCTTGCGCCTCCACCACATTCTTCTCTGATCTACACTTTTCTTCAGGAATGTGTATGGTTACATTCATTTGAAATGGAGATATGGTTGCTGCAGTAGCTGCCAGGTCACCTGCACTCTGACTAACTGGAAGATCAAGCATCTCCTCACCACTCACATCCTCAACTGGGGCCGGAAGGCTCACCGTGAACATTTGTGTCTATGTATCTCAGGAGAGCTCCTTCCTGCTTAGATAGAAAAGCTTCCTTTGCTTTCTTTCTTTTTCTTCTTTCACTCATGACTGCTGTTCTGTGCCAGCTATAGTGGCTCTCAACACTCAGTTGAAGGGGACAAATAAGCAGGCTGGTAGCAGGGCCTGAGTGAGGGAAGATATCAGCGTCTTAAGGGCCTAACTGGCTCCTACTACTTCAGTTGACTGCCTGTTCTCCTCAAGTGGGTTCAGGGAAGCAGCAGGAAACAGGAAGCTCCCTGAGAAGCTGGTGTTAATCAGTTCAGGCTCCTGGGGGTGTTAGAAAGGTACATAAGAGGCTCCTCCTCCTCTCTCTGCCTGCAGCTCCTGCTGCTTTCTGTTATTCCCTCTCACCTTTTCTCCTGCCTGCCTGCCTGTTATGTCTCTTGTGCCCTCCTTCCTCCAGCACAGCACTTCACCATCTCTGTGCATCTAGAGCAGAGAGACTACATATGCACCAGCAGCAGACAATTTTCTACACTCTGGGTCCTAGAGGCTCCCCTCCACAGTCTGGCAGCTGAGGCGGCCACCTCAGTTCGCCTCATGGTAAGGCCAGCCCTGCTCCTATGGCTCTTCTCACACTCAAGTCACAACCATGTATAAACATATTTGGTTGCTGGCAGGGCTATAGTACAGCTTTCCTAGAGATAGGTCAATTGCCAGCACATCTTCTGATGATTAGCCCCAATGTGTAAAATGACTGTTCAATTCTGAACAGATAATTAGGGATAATATGCATGTCATTAACCAGTTGGCTTTTTGCATGAGTCTTTGTCTCAATACGCTACCATTGCTGTCTTTTCTTCTCCAACCTGTACTTCTCCAGATGTAAATGATCTGTCAGACTGTCATGATCAGAAGAGCAGGAGTGATAGGACTGTCTCCTCTCACCCTGTTCTGGCATATGACTCATGACGGAGCAACAGAAACCAGAGGAGGGAAAGCCTAAACTTGTCTCCAAGGATGGAAAGAGGTGAGTTGGAGTTCTCCCCTCCACTGCTTCCACCAAATATTTTTTTATCTCCTCCCTACCCTGCTGTACTT
The DNA here is from genome assembly GCF_965152275.1 of Natator depressus. Lineage (NCBI taxonomy): Eukaryota > Metazoa > Chordata > Testudines > Cheloniidae > Natator > Natator depressus. Next base: position 73,359,961 of record NC_134235.1, read on the forward strand.
TTGTACTCCCACAGTGCCCAAAGTGGGAAGGAGAAAGCGGGGAAACTCTTCTCATGTTGTTTGGTAGGCATGAAGTGGGAGTGGGGAGTCTATGATATGTTAGAAATGAGCACACCTAGAAATGTCTTCTCAGAATCATAGATAACTTGTTCTCTTCTGTCTTCTTACCAAAATTTGAAAGCTCCTCATAGTTCATAGCTTGGTGCTCTGCACCATGTGCCTCTTACTCATATGAATCAGTAAAGAATAAAAAATAACTTCAGAAATACTGATACGCCTCCTTTTTGGGGGAAGAAAGTGTAACAGCTCAGCTCCTGCGTACTTTTGAGTATTGTGCTCCCTGGTCATGGTGCTAAACAAGACCTTCAGGGGCTTTAGCCTGCCTGCCTATGAAATGTATCCCCCACATGAGGGAACTGACCAGGTCTTGGACCTGCCACAACCAGCAGGTAACTGTCTGCACTGAATACATTCAGCATCCATCCAGCTGTATGGTCTGAGGCAGGCTTTTGAACAGGAAGCAGCTGAGTTCTCTAGACTGAAATAGGAGACCATGTGCAAGACAAGACAGCTTGTGAAGGATAGGACTTGGAAGGACAGGATCATCCTTACTGTTTTGTTACTCTCTGTACCTAGCAAATACAGGTGCTCCACTCCCACACTGTTGCATTTCTTGATGCTCAGGAACACTGCACATGCAATCTGCAGTGCTGGTCTACAGTTGCCACACATCTGTCTCTGAAGCTTCCTTCTTGGTCTCATGTTGAGACTCCCTGCAGCCCCACTGCTTGTAGGGACTTCAAATGCAGCCTTCTTGGGATACACAGAGGCTGCAAGAGCCACCAACATAGAACAAAAGTGAGTGGCTAAAGCCAAAAACTCATCTTCATAGTTACTGACAAAGCCCGAGCTATTTACCTGGTAAAAAGTCTGCTCATCAGCAGCATTACGCTGTGGACATGAAGAGCCTACATGTTTCAGAGCAGTTACTGTGGGCGAGGGATTTGGCATAGAAAAGGAGACGCAAGAGAATAGGAGTGAGGATGTCTATTTCTCCAATACTTGTAGTTCCTAAACCAGGACTAACTCATGGACGATGACCTCCATGGATGGGCCTCACAAATAAGAACATGATTTCCCAAAGTATAGTCATAGTGCAGGCCTATAGGAGAACAAATACTACTAAGCCCGATGTTCCATGTTTGGAATTTGAGAAAATTAGTTAATTGAACCTGTGTGTGTCACACAGTAAATGAGGGGGATGGGAGCAGAGAGAAAACAAAGGAGAAATGATGGAAACAATGTGCATGGTAAGAAGAGGAAAAACTAAGTGAAAACTGAGGGAGCAAGGACAAAAGGTGTGAATGAGATCAAAGCAGAGAAGAGGCTTAAAGGTTCTATAAGAATAGCATAGGGAAAAATACACATCTCACACAAATAAAATAATAGAATAAAAATGGAGGGGAAAAGGAGAACAAAGAGAAGTGACATCTTTCTGTTGTAAGTTTTCCACATACATACATACTCTGTGAGATGTATAATAGTGAATAAAGAGTGGTTTGTAATCCATAGTATTGAGGCACTATTGTCTCTAATACCATGTACGACAAGCGGTGCACTCAAGACTGAGAATGGAGCAGAGCTGTCCTGCCCAGAAGAAAGAAAATGCCAAATTATTCCTGCCTTGCCAAACAGGACTGCTCCTCTCTATTCATGGTTGCGCTTCATTGCCCTGTATGCAGTTGTTTATCATTACTGGGCAAACTAAAAGGTAAGATCAAGGCAACCAAGATATCTTTTAAAAAGTTACTTTTCTCCTGTACCCCAGTTTCCTGCCCCTGACAAACATAAATGGCTTCAAACTAAACAGAGACTGTATTGACAGCCATGGCTTAGAAGCTCCTTCTAGCAGTGAGCAAGGGTAAGGTGTCCATACTGAGAGTTTTGTTTTTTTAAATCCGCAGCTTTAGATATCCTTGACCATGAGATACAATATTTTTGACCTGGATGTGGGATCTTGTAGGGTGGATAGTAGCTCTTCTGCTCCTTATCAGAGAGGTTGAAGAGTATAGTGCTGGTCAATTCACGTACTTCCCAAAAGCATGGGTCCTGCTGGGTTATGTCTTATCACTGTTCCTGTGCATTGGCCACAAGAGACTAGAGGCTGCCTAGTCCTCCTCATGATGCTTAGTTCTGTGTCCCTTTTCTCCAGCCTAGTTATTCTCCCAAGTGTGACAAGGGTAGAGTTCTGGATAGAGTAGAGTTCCGCTCTACTCCGCACTGATTAGGCCTCAACTGGAGTACTGTGTCCAGTTCTGGGCGCCACATTTCAGAAAAGATGTGGATAAATTGGAGAAAGTCCAGAGAAGAGCAACACAAATGATTAAAGGCCTGGAAAACATGACCTGTGAGGGAAGATTGAAAAAACTGGTTTTGTTTAGTCTGGAAAAGAGAAGACTGAAAGAGGACATCATACCAATTTTCAAGTACATAAAAGGTTGTTACAAGGAGGAGGGAGAAAAATTGTTCTTAACCTCCGAGGATAGGACAAGAGGCAATGGGCTTACATTGCAACAAGGGAGGTTTAGATTGGACATTAGGAAAAAATTCCTAACTGTCAGGGTGGTTAAGCACTGTAATAAATTGTCTAGGGAGGTTGTGGAATCTCCATCATGGGAGATTTTTAAGAGCAGGTTAGACAACCACCTGTCAGGAATGATCTAGATCAGTGGTTCTCAAAGCCGGTCCGCCGCTTGTTCAGGGAAAGCCCCTGGCACGCTGGACCGGTTTGTTTACCTGCCGCGTCCACAGGTTCGGCCGATTGCAGCTGCCACTGGCCGCGGTTTGCCGCTCCAGGCCAACGGGGGCTGCAGGAAGTGGCGGCCAGCACATCCCTCGGCCCGCGCTGCTTCCTGCAGCTCCCATTGGCCTGGAGCCGCAAACCGCAGCTAGTAGGAGCTGTGATCGGCCAAACCTGCAGAAGCGGTAGGTAAACAAACCGGTCCGGCATGCCAGGGGCTTTCCCTGAACAAGCGGCGGAGCGGCTTTGAGAACCACTGATCTAGATAATACTTGTCTTGCCATGAGTGCAGGAGACTGGATGAGATGACCTCTCAAGGTCCCTTCCAGTCCTATGATTCTATGAAAAGCAAACTGTCTAGCTCAGTCCCAATGAGACAGAAGGGTTGCTTTTTGGCAGAAGGAAGCACTGGGATGAATATCCAAAGCTGGGTTTTGCATCATCTCTTGAGGCTTTTTACCCAAATTGTTTACAGCCTGGATTATGAAGTTCCAGCAGCGGTTAACAAGTATGTTTTATCATCTTCAGCTGGCCAAAGAGGCTGCTACTAACCCTCCAAAATGTGGAACTTGCATTGGAACCAGGTAGAACTGGTCAGAAAATGGTTTTTTTTTTCCCCCATGGAAAATTTTGACTTTTCATTGAAAAACATTTTCAGCTGAGAAATGAAAATTTTGGTGTTTGGACAGAAACTAGAAAGTTTTCAGATGAAAGATCAAAATTTTCTACAAAAAGTAGATACTCTTAGCAAAACAAAGAAAAAATGTGTACTTAAAACCCAAATTTTTCATCAAAAACCAGTTTTGACAGAAAAATGTTGATCAGCCATACACTCAGGCCTTTGTCCGCCCAAGGCTAGACATTTCAATACAGTCCTCTGAGAACTCCCTTTGGAGCCTACCTGCTGGTGCAGAGTGCAGCTGCCTCCTTTCTGAGTAGGGCCAGCCATTGCGAGTATACATCTTCACTCAAACCTTCTGGTTTGATTCTGGGTGAAATCAGAGATATTGGCGATATATATTTAAAGCCTTAAATGGGAGCTGGTTATCAGAAGGACAGCCTCTAATGTTATATCTTGTTGTGGCCAGTAAAATAATCTAACATTTTCTGTCAGTTCCTGGCATAAAGGTCTCTGGGCCTGGAGAATAGAACTTTCTCAGTTGAGAGTCCCTGCCTCTGAAATTTCACTCCTCTTGGGGGTCTGCTAGAGCCTACCAAAGTCTACTGAACTTTAGAGCACAATGCAAGAAGTTAATTTGGTTTAACTTCTGGTTTTTGTCTTTGTCTTTTTTGGTACCACAAATGACAATATTTTCACTAAAATTTCTGTAGGCAGCAAGATTGGTTTTGCAATGGAATCAGTGACAGGTAGTTTATAAGTGCCTAGCATCCTGCGTCAATGACAGGAGCTCTATAGATCAATAAAACATAAACTTTAGGAAATATGCAAGCTCCCTGCAATAAGCCTGCTCTGCTCTGGTATTCGATCTTGTGGGACAGAGATATTCCTACTTGCTTTTGCTGATCATCAGTCAAGAGTCTTACCCTTTCAGAATGACTGGGATGGTGATGGATTGGTGAGTATGTGAGCAGGCCTTCCTGAATGTGACAAGACCGACAAGCGGAGACTGGTTGGGAAGGAATTTAGAATTAGAAAGAAGTTGGTTAAATTATTGTTTCTAAGCAGACTTTTCACCTTCTACCTGAACAGGGATTTCCTGTTGCCTCTGTCTCTTCACACTATATCTAGGCTAATTTCTGAGGTTATTTCTATCAGGGCAAAGCGATACACCTCAATAATGTGGGTCAATATCAGTGGGGATAGGTGGCGCATACAATATCTTTTACCTAAGAAGAGAAGCATACCAGAAGAAAAGTTTACTTTCACAGGGTCTTTCAATTATCAATACTTCTATCTATCCAGATGAAACCAGATGGAATGGAAATGCCCAGGTAACAGAGACAAGGTGGGTGAGAATCTCTTTTATTGAACCTCACTCACCTTATCTATGTAGTATCCTAATACCAACACGGCTACAACTACACTGGGTAACTGAGAGTTTATTTCAGAGTAGCAGCCGTGTTAGTCTGTATTTGCAAAAAGAAAAGGAGGACTTGTGGCACCTTAGAGACTAACCAATTTATTTGAGCATGAGCTTTCGTAATATAGGGAACATAACAGACAGATACACTGTAGTCTGGTTAAGTAGCTTACTAAGAGATGGTGAATGGGTGGTCTTTGGTACAGAACTACTAATTATTCTCAGTGACTACTGCAGACACTGGGGATGCAGGAAGGGCATGTCTGAGGTAGTTCAGAAAAATATATCCTTTATCTACTAATTACTACTGTAGGTAGCTGAGCATTTCTCTTCCTGGACATTGCCCTCTTGCTAATGGAGGATGTAAAAGTTCCTTTTATATTATAATATAGCAAAATACAATCCAACATGGTTTTATTTAGCATTTTTCATATAAGCAGTATCAAAATACACTTTCCATATCAGATAATACCTGTATAATACAATCATAACACAGTGCTATGTTTGTGATTCTTGGCTCTTCTACACCAAGTAACATTCCCCTGGATGCTCCAAATGGCAGGAGCTACAGAGGAGAAGGCTCTTGAACCAGCACTGATGAGAGTGTATGGAGGAGCCAAAGAGGGCAGTGTGCAGTGGCGTTGGAACAATTTTTATAGTCGGGGTGCTGAAAGCCATTGAACAAAACTATAAACCCTGTATATGATGGAACCTACTTTAAGCCAGGGAGTGCTAGCAAATCCCCAGTACCCCTAGTTCCAGCTCCCCTGCCAGTGTTGGTCTAGAGGAGGATTAGGATGGGTCACTAGTAAGACACAAAGTCCTGAGGTAATCTGAGCAACTGTATGACGTGTTTAAAACAAAGAGGGTAATTTGTGAATTGGATCCTGAAATGAATGGAGAGCCATTGGAGTTGTTTGAAGATGAGATGTCATGCTTCTTTGTATAGCGAGAAGATGGACAGCAAGGTTCTGCACTTGCTGTAGTCTGAAGATCTTGGAGAGGCCATGTAAACAGGAGTTACAACAGCCAAAGTTGGAGGAGATGAAGTCATGAAGGATTTCAGCATAAGAGGAATCAGGGAGGAGACTTAGGCAGGCAACATCATGGAGATGGAAATAGGGAGATTTGTTTATGTATGTCATGACCAGGGCATGGGCAGCCTTCTCTTGTGGTCAGAGCAGGAGTCTGGAGCCAGGTCAAATCAGATACCAGGAGATCAGAGTTTGAGAGATGCCCAAGGGCAGATCTTGAGTCAAGTGTCAGGAGACCTGAGTCAGGCAGTAGGAGCAGGTTGCCCAAGAAAAGCAGTCTTAAGCGGGGGAAACCCAGTTGTGAGGATAACTTCCTGTTCCTGTGCTTGGTTTAAATAGAAGCAGGGAACCGTTTAGAACCCTCAGAGTTCCAGGAATCAGATCCCAGGATTGGAGTCCTCTGTCAGTTGAGCTTCTAGTTCTAGCAACTGTTAGCAAGTCACTGGGTGGCAGGTTGGAACTTACTGGCTAAGAGCCGTGTGGACGGCATTCGAGAGCAGTGGTCCCTGACAATGTAAGAACTGAAAGAGGAGATGGAAAGTTCAAGGTCAGATGATGAAGCTAAAATTGTAGACAGGAGAGGCAAATGAAAGCAATGAATTTAGGAGAAAATGATAGAGGAGATGGAGCTGTGAATGAAAATGTTCCTAATGCCAAATGGGGAGTACATCTATCTTGAAGGTATTTAATGTATTATTTAATCATTTACCTTTAAAGTATAAAAAGACTCCTGAGCAACAGCTCTGTGCTGCCTGGCAACAATTAAACTCACAATCCACATATGCAAGACACCCAATATTGGAACTGGAATATAAAAAAAAAAAAAAAAAATGAACATACCAGCCAATGGGAAAAATATATTCCATTCCTGCCCCCTGTAAAACCTGTATCCTCAACTATCCTAAAAAAATACCCCTATAGATGTTTTAAGTATTCTACTATACAGTATGGGCTTGAGTTTTTTTAAATGTACAAAATATATTTCCTGCAACTCTACCCAAAACTCTCACTCTCAGCCATCCCCCCAAAGACCTATCATGATCATCTGAATTGGTTACAAAATGTAAAAAACTACAAGAATTTTATCAACATTCTTTTCCTGCATTCTTCACTGAATTTTGACAAATTTTCATCAAACTGTAAACAGGTCTAAATACAGATATTTTATTTGCTTTCTGTACAGTATGGTGCAACTTTTAAAAGTGGACATGCACAACTGCACGTGGAAAATGTGTATGCAAATGCATGCCTAGTTTATGAGCACAATTACTGTGATTACCATAGAATCATAGAATATCAGGGTTGGAAGGGACCGCAGGAGGTCATCTAGTCCAACCCCCTACTCAAAGCAGGACCGATCCCCAATTAAATCATCCCAGCCAGGGTTTTCTCAAGTCTGACCTTAAAAACTTCTAAGGAAGGAGATTCCACCACCTCCCTAGGTAACGTATTCCAGTGTTTCACCACCCTCCTAGTGAAAAAGTTTTTCCTAATATCCAACCTAAATCTCCCCCACTGCAACTTGAGACTATTACTCCTTGTCCTGTCATCCGCTACCACTGAGAATAGTCTAGATCCATCCTCTTTGGAACCCTCTTTCAGATAGTTGAAAGCAGCTATCAAATCCCCCCTCATTCTTCTCTTCCGTAGACTAAACATCCCCAGTTCCCTCAGCCTCTCCTCATAAGTCATGTGTTCCAGTCCCCTAATCATTTTTGTTGCCCTCCGCTGCTGGATGCTTTCCAATTTTTCCACATCCTTCTTGTAGTGTGGGGCCCAAAACTGGACACAGTATTTCAGATGAGGCCTCACCAGTGTCTAATAGAGGAGAATGATCACATCCCTCGATCTGCTGGCAATGCCCCTACTTATACACCCCAAAATGCCATTGGCCTTCTTGGCAACAAGGGCACACTGTTGACTCATATCCAGCTTCTCGTCCACTGTAACCCCTAGGTCCTTTTCTGCAGAACTGCTGCTGAGCCATTTGGTCCCTAGTCTGTAGCGGTGCATTGGATTCTTCCATCCTAAGTGCAGGACTCTGCACTTGTCCTTGTTGAACCTCATCAGATTTCTTTTGGCCCAATCGTCCAATTTGTCTAGGTCCCTCTGTATCCTATCCCTACCCTCCAGCATATCTACCTCTCCTCCCAAGTTTAGTGTCATCTGCAAACTTTCTGAGGGTGCAATCCACCCCATCCTCCAGATCATTTATGAAGATATTGAACAAAACAGGCCCCAGGACCAACCCTTGGGGCACTCCGCTTGATACCGGCTGCCAACTAGACATGGAGCCATTGATCACTACCCGTTGAGCCCGACAATCTAGCCAGCTTTCTATCCACCTTTAGTCCATTCATCCAGCCCATACTTCTTTAACTTGCTGGCAAGAATACTGTGGGAGACCGTGTCAAAAGCTTTGCTAAAGTCAAGGAACAACATGTCCACTGCTTTCCCTTCATCCACAGAGCCAGTTATCTTGTCATAGGCAATTAGATTAGTCAGGCATGACTTGCCCTTCGTGACTCCATGCTGACTGTTCCTGATCACTTTCCTCTCCTCTAAATGCTTCAGAATTGATTCCTTGAGGACCTGCTCCATGATTTTTCCAGGGACTGAGGTGAGGCGACTGGCCTGTAGTTCCCAGGATCCTCCTCCTTCCCTTTTTTAAAGATGGGCACTACATTAGCCTTTTTCCAGTCATCTGGGACTTCCCCCGATCACCATGAGTTTTCAAAGATAATGGCCAATGGCTCTGCAATCACATCCGCCAGCTCCTTTAGCACTCTCGGATGCAGCGCATCCTGCCCCATGGACTTGTGCACGTCCAGCTTTTCTAAATAGTCCCGAACCACTTCTTTCTCCACAGAGAGCTGGTCACCTCCTCCCCATGCTGTGCTGTCCAGTGCAGTAGTCTGGGAGCTGACCTTGTTCGTGAAGACAGAGGGAAAAAAAAAAAAAAAGCATTGAGTACATTAGCTTTTTCCACATCCTCCGTCAGTAGGTTGCCTCCCTCATTCAGTAAGGGGCCCACATTTTCCGTGACTTTATTCTTGTTGCTAACATACCTGAAGAAACCCTTCTTGTTACTCTTAACATTTCTTGCTAGCTGCAACTCCAGGTGTGATTTGGCCTTCCTGATTTCACTCCTGCATGCCCGAGCAATATTTTTATACTCATCCCTAGACATTTGTCCAATCTTCCACTTCTTGTAAGCTTCTTTTTTGTATTTAAGATCAGCAAGGATTTCACTGTTAAGCCAAGCTGGTTGCCTGCCATATTTACTATTCTTTCTACACATCGGGATTTAAATGCATCTAGTGGGGAAGGGATAAAGGAGATTGAAACATGGAATGAGAAGCGAGAAGAGAAGATGGAAGGAAAGAAAGAAAGAGAGTGACCTAGGAAGGGAAGTAGACTGGAATAAGGGAAGAGGAAAAAAGATAAGAATAGGGGAGTAATTTCAAAAAGTTATAAAACAATTTTATATGAACATTGTTTGGTTAAACACAGAATGTGGAGTGAACAGTCTGGTGATGAATTGTTACCTCAACAGGCTCATCTGCTGGGAGATAACTGCATAGGTTGTCACTTTACCCAATCAAATTGCAGTTTGTTAAGCAAATGGCTTGGATGTAAGATATGTACAACATCTCAGGGACATACGCTGCACTAGTTGCACAAACAAGTTAGATACACAAATACATGCCATCCACATTAGACCCACAATAATAGCAACTCTTGCCTTAGAGCTGGAAGCTGCAGCTGGTAATGAATGCTGTTCCCTATGAGTCAGCAGCTGTGACTTACTTGATAATACCTATGCTCAGGTTTCTGCACTCTTTCTGGGTGCAATCCAGGTTATTGATTAGGATTAAGGCTGGTTGTTTGTCAGGCTCTCATGGTTTGTTACTGATTCTTTGATCTATTTTTGCAGTTTTTAAACAAAAGTCATGGCTACTAAGTAGCTTCCTGCTGGGCTGCATTAGCTTTTATTTGTTTGTTTTGTTTTTAGAAAAATTAAGTATGTAGCCCTTATGGTTGTGAAGGTAATCTTGCAAATGTGAACCATGTGTAACCAATGCAGTGCTCTCATCCCAAACATACCAACAAATAGTGCTTCTGCACGATGTTCCCATTCTTTATGGTACGGTGTTTAAAAGTGAAAACTATGTAACTCAAAAAAGTAGAAAAATGCTTTATGTATGTAATGGTGATCCAGTGGGCTTTCTGACATAAGGTACCATTCAACCCAAGTAAGCATGGCAGAACTGCGCCCTTAAAAGAAAAGAAGGTGGTGAATAAAATGTGCTCTGACTCTTCAGAGAGCTTTGAGCTAAAAGTGACTTTTGCTTTTTATTTCATGGCAAAAATATGATTTTCCTAATTTTTGGTCTTGACAAACAATTAACCTTAGTCATGATCTTTAAAGTCCTAAATCATCTGCCACCCAGATATGAGATCCCACTGTGACAGGTTCCCTCCCAGGTGCCACTGAGCCCCCCAGGCCCACTAGCCTTTACACTGTACTGCTGTGATCAGCCTAAGTGATTATAAGGGATATCAAACAGATCAAAGCAGATTACCTAGTAAATAAACAAAAACACACAAACTAAGCTTAATATACTAAAGAGATTTCATATGAATAGCAGATCCTCACCCTAAGTGACGATACCAGCAGGCTCAGATTCTTAAGGGGCAAGCTGCACTGGCTTACAGCTAAGAAACCCCAGGTGTTCCATTCACAGGCTAAAAATCTCTGTAGCCTGGGTCCAGCAGGGTTCCCCAGTTCAGTCTTTGTTCCTCAGGTGTTTCCAGGAGTCTTTTGGTGGGCAGTCAGTGAAGAACCACAATGATGTCATTCCCCTGCCTTAAATATCTTTTGCATATGGTGGATCTAGCATGTTTCAGGCCAACCCCCTCCAGGCCAGTGCTATGCCCATGCAAAAAAGCCACACACACCCCCTCCTAGGGTTTCTTTGTAATTCTCACTCCAAGCATTGGGACTTTCCCCACCCCCTGCTTCTCAAGGGCTGTGGTCTTTCAGCAGCTTTTTCTTAGCTGCTTGTTGGATCTTATCTGCCTGGGAAATGGCTTCCTCCTCCCCTTTCTCAGGTGGGTCATTAGCATTTTCACTGACTCTCAAGTCTTTACTAGGATTTCCATCCTGTCTTAAAGAGACAGAGTTAGTTTCCACAAGTACTTCAGGAACAGCATTTTGCAAAAGTGGGACCTGGATTGGGGTATCCTCTGTATGTCCCCAAGAGGTCAGTTGTATGACTGCTCCCTTCCGGGAGGTCAGTTACAGTTCCCTCTTAAAACCTGAGCCACAGGTTGGGTGCCTGGGAGCACAGATGCTGACCCAGCAAATCTATCCTGGGCAAACCCTCCCATGTAATCAGTGAGGAGACATTCCTGTACTCCCCCAAATTCCTTTTCAATTTTCTTCTCTGGGCCCCCCTCTAAGACACACACTTCTGTGCTCTCTAGAGTGGGATCTATCCCCTGTTCAGCTGAGAAGGGCTCACAGCTAACGGCCAGAACAGTCCTTTCACTGGCAGGCACCATGCCCTCTTCCCTCTTTGAGTTGGGCTTGCCTCCAGCTGCAGAGCTCATAGAACCCTCACCCTCTTCAGTGGTTTCTAGGATTCTCACCCTCTTCTGGGCTTCCCTCTAGGACGCATCTTCCTATGCACCCGAGAGTGAGGTCTATCCCCTGCTCAACTACAACCTGCTGGCAGCCAGCAACCTGGACAGTTTTCTTGCTGATAGGCAATACTCTCCCCTCCCCCCAGGAAGAAATGCTGCCTTTAGCCTCCAGGCAGCAGGAGTGGTTTCACCCATACCCACCCCTGGTAGCATACTGTTTTCAGCTGCTGCAGGGGAATTTAAGAGACACTCTCCCATCCCTTCAGCAGTTTCTGGGACTTCACCCTTTGCCTTGAGGATTTCAGCACAATATTCCTCCTTGCTGCAGACAGACCCTTTGACAGCCCAAGCCATATTGAAAAAATCATTTCCAAGAAACAATTGTGATGGGTTATGAGGTACTTCTGCCACAGTCAATTCAGCTTCCAAATTCTCAGTTTCTATGTGCACTTGAGCCAAAGGCACAAGGATTTTGTGATCTCCTACTAACAAAAGCTCTGCCATCTGTCCTAGCAGTATGTCTTTTTCCTGAACAATGTTTCTCCTGACCACAGAAATTTCTGCACCTGTATCCCTCCACCCCAGGAGTTTCTGGTCATTAATTTTGACAGCCTTTATGTGCTTCCTGCCTGGCCGGGCAGAGGCTATTTTTACAAATCCTGTATGATAAGAGGCAATTGCCTGAGGTGCCTCTGTGCTCTGGGTAGCAGCATTCTCATGAGTTGTTTGCTGCCTGTTCCCACCCAGCACAGAGCATTTATTTCTCAGGTGCTCAGTGGATTTACAGTGGTAGCACCTTCTGTGCTCTTCTGTTTTTACAGGAGATTTGGGATGTGGACCAGAGGAATGGACTTGGGGAGGTAAGCGTCCAGCCTCCCATCCACCCTTCTCCTTCCCAGAGGTACAATGGGAACCCTGCTTCCCACCAGACTTAAACCCCCTCTGCCAGTCATTTATTTCTAATAGGTGCTTGGGTTAGTTCAAATTCATCAGCTAGAGTAGCAAGTTCATCAACAGTTTTCACCTTTTTATCCCCTAAACACTGTTTGACATCATTACTACATATACTCAGGAAATGTTCCTGAGCAACAAGATCACACATTTCTTCAAAGCTTGTAATACCATTTCCCCTTACCCACTTATCCATCAAATCTCCCATCTGGTTTACATATGCCACATTACTCATCCCAGCACCTCTCTTAAGGCTTCTAAATTTTACTCTGTATGCTTCAGGTGTAATCTGAAACTGTTGTAAAACCATTTCCTTGAGTTGGTGTTCATGAAACAAACTGGAGAGCACTTCTGGTGAGCTGGTGCACACAGCCATGCGGTGTTCCCAAACCCTTGTCTCCAGGGCACATCTCCAAATTCCCACACTCACAACACATTCCTTTATGAGGGAGCATCTCCAAATCATATTTTTTCAAAAACATATCCCTACAGGAGTCAGTTGAAGAGGCAGTGAGGTCAACATTTGGCATCTGTCCTCTTGCCTGCCCACTGTGTAAACAAAAGATTGCAGTGCTCCAGCAAAGGAGCAGCTCCTCTTCCCCTTCACTGGCTTCCTCAGGCCTTTCTCTTCTTAGGCCTCTCAGTCTTGGCCACCCTGACCCCTGGAGGCATTGGCAAACTTTCTTTTCCTCCTGCCCCTGGTGGTGCACACAGAGTGGGCAGGGTGGGGGCGATGAAACCCAGAGTTGAGAGCATGAGGAACAGTGAGAGAGAATCATGAAGGTTCCAGAAATGGGATGTTATGTGCCTAAAAGGATTTTATTGTGGGGCTCTAAATCACAGAGTGGGAGGAATAAAAGGAAGTAAGTGTGGGGGTGGAGGCTGAGAATCCATGTGTGAAAGAAATAGGTAGGGGAGTCCAGGGAAATGAGGGAGATAGAAATAGTAGTTAAATAATTTAAAGTGGGGAAATAGAAAGGAAGAGAAAGGAGTGAAATAAGAAGATGAAAGGGAGAGTAAAGGGAGAATAAAGAAATGGAAAGAAAAGAGAAAAGACAAAAATGATGCACTAAGACTGGGCATATTTATATTTATTTTTCTGTCTGACTTTTCCTCCTCCAGCCTCCCAGCCCAGCTGGGCAGTGTTGCTGTTACTCTCACAGTTCATTTGCCCCTGCCTGCAAGGTGCCAGGTGTTCTTTATGGATTTCTGTCTGTGGTTTCTCAACATGTCTCAGTTGAGGCATTTACACAGGGCCCTAAATAAATCAAAGCTCATAACTTTAGGCACCCATGCTTGACAATTTTGGCCCATTTTGTTTTGGGCTTTGTGCTCCTGAATTTTGTGCAACACTTTGACTACCACTTTGATAGGAGCTATATAAAAACTTATGATATAGATAGACTGAGATTCATCATATAGGGCTTGATGGTAAGCCCTCTAGAGTTAATTGACTTCAACATGCTTTGGATGAGTTGTATGGTTGTGCATCTAGAGTAATAATAACTTCAGTGGAGTTACTCCAGGTCTACACTGGTCTAGCTGAGAGAAAAATTTAGCCCTGTACGTTGGTGTTCTGATGGAGTTTTTTTACTACTGTTTTGCATGTTGTGACTTAGTGTGAAGTATACACAAAGAATAACAAGACAACCAAAATCTGATACTGGTAGGGGAAGCTTAAAGTATTTGTCTCTCTTGATAGCTGTTGTGTTTTTGACACCGTGAGTGGATAATTTTTTAATGAAATAGTCATCTGTTATTTATCCAAAAACTCACTAATTCTGCTCAGAGGAAAATTCTGAATATTTTTTGTAAAGAAAGGCCCAAGGAGAAAACAGGTGTGTATGTGTTACCATTATTAATGCTTCTGTGAGAACTATAAAAGCTTGACTATTTAAATTCTGCTTGAATTTTGGAAAGTGATCTACTAAGGCATTATTATTTCTATATTTATGAATAACTTACTACTGTTCTAGATAATGATTCCTACCAATGAATGATTATCACCACTTCTCCCTTTATTCTGCCATGCCTTAAAATTTGTCATTTTCATTCTACGGACTTTTGTATAAAACTGCAGCAATTTAATGTAATGTGGAAGAAACTTTGCTAATGTAATCAGGAAGAAACTTGAGTACAAAACAAGTCTTTGTGAAACCATCTCATCCAGAATTTAATTATCACAGGGGAGTCATTTATAGAGTGATTTACTTGACTTTTCCTCAGACTGTTGCTTTAATGTACTGAAGTAAACAAGATGATAGGGAAAAGGTCTCTGTTAAAGTGATCATAAGGGTTTGTGTTGGGGCTGGAGAAAATAATTTGTGTATATAAAAGAAAAAAATAATGGAATTCTTTAAATACCTTCTGATATGCTAATTTAAAAACAAATTTATTTGATGAGGAGCCCAGTAAACCTGTTAATCTGGTACATTAAAAAATATCTTTTCTTTGTTAGTCGCCTGCGCATAGCTATTCCAGCTACGACTCTGGTAAGAACGAGAGCATAGGCAGAGGTGCTGAAGATCTGTCTCTGAACCGAGGAGATGAGGATGAGGATGACCACGATGAACATGAAGATGCTGAGAAGGTTAATGAATCTGATGGGGTAGAAGCTGAGCGACTGAAGGCTTTTAATGTAAGTCCCGCAGCATTAACTGCCTTGCTTAACTTTACTAGTTTCTTTTCATACTATTATTTATGGGTAAGTGTGGCAATATTAGAGGCACATTAATTTACAAAAGGATCCTTTTAAAGCACATTAAACTCTCACCAACAGACACCAGTTTTACTGTGTTTTATTTAGAACTGTAAGGCAAAGTGCCATCTTTATCAGTGAGGAGAACTAAGATGTGTTTTGTGTATATGTGCATGTTCATCCAGTGGATAGAGGGGGGGACTGCAGCTAGTTTATAGGAGGAGCATTCCAGTGGTCAGCTATTTTCACTTGCTTTCCCACTGTATGTAATTATGCATGATAACACAAGCCATTGTTCAAACTAGGAGAAGAGTAAATATGCAGTTCAATAAAACCAGGGAGCAATCATAACTTATTGTTAATAACAAAAGTTAAGTGCTGCCTATTTTCACAGTCCATTGTGGTTTATCTCACAATTTCTATACACTATAGACTATTCTTTTCTTGTCTTTTTTATCAGCCCTAAAAAAAAGTCCTTTAAAGAGTTGTTTGCTTAACATTTCTGGCTTCCCATTACATAGCTTCTTCAGCGCACAGAAAAAATATCTTCCTGTCAGTAATCAAGACTAGGAAGAGAAAGAGAGCAGCCCTCCAAACCCTTTTCCTCTGTCTCCCTCTTACCAACAGATGTTTGTCAGGCTGTTTGTAGATGAAAACTTGGACCGAATGGTCCCAATCTCTAAGCAGCCCAAAGAAAAGATCCAGGCTATCATTGACTCATGCAGGCGACAATTCCCTGAGTATCAAGAGCGTGCCAGAAAACGCATACGTACTTACCTCAAGTCCTGCAGGCGGATGAAAAGAAGTGGTTTTGAGATGGTGAGTTTTGATTTAAAACCCAGCCCTAGTTTCCATCAAAACCCCATATGTAAATCCATGGCACTATTCTGTTTTCATCTTAGTGTCTTTTTATTTGGTAATGTCAGGTCAGAGGTTTCTTTCCCCCCTCCCTTTTTCATCTTTCCTGAATTTATTCCCTTTGTTCACTGATTTTAAAACATCTTGGGAGGATATAGTTCACAGGTCTGTGTGAATCCATAGAAAGTGAGGACTCAAGCAAGATGTGAGGAGAGAAACCAATGGAAAGAGTATCTCATTTATATATTTTTTCCTTTCCAACACCATTAAAGAGGCTATTAAGTTAGTGAAGTCTTGCACTGATGTAGAATTTCTTTGGAATTCTACTAACTGTTTTTCTGGGAGATCCATGAAATCAGAAAATAGGATCCTTCAGAGCACTACAGTATCCATAGTAATGGTCAGTGAAGGACAGATAATGAAAACTTAGAGACTGGAAAGATGAAAGACTTTTAAAAAAATCTTTAGTAAAACACAAGTTTTTATGACAAGTGCATTGACAGTAGCTTTAAGTTTTAGGTGATTTGTTTGTACTTTTAGATTTATTTAGCAGTCAGTGAAAGTAGACCCTGCTTTCACTTATCTTCTTTGAGTTGATATTCAGGTGTACAGAGGGCATTCAATATTATTAAAACATCCCTGGCAAATTTTACAGTTCTGTCACTTATTTCCCAGGGTTTATACCTCATTATTTATTCACAGGCTATGAATTCTATGTTAGGATATAACTGGCAGTATTTCTAGACCCTACACATCCTTGGCCTCTTGTGTTGCACAAAAATGGTAAGGAATAGCCCTCCTCACAGCTTATCAGTTAGTCAACTTCAGAATCATAAGAGAACTTTGATATTTTCACAAACCAGAAGAGACACTAGCAAATGAAATTGTAGCCTGCTACATTTGATTTATTTCTCTCTCTCTCCTTTAGATAAGATAAAATCACTTCATCATTACAAACATCATTTATTAATAAAATGTATCATTTTTAAAGAATAAATCATTTGAAAACCCATCTACATATTAAAAAACTGGGTTCAGCTTTAATTTTCTTTCTCTCTCTCTCTCTTTTCAAAGCAGCCTGAATATAGTACTTGTGAAGTTCATATGATGGTTTTAAAACATTAGTTGACAAGCTTAAAAACAAAGTACCACATCTGATTGTGGGGCAAGACCAGTATAGTATAGTATGGGATATAAAATGTAGAGTCAGAACCTTTAATCTTTTGTAAACTTTCATGATTCTAATATGCAATACAGCTTTGTTGTCTGAGACACTGGGTTAATGCTGCTTTCAGCCAATGGAAACTTATATAGAAAGAGAGAGAATAAAGGACATCTGTATAGATATAAATGCTAAAGATTGACAGACAGAGTGTCAGGTTGTAGCCATCCAGAGCAGGAGATGGACAAAAAAAATTATATATTTTCTTATTATACAGTAACTAGCATCTTTTCACATCCATTCTCTTTGGCTGAAGATAATTCAGGAGTGTGAGATTGAGATATCACTGTGTCAAATATTACTTCATTACACTAGCACCCAAAATACATATTATACAGCCAACTATGTTAATAAATGGTCTTATTGTTTTGCTATCTGGCAAGATTGTGAACCCCTTACTCACACTAGTGAGCAGTAACTCACATGACTAAGTAGAGTCCTGTTTAAGTCACTGGAGCTACTTGCGTGAGTAACTGCTCACCAATGTGAGTAAGGGGTTTAGAATCTGGTCTATAACAATTAGGTTGATTTGACTTCAGTGGACTAGTCATGATTATAATAATGATTACTCATGTGAGTACTTCTTTTCAGGTTTATATTCCTGTTCTTTTAAAAAATATCATGAGAATTATTATAAAGTAGGCAACTTTTATGGCACAAAAATCTCCCTACTTTGGAACTGTTAAGTTTAATCAGATCTTTTGGTAGTTTCAACCTATTTTTAAAAAGAACTTGCTTTGATGTGTTTCAACAGGGTGGGCAGGGCATTGCTGTCTGTGCCATCAGTGACAGCCCTGGTGGGTCAGAAGGGAAATATGCCAACGCTTCCCCTTCCTTAACTCTCTCAAACTGAAGTGTAAACCAAAAGCTTTTAGCAGAACTCAGTGGAAAATCTCTCATTGAATCCTGTGGACAATAGGTGTGGTCCTTGGGGCACTAGTGCCATGTGGCCTTCATGGCTTGATTTCAGATCATTGTGAAAGATAGAACCTATCAAGAAGATGTTATAAAAACATTCTAATTTTTAAATTAGCTTCTCTGTCTGTAACTCATATCAGAAAGCAGTTCTGAAAAATACTACATTCGACCGAGACACTTGGCTAGCTGATTATTTTAAAATTACCCTCCATTTCACCGGGGAAAAGAATCATTTTGTCTGGATAACGACATTTGTGCAGGACTATCATGAAAAAGACATGTTGGTGTTGATTTGAATCAGGTGTTATGCTGAAATACAGCAAAACAGGATAATGATATCCTCAGGAGCTATAGCACTACTGTCGTTATATTAAATAGGATGTCAGATAATGATCTCCACAGGAGATGCCTTTTTACCCTACATGTATCATTTTTGCCCTGAACAAAATGAAAGATAAGTTGTATTAAATACATTTTGAGCACGTAGTTTCAAGAGGAAACAGAATAATCTGATAATGGATGTGTCATATGTCAATTCAGAAATACTTGTGGAATAGCACAGCTATCTACGGCTTGGTGCTATGGTGTTTAAGAGAAAATGTAAACACTAAGTTTAATTAGTGAAAGACTCAGTGTGATAAAGAGTATAAAGCATGCCTCAGGCTTGCTTCTGTCACTTATTTGCCATCTGTAATCCAAACAACACCTCTTACTGCATAACAGGCCAGTTGTAGCTCTGAGGCACTAGAAAAGGTTTGGTTTCATGAGTGTCATGTTGCTCGCTAATGTGCTTCTCAGTATTAATATCCTGTTTTTAAAAGATTGCTTAAAGTTACCCTATTTATACTTGTGACAGCTGACCATTGCATGGACCCCAAGTCTGTTTGCCTAGTTTCCTATTAAAAATATTCAGTGAAAAGAGTTTTCCGTGTCCGGAATCTTTTCACCCTTTGATTATTTAGCTCTTAAATGTGCACCATCATTTTTGTTCTGACATAAACATATCCATTAAAAGGACATTTTCAAAGTATTTCTTGTCAATTGTAAAATCATATTTCTCCTCCCACTCTCTATGGTTTATAATAATCCATTGAAAGATTGAAACTAGATAATGTGTTTTCTTAATCTTACCATTTAATGAAGAAGAAAGTTGTTTACTGGGACTGAAAATAGGGAGATCTGGGTTATAGTCCTGGCTCTACCACCGAAGTACTCTATGATGTTAAGCAAGTCATTTAATTGCTTTCTCTTGGTTTTCACACCTGTAAAATGGAGCTAATAATACATACCGACTTCATGGGGGTGATGAAAAGGCTTAGTTCTTTAATATATCTAAGGTTGCTTGAGATCCTCTGATGGAAAGTGCTCTATAAGTGGGGCCTCTCTGAACTGATCCAATGACTACTACACTCTTCTCCTTCGATCCTTTCTCAAGACTCAGCTCTGCTTATGTGTCTGTGGGAAACTGGCACCTGGGAAAGGCTACATAGAAGACCACTAGTGCTTCCTTATGTCTGTTTACATATTTATATTCTGGAAAAGAAACAAACCTATAGATGATCTGAAAACAAGTTATGCACATACTAGCCTAAGTAACTATGTGGTCTTGTTACTGTTACCCTTTTCCTTCCTCCCCTTTTCACCTATTGTTACTCTCATTTGCTATGTCCAGTCTTAACTTAGACTCTCATTCTGCAATGTTTGGGTGGACGTTTCCACCCACATCCATTACTGTGCAAGATCAAGGTTGCAAGCTCTTTGAGGCAGAGATTGTCGAAAAAAACACAGGAAAAAACAGCTCCCAGCACAATGAGGCCCTGATCCTGACTGAAGCCAAATTAATAATATCAAAGGGCACATTATTATTTATTTATTACAAACTGGCAAGTACAGGCTAATCATAAATGGCTTTCCCTATGTGAGCTCCAGAATGGATTTGACAGCACGGATGAGGAAGAAAGGAGAGACAGAATGCCTGAACACATTCTCCCAGTTAGGACCTTAACAACGACCACCCCTGCACACCCCATCCCAGCACAAAAACAAAAAATGGAGAGCTTCCATCTTTTTTATCGTTCCATATTTCACCACTCCCATTTTAGCTGCACTTGACTGCTGAGTAGGCATAGACATGGACGAGGTTGGAAAGGGGATTGAAGAGGGTGACAAATCAGGATTTGCAATTGTGGAGATGTACACGTGATCCAAGATTTTCAAAAGTAGCTAGTGATTTCAATTTTTGGGTGCCCAACTTCAGACACTTTAAAGGGGCCTGATTTTCAAGGGACTTTCTAAAATCCAGGCCTTTTAACGTCTCAAGGTGGGACCCAAAATGATTTAGTCACTTCAAAGTTTGGGTTTTGGAGGGATGGGGCAAAGCTTTCACCAATTTATTGAACTTAATGCTGAATAGATCAGCTACCCTTGCAGTTTCTGGGATTCACAACCTGCCAAGGCTTTCACGGCTGTAGAGGTCATAGGTTTTTCCGCCAGATTAAGGCCTGTGGGTGCAAACATGTATAGCTAATCCTGATAAATAAGATGGGAAACATTTAGAAAATTACCACAAATACAGTTGCATACAGATCTTCTGTGAATGGTTTTAGATGCCTTGATCCGTTACATACTCCATCCCTTTCTCTAATGCTATACCATTTGCCTTTTCAAAGCACACAATTCTTGTCTTGGTGAATGATGGGATTAAGGTAGTAAAAGGGTGACACTGAGTAGTTCAAAAAATCCCGATAAATACAGCTTATTGAAAAAAGGAAAAACAGTTTTGTGAAAAAATTTGACGTTTTGAATTTTTTCCAGAATTTGAAACAAACTTTTTGCAATTTTTTTAATTGATTTCTTGAATTTTCAAATTCTCCTTTTCCCCCCATAGTGCAATAAAACTGATGATGATGATGATATAATGATCAGACTTGTTTTTTAATTTTCTTATTTTCCTTTTGCTCCTTTAACCTTTCAAAACTTCTCCAACTTTTCAAAAGCCACTGAGAAACAGAACTAGTTTCAAGTATCAGAGGGGTAGCCGTGTTAGTCTGTATCCACAAAAACAATGAGGAGTCCGGTGGCACCTTGAAGACTAACAGATTTATTTGGGCATATGCTTTCGCGGGTAAAAAAACCCCACTTCTTCAGATGTGGGTTTCATTTAGTTTCATTTTTCCTCAGTAACCTTGCAAAAGTTGAAGAAGTTTTGAGAAGTTAGAATCACACATGGAAAAAATTTTTAAAAGTGAAGAAACCCCAATACCTAGATATCATTTATTCTAGTCTATTCATTTACGAAAAGGCAGATGGGGAAAAACCCAAAAATCAAAATGTTGAAAATGGCAATTTCAATGAAGGTCTAGAATTTAAAACAAAAACAAAAAAACTCAAACAAACAAACAAAGCTTTTTGCAACAGGGTTTTCATTTTGAAAAAGGTAATTTTTCATCAGAAAAAGGTTGGACTTAAAAGTTTTGATGAGCTATACAGTAAAGCTCAAAATGACAATAAATGTACATATTTCTAGTTCTTTCTAGATTGTGGATCTGGTTTTATGTCAGGCACTTTGCTAAAGTAGTATTCTATTATCTGTATTGTTCTGTTAGGACATAGGTGTGTAGTATAACATAGGGCTCCAGGTTGAGTACATTTGCTTAAGACAAAGAGGAAATAAAAGTCAGGCAAACTCCATGTTTCCTGACTCTTTGAAGTATTGATGCACAGCTGTTTACTGCCTGAAAACCCAATCCATTTAAATCAATGAGTTGGATCAGGCCATGAGGGAGGTGTGAATCCCAGCCATGTGAGGGGCTAGTCAAGTTGGGGGATCCCAACATGTTGATCCCCTGCATGTTGTACTCTCTGCACTAATTATCTGTTCTTGTCTAGCTGATGGCTCTTTACCAAACCCCTCTGTCTCCTCTCCCCGCACCCCCGTTTCCCAACCACCAATATTGTTCATATATCTGCTTTCCATACAATCATATGGGGGTAACATGGAAGCCCAAAACACTGATCCAAAGCGGTGCACCAGCAGACTAGCCAGTCCTTGGCCACCCAAATTGTGTATGTCATTAACGCCTCATTTATATGGTGAAGTGAGTGACAGGAGAAGACTACAGCTTGAGTGGTACAAACACTTAGGCTATGTCTATGCTATGAGCAAGGTTGGGACTCCCAGCTCATGTGCACATACGTGCCCTAGCTCTCATTGAGCTAGCATGCTAACAATAGTAGTGTAGCTATGGTGGTGTGGGCAGCGGTGAGCGGTGGTGCAAGCTAGCCATGTCAAGTGCAAACTGCCTGAACCCCTTTTCTTTGTACTCTGTATAAGAGCTAGCACAAGTATGTGTACGTGAGCTGGGAATCACACCCCTAGCTCGTAGTATAGACATACTCATAGGTATATAATTGTATGTGTCAGTAGTCTCTGACATCCAACAATCCCTAAACCCCTCTGTCATTTCCACTGTGAAGTACCATTTAACATGTAGGACCAAATCCTGCTCACCTTGCTCATGCAAGTAGTCCTGTTGACCTCACTGAGACTACTCATGAGTAATTGGAGCAGGATTTGGCCCTTTGTGTATCCACAACCGATAGGGTTGCCAGTTTTGGGTGGACATATTCCTGGAGGTTCCATCACATGACATAATCTTTAATTAAATATTAATCATGGAATCCTAGGGTTAGATAACCCTTGCGGTCCCTTCTACTCTAATAACCCCCTGCCAAGATACAGGATTTGTTGTATCTAAACCATCTAAGATAGATGGCAATCCAGCCTCCTTTTGAAAATTTCCAGGGAAGGATCTTCCACAACCTCCCTAGGCAGTCTGTTCCGTTGTCCTATTGTTCTGACAGTTAAGAATTTTTTTCCTGAGATTTAATCTAAATCTGCTGTGCTGTAGTTTGAACCCATTGCCTCTTGTCTTGCCCTCTGTGGCAAGAGAACAATTGTCTCCATCTTCTTTATGGCAGCCTTTCACGTAAGAGAAGACTGCTATCATGTCCACCCCCAACCCTTAATACCCTCTTTTCCAACTAAACATACCCAGTTCCTTCAGCCTTTGCTCATATGACTTGCATTACATCCCTTTGATCATCTTTGTCACTCACTTCTGGATTCTTTCCGGTTTCTCCACATTCTTTCTTTACATTGGTGATCAAAATTGGACACAGCACTCCAGCTGACGCCTAACCAACACCAAGCAGAGCGGTACTATCACCTCCTGTGACTTGCCTCTGTTAATGCAACCTAAAATTGCACTTGCTTTTTTTGCAACAGCATCTCATTGCTGACTCATGTGGCAGTTGTGATTCACCATAACTCCCAGATCCTTCTCAGCAGTGCTGCTGCCAAGCCAGCTAATCCCCATTCTGTATTTGTGCCATTGTTTTTTCTTCCCTAAGTGTAGCACCTTATATTTGTATTTGTTGAATTTCATTTTGTTGTCTGTAACCCAGTTCTCCAAGATCCCTCTGAATCGTAGCCCTATCCTCCTAAGTATTGGCAACCCTCCCCTTCTCCCCCGCCAGCTTTGTGCCATCTGCAAATTTGATCAGCATGCTCCCTGATCCTACATTCGGGTCATTAATAAAGATGTTAAACAACATCAGACCCAGAAGAGATCCCTGTGGAACTGCACTTGAGTTCTCCCTCCAATCCAACACCATTCCATTAATAGGTTTCAGAGTAGCAGCCGTGTTAGTCTGTATTCGCAAAAAGAAAAGGAGCACCTTAGAGACTAACAAATTTATTTGAGCATAAGATTTTGTGAGCTACAGCTCACTTCATCGGATGCATTCAGTGGAAAATACATTAATAGTTACTCTTTGTTTGCAGTTTAACCAATTATGTATCCACTTAATTGGTAGTTCCGCTAAGCCCACATTTCTCCATTTTACTTATCAGAATGTCATGTGGGACTGTGTCAAAAGCCTGGTTGAAGTCCAGTAATATTATGTTCACTGCATTCCCACTATCCACCAAAGTTCTCTAACCTTTAATTCCTGGAGACTCCAGGACAATCCTGGAGGGCTGGCAACCCCAACAAACAAAGGGAGATTTGTGATTGTCTGGCATGTGTCACTTGGTTGCCTCTATCCCTTCATGCTTTTCTGTACACACATCCCAAGTGGTTGTTACTATAGCTTGACGTCTCTGACTTGGAGCAGGGAGTGCTTAAGGGACATAAGGGGCAATGTAGACCATTTTGAAATGTTAAGTGGACTTTGCTTCCTTTTTGTTCTGGAAGTACTGCAAGTCTGAGCTACTCCTAGGATCTACAGCACATACTCCTGCACATTGGTACCAACCTGGGTTCTGAGGAGCAAAGAGCATATAGTGAGCCTTTTCCCAGTACATATTGAAAATATTATGTGCAGACGGGAATATGGCATTGTAATTTAGACACTGTCATAATCAAATGGCAATATATGATAATTCAATTAAACATACTTCTGAAAACTGAAAAATAACCTGACCTCCACAGTGCATGCACAAAAGTCCCCTGGGTTTTTACTTTTTCCAGTTGCTTCTAGTTGTTTCTTTTAGTTCACTAATAGATGTTGGAATTGGATATTTATCAATGCATCTATGTAGACTGAAAGAATAAGTAAAATATGTGAAAGTTCAAGGAAAACTACAGTGCTGCAAGCATTAAAATGACAATCAAATTCTTCATATTTTATGAAGAGCTAGTGCTAAATAAAAATTATACCAGTACATCCAATAGAGTGCAGTACTGTACTTCAATCTATAAACAGTATAAAGCTCAAACAAGCCTATTGTGTTAGGTTTGAATTGCATGCTTCCTAGTGTGTGTGAGTGCTTCAGAAAAAAACCCAATACATTTCTCAAGAATCCTTTGGAATCTTAATTCTTTAACAAGATGTCGGTGAGTATAAGTTATGTAGTACTCTTACGGTTGAGATTTTTCTATTTAATTGACATCAGAGTATTGTGTAGGCTGAAAAAAAGTGTGAGATGAGACAAAATGTAAATATAGCCCAGTTCTGTAGTTTACGATTAAAATTGTTAAAAATCTGTAATTTGAAGATGATTATTATTTTCTCTTGTAAATCAGTTAAAGATTTTCATAGGAAAAGTGTTATATAAGTGCTAAATATTAATATAAATATGTGGAGGATCTTATATACTACGGTGAAAAAGTTGTGACTAATAACATGTGTGTTAGTATTAAACCATTCTTAAGCTGTGTATTACAAGAGCTGGTGTACAATTGGTGCACTACGGGACAAAGGTATTTACATGCCTAAAGATGCAGACAGGCACCTAGTGGGAAATCAGTGGAAGTTAGACAATTAGGCCCTTTTGAGAATCTGAGTAAGTACCTGTTTGCATCTTGAGGAGCCTACATACCTTTGAAAATTTGAGCCCATATGCTTTTTGTATTAAGGTAACGTTTAAGGTTCATTCCCATCCATACATTTGTACTGGTGTCTGTAAGCAAAAGAGAAAGTAGTGTGTGCAGGTCTGTGTTTACAAGTAACGCCACCTAGTATTTGGAGAGTCTAGTTTTCAACATTAATTGGCCTAAAATATTGGGGAGTATTTCTGTACAAATATCCTGATCTAAAGTTCAGTTTTTCAGCGGGGAGTAGGGGAGTTCACACATGCCTCATCCATTCTTTATTGTTAGCTCTCTGCTTTTTTATGAATTGACTCAGACCTTTGTGAAACATAAATCTTAGAGCACTTAGACCAAATTTCTGTATGAAAACGTAGGCATTTATTTGTGCTCTAAGTTAATATTAGCCTCATGAAATGTGCCAAAATAGTAATCGTATGGACTACAGCTCTCTATTTAGAATATGTGCAGTACCATTGCAAACTTCTCCACAAGGGATATCTGGACCTTTTCAGCTTAAACAAATGTCTTCCAGGAAATCATTATCTAAATTTTGTCAGACTTTCACCAATAACTATACCTAAACCTAACACATGACAGCTTATTTTTAGTTTATATAGAAATATGAGGTTTGTGTTTATGTGGCACAAAGGATATTTATGTTTTCCATGAAGATACTGTTTATGTACATCACTTTAAACTGAGACTATGGCTATCTCATATTTGAGTGACTTGCACAATAGATTTATATTATATCCCTAATATGAAATATGACAATCTCTGTTATATTAAGCAAGCAGATCAGATACACAGGTAAGCCAATTTTTTTGTGATTCACGACCAAGCTATTCAAATTTCAATTCAGTAAAAGAATCAACCACCTTGCAGTGCTTTTTCACTGGTAAATATGCCTAATTAGTTCAATATACTATTGATTATTGATTTACCATCTTTGAATGCCTGATCCAAATTCCATTACAGTAAAGGCAGATATTCCTTTGACTTCAAATTGTTTTAAATCAGGCCCATAGTTCTTTGACTTTCCATGTTACAGAGCAATGCCATCAGCTAATTTAATTTTGTACAATTAAATCTGCAAATATAGCTTCCAGTATTTTGTAAGATTTCTACAAAAGGCATGCTAGGGGTGCATGACTATGAAGGGATAGTGAGCGAGTATCTTCATGCTAGTGCCAACCTCTGCTTCTGATTTGGACAAAATAGCCATCCCCTTAAACCTTACGTAAAGTTGTGGTTAATACAGTACAATGGTTTTGTGTTCACATAGTGAAATCGTCATTTCTTTAAATACAGATAATTGTCTAGACAGAAGCAGTATTGAAGCTACCTCCGACTAGCGCAGAATGTGGCCTGAAAATGAAGCAACATATTGGCAATTTAATTAGGGATATGGAGCATTTTTCTGCTACCCCAAAAACAGAAGTGGGTCACAAGTGTTCTATCAACAACACTTTTCTAGGTATCATCCCTACTCTCAATCCTTCTGCAAGATACATTTGGGGACTTTTCTGCAATTGAAGAAACAAAGATTAAATTATTCCTGTTGACTTGCTCTGTTTAATATTCCTTAGTGGTATAAGCATCAGGTGTGAATTCCCTGGAGCCACAGGTTCAAATGCTGCAGGGGTGGACTTGGCTATTCATCTCTCTGAGATTGGTAAATGGAGTTTTATTAAGCTTAGTGTATGTGAGTCATTTGAAGAAGACCTTAAAACCCAAGATCCATTCTATGTAGATGGCAAAGACCCAAACCTGTGATCTTTTGTGTAAGGACAGAGAGGTAGTCCTTTTGCCCTGGGCCAAAATTTCCTTACTTCCTCTGTTGTGTTACATGCTCAGCACAAGTTGGCTGTTGCCCTCAATGGTGTATAGCTGGAAGGCACTACAGTAGAACCTCAGAGTTACAAACACTAGAGTTACAAACTGACCAGTCAACCACACACCTCATTTGGAACCGGCAGTAGGCAATCAGGCAGCAGGGACAAAAAAAATAACCCAAAACCCAAATACTGTACAGTACAGTAGTGTGTTAAACATAAACTACTAAAAATATAAAGGGAAACATTTAAAAAAAAAGATTTGACAAGGTCAGGAAACTGTTTCTGTGCTTGTTTCATTTAAATTAAGATGGTTAAAAGTAGCATTTTTCTTTGGCATAGTAAAGTTTCAAAGCAGCTTAAGTCAATGTTCAGTTGTAAACTTTTGAAAGAACAGCCAGAACATTTTGTTCAGAGTTACGGACATTTCAGAGTTACAAACAACCTCCATTCCCAAAGTGTTCGTAACTCTAAGGTTGTATTGTATATACACATGCAAAATACTACTATTGTTTCAGTTATATGAGTGCCTATTTTCATTTTCCAAGTGAACAAATGGGGATTTCCAATACAAATGTCATGGGATGGACAGAGGTATATGCTAGTTTTCAAGGGTCTATCTACCAAACTGCTCTTAAGATCCTCTTCAAGTTTTATCCATCAATGTTCTCTCTTCATTGTAAAATTACTGAAACATAAATAAAGGAGGATACAGAGATTTTCACTTGCCTCTCTTCCATGTTCTAAAGCTTATATTTTCTTTGTCATTTTTGAATCAATTTGTCTGTCTTGATACCACAAGAATCAAAATAGGTCTTTGAGTCCTCTATGTTGGTGTAGAAAAGATTGGAGGCCCGATTCTCCTTCATTTTACACTTGTGTAACTCCCATGGAATTTTTCCTGATTTACACCAGTGTTGAGTGTAAAGAGAACCAAGCCCTGGCTGTGAGTCGGAAAGAGTTATTATATATGAAACAGCAATGCTAAATATGTTCTATCGGTAACAAAGGGTTTGATGCTGCCATTTAATCAATCCCAAAGTAAGATACTACTCAACCTGAGTAAAATCAGCAGAATCTGAACCTAAATTAACCTCGTGAACAGCCTCCTGAATGGTGTTATTTTTATAATATTTTTGTTTCTCAGATGATTCAGGCTTACGCTGAATTTTCCTGATAAATTTCCCCCAGTTTATCCTTTACACTAGTGTACCAAGAGTCATCCATAGCAACCAGGATAAAAGACAGGGGATTTATAGCACATCTTGCAAGAAGTAGATGTTCCCTTTCTACTCCCCCAGGACCCACCCTGTTTTCTGATTAAAAAGTCTCCTCTGACTCTCCAGATGCTAAATATTAGGTTCTGTATTTTAGGTGATAGAAATTATTGCCACTTTCTGGGTCTGTGAAGATCACTTGACTGCTTGATATTACTGGTGGCCAAAACATTGTTTTACAGATGTTTTGGTGAACCTATGTTTCCTTTATGGGAACGTAATCTGGAAGGATTTGGAGTCATTTTAATATCTGGTTGGACATGTAATTTTCTGGCCCATTTATCTGCCCATAGGTCTCCACATAGAGGTATGTTTTGTTTGTGCTCTAACTAAAGATTTGACCTGTAGGAATTTGCTAGATATATGCTCTTGCTTCTGGTACTCTGGAAATCAGGTTTGCCACGGTGTGACTGTTTCCATATCATCTGGCAGACTCCATAGTCAGTGTACCTTGAGGAGTTCATAAAACAATGGTATTAATAGTGAGACTGCCACCTAATACATAAGGGGACACAGCATGAAAGTAGCATGGCCAAGTTAAGCAATGATGCACTCTGAATAATCTAGCAACTCTAGAAGACTAAATTAGTGCAATAGCTCTACATCAGCGAAAACATCCCTTTCTAATAAGGCTACTGCCTTGCTCTAGAACAGAGGTGGGCAAACTATGGCCTGCGGGCCACATCCAGCCTGCAGGACCATCCTGCCCGCCCTTGAGCTCCTGGCTGGGGAGGCTAGCCCCCGGCCCCTCCCCCACAGCTACACCGCCATGCGGGCAGTGGGGCTGCGAGGTCCTGCCACTCTGAGCAGCATGGTAAGGGGGCAGTGGTGGTGGTGGGAGGTTGAGTAGGAGGTCCCGGGAGGGCAGTCAGGGGACAGAGAGCAGGGGGTGGTTGGATGGGGCGGAGGTTGGGGGGAATGGTCGGGGGGGAACGGGGTGGTTGGAAAGGCGCAGGAGTCCCGAGGGGCTTGTCAGGTGGCGGAGGTGTGGATAGGGGTTGGGACAGTCCGGAGACTGGGAGCAGGGGGGGGGTTGGATGGGGGTGGGGTCCCAGGGGGCCTGTCAGGGGGTAGAGATGTGCATAGGGGTTGGGGGGCTTGGATAGGTGTGGGAGACCCGGGAGGGCCTGTCAGGGGGCAGGGGTGTGGATAGAGGTCGGGGCAGTCAGGGGACAGGGATAGGGAGCAGGGGCGGGTGGATGGGGGTTGGGTCCTGGTGGTGCGCGGTTAGGGGCTGGGGCAGTCAGGGGACAAGGAGTGGTGGGGGGGGGTGGATGAGGGCAGGCTGTTTGGGGGGCACAGCCTTCCCTACCCGGTCCTCCATACAGTTTCGCACCCCAAAGTGGCTCTCGGGCCAAAAAGTTTGCCCACCCCTGCTCTAGAACTCAGAGGAACACATCTACTTGTGTTGAAATATTAACGTTGTTTGATTGTTAATGACACCAGGATTTAATATCAGACACACAAGTCTCGTCTTAAACTCAATTTTCCTCTTACATACGTGAGAACTCATTGTTTATGTTGAAAAACAAGTTCTTGAATTTGACTTTTGGACTGACATGGCAGAATGTATATTCTATTATAGGATCACAACACCTACTTTGTCTCTTATTTACATTTGTTTTATACCAGAGGAACACCACTGATTTTACTCTTGATTTACTCTGGTGTAAGTATGGGGAGAATCAAGTCTGTAGTATTTAGAGATGGAAAAGACCTATATGTTCACTCATTCCATCCCTCTGCAAGTTAGGCTATATTCCACCCATTACGGGAGGTACAATATCATATATTAAATTGATACTACATGTTAAAATACAGTTAGCCAAAGCTGAGAAATATGACGTGTTCTATTGGTTAAAAATGAAGTCTTGGTAACATGTTGCTCATAATTTTGGTATATTGTTCTTAATATGAAGTCAGCTGTGCCAATTCAAAGAACCTGTTCTGAGTTTGTTTGGAAAATGCTTTAAAATGTATGTTTCTGATACTCAGTGGTATTTCATTAGCAGGTACATATTTATTCTGTTGACTAAAATTCTATAGAGAATAAATGTTGGGCCATTTAATCAGCAGGAAAGGGAGCTATACGAACTTATGCAAGCTGAGGATCTGGTTCAATATACTTTAGCCCACTAAAATGTGCTTGTGTCCATAACAATGTGTATTGCATCATCCTCATTTGGCTTATTTTCTTGAAATTTCTGATCTATCTTTGTGTGTAGCTTAATTAAGAAAACAGGTTGAGATATTCATTATGAGCTTCATCTTTCAGTGAAATGATTTTTGCATATCATTACAGAGAAAGGAATGCAAATAGTCTGTGATTGTCCTTATTTAATTGTTATAGAACGTTTTATTGCATTCACAGCCAACTGTAGAGCTAATAAGACTGTAGGATTCACTTGATTTACATGCAGCTTAGACCTAAAATACGTAAATGTTGTAAAACTAGTAATGTGAGCGTTTCAGAATTTAGCTGGAACCTTGAAAGCTACGTAAATTGATAGAGGCCTGACATATGTTACTATGTCAAAATACATATAGATTTTTAAAAAATCATTTTAATATCATCAGTCATATTGCAGCAAGAAATGTAAATGTTCATGACATTACATATGGACTGCTCTGAAATGTTCTGACAATCTGCTACGTTTGAGTGATGTTTCAAGCCTGTCTTTTTTCTTTTTCTTTTTTTTTTTTTTAACGAGTTTAAAAACACTGCTCATCTCTGTCATATGCTGTACAGGATGAAACATTTTCTTAGCAAGAATCAGACAGCCTGGGTGCTGCTGGAACACAGAGAATATGCCGCTGTTTGTTCAAAATGTAGCCTAATGAGCCAGACTAAATACAATGGACAATAGAGCTGTGGGAAAAGAAAGTGCTTTTGATGGATCTGTGTGGATCAACTGGAGCTTTAACCTCTAACTAGTTTTCATTTTTCATCTTTACAATTTCCATTTCCACTTTTTGTTGATATAAATTACATTTCAATGAATGGATCCTCCAGCCTATGTGACAGTTTTGTGTGCTCCGATAAGGAAACAGCAGGTTATGTTTGGTCTGGTTATTATCCTAGTAATCATTTTTTTGTTTTTTTTTCTCTTTCTTAGTCACGTCCTATTCCCTCACACCTTACTTCAGCAGTAGCAGAGAGTATCCTGGCTTCAGCCTGTGAGAGTGAAAGCAGAAATGCTGCAAAAAGAATGCGGTTGGATAGACAGCAGGTACTGTTGTTTGGGGTCTACCACATCCATATTTATAATTAATGGAGTGAGAGTAATTTACATAGAGTATCACACAGAGGGGTGGTACATCTCTTATATTTACTGTTAGCAAAAATAATTAAATGTCTATAGATTTTATGTTTTAAATAAATACATGAAAATGCCTTGTGTAGGTGCTTAGAAATGTGTTGAGCATATCTAGTGTGAATGGATGGATAAAGAGATTATCATACATCTGTGTGTAATAGTTGTGTACTTTATGTACTGTATGTGTGTATATTATATATACAAATAATATACATAATGTACAGTGCAGGCATAAAATATATATGTATATACAATTATATAATTATACTTTATATTATTTATATATGTATAATTTTCCTCTGTGTGTGAATTTATAAATATAATGAAGGGTGAAAAGACCTATTTGTTTTTAGTAGAAAGGTTACTGAGATATTTCCCAAACTGCTGTACTATCAGTTGTCTTGTAAATCAGTCTTTTAAAATTCATATCAATATTTATCTTATTTTATTCTTACATTATTCAGTATCTAGTATACTGTAAGTTAGAGTTGTAACTGTTTGCATTTTATTTGCTGGAAACATGCTTCCTTTCCAACTTAAAATCAAAGTGATATCCAGTCTTAAATTTTGCTTATTTAATTGCTCCAGGATCATGGTGAATGTCAGACCTTTTTATTTCAGAAAAGACATGTTTTTTATTTTATCTGATGATATTGTAAAGTAAAAGCCCAAAAACATCACAACTGTATTGAAACTTGACTTAAACTCATGGTTGATAAACTTTTTCTTTGTATGCACTTTTCCAAAGGGATGGACGTTTTGCCTTTATCTACTTTCTGTAGCCTTCCTTCACAGCCTTTCTTGGAACAGTTGATGCTTAGGATTATCCTTTGAATGCTGATAGCTAAGAGTCTGGAAATGTATATTGCTATGCCTTTTTGCTGATATTTTGTCTTTTGTGACATTTCAATTAACGTTATGGATACACCTTAAGGTCTACTAGTTACAGGTATATAAAACATCTAATAAGTGCTGGTTAGTTTAGGGGCTGTTCTCATATAGATTTTGAAGTTTTTTATGTTCTGTCATTTGCTGTCTGGGAAGCAACAAAACCACAGAACAAATGTGCTTAGCTCAGAGAGAAGAGGGAAAATGTTATATTAACAGCAGTTACTTTGGTTGCATTGATAGTCTCCAAAGGGAGAGTTGTCCTGACCATTCCTCCATGATCACAAAGATGGTGTCAGGCCAAATCAGGGTGACAAAGAGATTGACAGTGAAGAAAAATAGAACCCTTGGGATTCTCTCCAGAATGTGAAAGATTGACTTAAATAGAAACACTTCAAAACTATAGGAGGTAGCCTAACTGAGTACTATTAAGGCATTTTCTGGATTTGGATAATTCCTTTCACCTGCAGGTTTTGGTAGCACTTACAGTAACTTCTTTCAGAGTGACAGCCGTGTTAGTCTCTATTCGCAAAAAGAAAAGGAGTACCTGTGGCACCTTAGAGACTAACCAATTTATTTGAGAATAAGCTTTCGTGAGCTACAGCTCACTTCATCGGTTGCATGTAAAAGCAACTTCTTTTAATTTTTACTTCTAAAATGCATAATCTGAAGCAATGAAAACTCCCAATTAATCTTTTTAATTAAAAAGTTCATGTTAAGGTCACAAAGCTGCCTGCACAGAAGATATGTTGGATTCTTGATCCTTGCACCTTCCTCACTCTTTTTGGCAATAGGGGCTTGGGGCACTATGGAGACAATTGTAAGTAATTACATCAACGTCATAACTATAATTTTCCATTCTAAAGTTTCACGATGTGTTTCTGAAATACGTGGGCAGATTTACTTTAGTCTTATGCCTGTTTACGCAAGCATAGGCTCTGGCAGAGATCCCAGTAGTGGAACCTGTAGGGGGATGAGTTTGCAGTGGTGAAAAACAACTATGTCATCAGTCATGCCAGGAGGATCCTAGCACAGCACAGAAATTGAGTAGTCCTGGCAGGAAGCTAAGAGTGTCTGATAAGCATGCTCATTCAGCAGCTCCCTTCAATGCGCCAGGCCTTAGGAGCCTTGAATTAAAACTCTGCTCCACTTGTGCAAACCCAGTGGAGCTCAGTACTGATACCACCACTTATCGTCCAAAGGAGTCCAACTGTCCTGGCAAGCAAGGTGTAATGAACATCCCTGCTGCCAGCTCTTTTAGAATATAGCCTGTAAATAGTCTATGTATCTATATCTATATAGACCTATATATTATACATATAATATATAGGATGGGATTTTCAAAGGAGCCTCAGGGAGTTAGTCAACCAGATTCCATTGCAAACCAAAGGGAGTTAGGTACTTAACTCCCTTAGACTCCTAAGAAAATCCTAGCCATAGTTACAATATATAAATCCTGCTATGCAGAAAACTTGTATCCATCTATGCTGAAAACTGCCTGAGGCAGATATATTGCCTCTCAGAGTGAAGGGGTTGTGCAGTTGTTGATAAACCCTTTCAAGTTCTGCAGCATTCATTTCCCACTGCATGGACCCACCTCCACTTCCTTGCGTCTCCCCACATACTTCAGGGAGTCTACCGCTGTTGATGCTAGAATAACAGGGTCCTTGCACTCCCTGAGCACAAGGACTGGGATTGTGCCTGGCCCCTTCACTGGGCATATGTGGTGGTGACTTCTTGACCTCTGTTCTCTCTGACCCTGATGTCCCCTCAGGCACAACGTGTCCCATAACAGGCTGTTGGGAGTGTGTTACATACAGATCTCAAATAGGAGTTTGAGGCTTTAAAATATTTTACCTCCCAAGACAAGTATTTTAAAAATGATTTGGTAAATGGTGTTAATTTCAACAACAGTTTTGATGAATAATCAGCCCAACAAGGGTTTGAGTCAATGAAAAGATCTAATGCAAAAGTCAAATCAAAGGTAACCCCAAATTGTTTTTAGTTGTTTAATGTTTATTGAAGACAAACAGAATTGTTGATGGTACTAATTACTTTCACTCCCAGTTATTAAAAGAGAAGGCAACAAATATAAAAGATAGAGCATTTGAGGTTAAGTGCTTTATTATATTATCCACATGTAACATTGTATCCACCAGGGAGAAAAAAAAATCCCCAATAGTGCCTAAAAGGTACCGTAAAGATGCAAGCTCTCTTTGTGTACTCTTTTTTGTGTGACGGTGACAAATATTGCATTTTATGAGCAACTTCCTTGCTGTATTCTGACAAATACAATGATAAATTTGGCCCTGATCCAGAAGAGCACTCAAGCCTGTGCTTAACATGAAGCGTGGGAGAAGCCATTGTGACTACTTGCATGCTTTGCTAGACTGAAGCTCTAATGCCCTCCATGTAAAAATCCAATTTTCGAAAATAAGGTAGTAAAAACTGGCCTTTAGGGAAATAATCTATTTTCAAAATATGTGATTTATTAAAATCAGGCTCATAATGAGAAACTAACTTCAACCTTACCTATGGAGAGACCAGCATCGTTCCATAATGTTTGAATATGTAATATAAAGCATTGTCAGTTGTGTAGCTGTTTCCT
This sequence comes from Natator depressus, assembly GCF_965152275.1. Classification (NCBI taxonomy): domain Eukaryota; kingdom Metazoa; phylum Chordata; order Testudines; family Cheloniidae; genus Natator; species Natator depressus. Next base: position 73,395,434 of record NC_134235.1, read on the forward strand.
GCAAGTAATACAAACATGTTTACTAGGTCATGGTAGCTTGGGCTATAATGTTTAGCTGTCTGACTGTGTTAGATGTTACCCAACTGTTCTTTTTAACTTGAATGTATCTAGATTACCTTGAGGTTAGGCTCAGGTGGTTGGCCTGAAACCTGAATAAGTGCAGAGGATTTACATATAAGATGAATATTATCTGACTTCAGAGTATTGTCACTTCAATTTGTGTTAGTCATCCAGCAGTTATTGTTTATATTTTGTAACTACATGGCTTTATCCCACCGTACACTGGTAACTGCTCCAAGAAAAAAAGATTATGGACAAGATGGTGGGGTCTAGCTGATCTGCCCGAAGCCCAGGTCAGGAGGTGGTGTGCAAAAGCGGTACAGACCTCACCTTTACACTACCTGGTCCTGCTTCATTTCCATTCGGGATCAGACCCCTGGCCTGGATTTTGGATTGAGTTGCTTCCAGCCTATGTTCTGAGGGCTTCTCTAATTTATGTTGACTGCAAATGGGCATAAGGGACCAAAACTACAGCTGAAAGTCAGTGAGGCCCTTTTTATCTTCTTCTTTTGCAGCAGGGAGGGAATATGGCATTATCAGATCCTCTGTGCCACTGAAGGATCATGTTTACCATTGGGGTGATCTTCCCTGCGTCAGTATTAAACTGGCTTACGGGTTTACTGTGGTGAAATCAGTGCAAAGTAGTTACACTTAGTTGTAGGGTCTAGCATGTTGTGAAATGGAGAGTTTTGAATGAAACTTAGCACAGACAGAATAAAAACACATTTGTATACATACGTTGTATATGGTGAATAGGTACGTGGTAGTGACAATAGCTTTTATTGTATGCTTCATGTTAGGAACTTAGTTAGGATTAGGTTGATTAGACTGATCGGGAATAAACTGTGGAACAAATTGACTCGTCACTAAGCACACTGGCAATCTTCAGAGAAGGTGTGATGACTATGGCAGCATGAACTTTTGTGTGCATTTACCTCCTCACCGCAGCGGTGCTGGAACAATTTTTCTAGTGGGGGTGCTGAAGGCGGAAGCCATGTATTTGGGTGGTTGTTACTACTTCAAGGCAGGGCGTGTGACTGCTCCTCTAGTTCCAGAACCTATGCCTCACTATGGAACCCTCTAAGGGGTTTCTGAGGGCAGGTGCCTGCTGTGGAATCCTGGGCCACGTAGCTGGAGTTTCAGCCATAGGCCTGGTAGCGCTGCTGTGTGATCTAAAATCTTAGCAATTTCTGACTTTGCATCATTTTAGCAGGTCAAGGTAGAGGTGTGGCGTGGTCTTCACCACACCAACCCACGCCTCCATAAAGGCCGCCCAGGAGCAACTTTGGCATGTGATTCCCAGTGAGAAAAAAGACCTAGGGTTTGGCCACAGGATCCTCTCCATCCAAAACAGAGAGGGCTAACCAGATTTCTAGGAGCTGCCAGCAGGGAGCCTTGGGCCTCTGATGAATCTCCCAAAATATGGGGATGTTCTTGACTTTCAGGGAAGAGTGAGACTGGTTCTCTTTTCATCCGTGGAAGAATGAAAAGGAAAGAGATTTTTTCCCTTCCTCTCTCTGTCACTAATTTGCACTGACCCTTCCTTTTTATAAGAGAGAGTGAGGAGAAGATTGATTTCAAACAGCAAAATAAGGAAATAGAACAATACTGGAAAAAATCGTCTTTATTGTTCTTTGGACACAAACGTCGTACATAACATTATGCACCTTTTTTCTCTATTATATTTAGAATTAATTCTTACTGGTTTCCCACTTGATTACGTTGTAGGTTTTATGTATAACAAAATACTGCTTGTTTTTAAATGAGGCAAAAAAGTGAGAGGAAACTTGCCACCAAAAGAGTATCTGGGCTCATGGTAGGGGAGCGGGGCGGGGGAAGGTGGAAAGAGAAAGACAGCAGATTAAAACAGCTCCTTCAGTATGTGAGCTCTAGTCTAACTTGTCACATGTATGTCTGGATGAGTGTACGGGTCTCTTTCTCTACAAATATCCATATTTGGCAAGATCTTCAACTGGTGTAAATTGATGTAGCTCAGCTGACTTCACTGGAGCTCCATTGATGTATATCAGATAAGGATCTGTCCCATTACACACACATTATTATGTGTGTGAATAATATTCATACCTATTTCTAAAGATAGCAGACCAGATTGTCCCCTGGATTCAGGTTGCTGTGTGTCGCTCATGCAAAGTGACCTTCAAGTCAATGTACCCTGCCATGGGAAGGAACACCTTAGCACAGGGGGATCTTGGGATGTAGAACCAGCACAATGGTTTGGACTCAGTTTCCCACTCTGGGGTCGGCGTTAGTGTGTAAAGACAGGATACCATCAGATCTTTATCCATTATGCCAGAAGACATGTTCAGCACATAGACAGCCCAGGATCAGGGGAATACAAAGGTGTTTTAACTTTCCCTCTGCACCCCATTCATCTCCAAACTACACTGGGTGCTCCGTTGCCCCACCCAAGGATTTAGCCCACTATAATAGTCACTACTTTTAATTTTCAACCTGATATTAGACCAGCAAGCATTCGTTATTTCATGAGAAATCATTTTGTCATTTTAGTTTCATTATGACTGAAGAGCTGTGATTTTTAAATTAGCCGACTTTTCGGAGAGTGCTGAGCTGAAATATTGTACAGAATATACAAATTAAGAAGTAGACTTTTATAGATTTCCTCTCTTTAAAAAAGTAAATATAAAGGGTACAGCTTCCTTTTGATTCCAGAGACCAGTTCTGAGTAATAAAAATGAGACAGCTTCCTAGCCAGCCACAGGTGATGTCATCATATATTCCCTGCACAGAAACACCATAATAATAATTGTCATGCAAAAGCCAGAAGTCCAAATTAGTTGAGTTTGATTTAATTCAACTATTATTTATTATTGCCTATAAGGCAAATGTGTGGTAGTACGATGAAGCTGTCAGAATATGTGTATGTCTCCATATGTGCGTGGGAGACAATTTCTCTTCCAGTGAAGAAAGCAGTTATATTCAAATTTTCTTTAATTCTTGATAGGGGATCATACACTTGAGATAGCTTAAAAACAACTCAGTGTTAATCTCTCCATATCTGTCTCTAGTTTCATTATTTCTTCAAGTACCAAAGGAGGATCTATTTATCTAAGTGTTAAATCTAGTTCTGATTTAGTCACAACATTAACATGGACTTTCACGTTACATTTCTGAACCCCGTGGAAATCATCAGTTTCTGTAATTAAAAAATAACTTTGTTAATTATTCAGCCTTTTCATTGCCTCTTGAGTATGGCAGGTTATAGTGTGCTTTATTGTAACGGTTACACACATTTTGAAAAAAGGAACCACCTTTCCATCCGAAAGAACCCTATGACTTTACCTAATGTGATTTGTAGCCACACAGATTACCGACTAGTAATGTTCCAGGGCACTAAAAGATAATATCCAGCACCCAGAGGAGGTATATGCTTGAAGATCCCAGGTCTACACTGTACAGAGTAACATAAATGAAAGATAAATTGGCAAAGATGTGGAGACTTTAAAAAAACAACCTCTGCCCCCCTCTTCCCCTCCATTCCAGTTTTTGGCAAAATAGAAACAAATTTACAGATCTGAATGCTATAGAAGATGGTGGAGGGGTAAAAATTTTTGCTTCATTTAGTAATTTTAACAGTATTGCTTTTAGCTGCTAGAGGAGTAGAAGTAGATGACTATTAGGTTTCTGACAAAGCAATTATGGCCTAGACACATATGCTGGGAGCTGACCTGACATTTGCCTCTGGATAGTTGTCATAGCAGCAGCCTGAATAGAGCAGCTTGATACAAATGCATGCTGCAGAGTGGATGTAAGTTCTGCACTAATGCAATACATCTGAATGTTAATAAAAGTGCACACATACTGCCACTTAGCTGAAGCCACTGCTATTGTGTTTCATTCCATTTGTCTAATTCCTAAATGTTCACTTTTAAATCAATTCAGGTTTGCAAGTTTATGTTAATGATCTACCTTCAGCCAATTTGTGGCGCCTTCTCTCTAGGTGACTCAGTGGTAACAAGGGGGCTGATGCTCGGGGAAGACTTTTCAAGTACAGTTTTGTTAACAAAAGAGATGCCCAGATGCTACAAACCAGGAGCAGCCAATATTGCCGTTAAGAAAGGAAGAAATTATCTGTGGACAAATTATAGATAATTGCAAACGGTTTTGGAAGAAACTAATTTATATGGCAATCAGGGAGTGGACCATTCCAGGACCACTGTATCAGGTTTTCAGCACGGAGAAGGAATTAAGGCCTCTAATCCTTTGTACTTGAGGACTGAGAGTTAGAATCTCAACGCTGTCCTTAATGCATGGGTTCTAAATTTTGACAGTGAGCAGTTATCTCCTGGATTACAGTTCAGACAGTAGGAAAAGAGGATGGGGGATATATAATTTTGTGTGTGTGTGTGTGTGTGTGTTTACTTTCCAGATAAATGTACACTGCAGCTCTTGAGAGGAAGGAAGAAACAAATTGCAGGGTTCCTTCATGCCTCTTTTTATTCTGTTGTTTATATTCTTAATTTCTGTATCAAGTGCAGACTTGGGCAACATTTGCTACAGAAAAAGCAAGCATGCAAAAATACCTCCCAACAAAAGGCTAGATTGTGCCTTTAAGGCAATGCTTATAGTAAAGGATGGTAGGAGGCTACAGTGCCCCAGCGGGAGCATGGGACATGTTCCGCCTCAGGAACTAACAATACCTACCAGAGCTCCTCAGCATGCATGGGGAACAACAGCCCATTACAGGGTAAAGCTTTTCTCCACTTCCTCTGGGCAGGCTGGTGTGGAAGGAATAAGGCCTTGCCTCCTTCTGGCCCCCTTTGGAGCACCAAGTGTCCCTGGAAGAGCAGAGAGAAAAGACACTGCAATTGTTCCTAGCCTGTGCATGACAGCATTGCAAGGAATGGAGGGAAGACTCCTTGAGCCATCACTCCACTGTGCATCTGCATAAGGAACTAGCAGAATCAGGCTCAAAATGTTTGCATTTGAGAATGGGAGGTTTCTTGAGTCTTTTAGACTATAAAAGAGCAATTAGAAAAATCCTTTCTATTTGAGGCAATTAAAAGCAGCCTGTTAAAAACAAAAATGCTAACACAAATGTAATAGGCCAGAGGTTTCAAACTTTAGTCGATGCATGTCAGTAGAAGCTGGAGAATACTTCGCACCTCAGAAAAATCAGAATACCTGAGATTAATGCAGCTACGTACTGTACTTGGTTGTTTGAGTAGGAATTCAGGTATCTAATTTCAGGTATACAAATTGGACAGTTTTGACCACAGATTAATAAACCATCTCTGAGAATAATTTGGCATCCTCACATAAATAGACACATATATGTGCATGCACACAGGTTTTTGGTTTAGGCCTTTTTCCTCTCCCTCCACATCCCCACCCAATGATTATTTCTCTTCTGAATTGAACTACAATTTCCTTTTGTGCTTCCAAATTATACATTCTAACCACTGAGGCACAAAATGTTATGCAGGCACAATTTAGCTGGGTATGGATTATTGTCAAGAGATCAAATTATGTGCAAGCACTGAGAAATTTAGCTTCCTACCCACAATGCAATAGCCATATTGTCAAGAGGAGGAATATAAGCAGCATTGTAATTTAAACCCACTGCCTTTCAAGTTAATGGCAGAACACCTCGTGATTTCACTGGTTCAGGATTGGGCTCTTTGTTATGAATAGAGTCAGTTAGAATGGAATGTTGGATATTGCAGACAAAAATATTCCCCATCCCAAAAGGTATTAAATTTGGTACATATATTTGACAGGAATAATGCACCAATCGTGCAGTAGCAAATAATTTCATGCCTTGGACACACAGTGAGGTGAACACCTAATTTTTTATTTAAACATAGCTTTTAGAAAATTAGAAAGAGTATGGATTCATTTTTTCCATGTGGTAATTTCTCTTTAGGGTTATCCAGAAGGGTCCACATGCAGCAGAATCTGGGCATGTACAGCTGAAATAGACGCTGCTTGTTTCAGTGTAGGCACTAAAGATCCAGAGGTGTAATAAAATATTTGAAGTGGGTTAAAATTAATACCAAAACTTATCTGAAGCCTTTGGAGCTGAAGGATGAAGGCTGGACAGGCAGGTAAAGTGGCTTAGGAAATATCTATATAGCAGCCCCAGGAGTTCTTCTCTACCCCTCTTTGGAGCCGGGGTGGTCTGAGTAGGCGGCAGCATTAATCTTCTCCTCTAAGCCTGTGTAAGGATCATGGATTCTTCTTTCCCCACCATACAGTTAAGAAGGAAGCATGGATCTCTGCTACCCAGAACCAAAAATGGAGATAGCAGAGGTGGGCATTTTCTCCTCCCTACCACACACTGCAGGCCGGAGCGTGGAGACATGTCTTCCCCCATCCTTTCATGTGGATATACCAAATGAAATGTGATCTATTTTTAAACCAGTCCCATAGTCCCTTGTCTTGACTGGGCTGAGACTAGCGTCTAAGAGCCTATTCATCTGCTATTTCCTGCTTATGCTCACCTATAGGTATTGCAGTGGGAGTCCAGCTGCCCTGTAGCACAGAGGGGAAGTTATGTTTTTGAGAGTGAAGACTTGTCTACATACAAACTTGCACCAGTTTAGTTAAATTGATTTAGTTAAACCAGTACAAAAACCACTGTGTGGACATGGTTTATTTCAGTTTAGCTGAAACCTGTCTCTAATCAACTGAAGTTAAACTGAAATAAACCACGCATAAACCAAAATAAGTGTCCACATGGGGTTTAACTAGATCTCTTAAAATTCACATCTAGTTAGATGTGTGCAACACTCCATGTATCAACAAGTTGTTTATGTGCAGCAGCAAGGAAGATATTTATATAATCCAAACATTGGCCAGACATCCCCAAACTAAGACTATTTTTCAAAGTAAAAATAATGAACCAAAAATACACTGCCCCAGAACAGCACCAGCTGCTAGATGCCAGGCATGGAGCAAGGCAGCCAGGCATACTGTGGCCTGCAGCCCAGGCAACATGCCAAAAGAATCCTTCTCTAGAATAAGGAAATTTGGGGTACTGATCTTTAATGCAGTGCACAAAGCCACTGCTTGTGACTTGTGATATTTCTTATCAGCCTCCTTCTTTATTGACTCCTTTAATTAAACAAATCAGAACCTACACTTTCCTAAGGCCAGTAAAAGGTTGCTATTTTGTTTTTCTTGTTTATGCATTCTAGTTTGAAAACTCACTGACTCTCCGTAAGGGAATGAGAGGGTCATATCCCAAGAGCATTTACTGTTCATCTACTGACTTGTTTTAAAATGTAAAAATCTTACTTTATCAAAGGTAATGATTTTGGGGCTTGGCTCACATACTGCACAGTAGCAGGTCAAGGTGAAATTCATAATAGGAGAAATTTCCTTTTTCTTAGGGCCATATTTCTCTCTTCCAGTAAATGTGGGTTTTTTTTTAAAGTGTTCAAAATGTATGTATTTGCTTCTAAGATTTTTTTCTTTAACTACAAAAGTCAGGTTATACTGGAGGCAGTGTATGAAAGCAGACAGCACACATCAAATGCATGCAAGAAATTTTAGTTTTCACAAATTTACAGTTCAAATTTAACAAGGCAGACTTGAAATAGAGTAACTACATATCAAACAGCCATAATGAAATAAAAGATAAAACACTTTAGTATCTATGATTCACTATGTTCATACAAATAATTTTAAAACATTAGCTATTAAAAGCTTTCCAGCTGGCTTCTCACTCTGCAGAAAATTTTGTTCTGTTTAACTTTATAGCAGAATAATTTGAAATTGCTAAATGCAAACAGTATATGTGCACACTATGTAAGTAGCAAAGCTTCCCTTAAATACTCTTTCATTTAGTCTTTATAACTTGTAAATCCATTCAATAAATACCTGAGCCTGTGTTTGAAGACAGGCAGTAGGCATCAAATGCATCCCAAAAAGTGCTTGCTCACTTTTTATTTTCTTCTGGTCAGGAGAAGTAGGTTTGTAAAGACAGCTATCAGTCACTTGGTACCAGAATTCACCCATTAAGGAGAACATTTACATAAACTTTTCAATACTCAAACTCCTACAAATCTTATTTTTCTTCTAAAGAAAGAACTCTAACATATATACATTTTACTTGAGTGGTAACAAATAACCAGCACCAGTCTCACTCTTCATGTCAAGGTTGTCGTCTTCTGGTTCTAAATAAAGAAGAATTTATTTCAGAATCTGATTTTATAGTGTAATCTGCATATTCCAATATATGTAACATGAAGGTTGGAAATAGTGTCCAGTTATCAGAAAGCAGCAGGCACAATACAACAGGATAAAGCTCGAGCTGATGCAACATGTAATGTTACCCCACAGGTTTTCAACAAATGTCTTTTGTTTATTTAATTCTCCAAGCCCTAGATCTAGTAGGCGTAGCACAAGCTGTTTGGTGTCAAGAAAAAGTGCTATCAGTAGTGGGAATTCTATGAATTGCAATTCTCTCAGTGAAGAGACCTGCAGTAAGAGGTTTAACTGTGGCAACCCTGATAATATTGCAATTTTAAAATCTGCAAAACTGGCACAAGCAGCGCTCTAAAAGTCTCCCACACACTTCCCCAAAACATCCCTAAATAATCTGATTGACACATTTAATATTTCTCGTTTTTGGCACTGCTACTGCCATTGTATCATTGACTTCAGTGGAGCTATGCTGATCTACAGCAGCTGAAAATCTAACCCATCACATTCACTGCAAAATGTAGATATATTAGATTAAAAAGAGGTTGATGGTGTAACTACGATTGCTAGGATGAGACATCTTCATTTTAATCAAACACCAGTATTTCATTCTGTGTTCTTCAAATGTACATGTACCATGCTCAAAGAGCTAAGTGCTGCATAGCAAAATTTGTGCTGAATGAGAACAATAGACTAGGAAAGGAGGAATTCCTCCTGCTTTGCATCACAGTTCATCAGTAAATACTATGTCATTGTCATCATACATCAGTATCAGTGGTACATTGATTCATCCAACTCATCACCTGAAGGCAGAACTGTTCACGGGTTGAGAAAAGATGACATAGTTTCCATGGGTTTCAGTTTGATTTTGTTTTGAAGAAAGTTCAGATATTTAAAGACTCATCCATTTGCACTGCCCACGAATTGGAAAGTTGCAAAAAATGATCATCATCCTTGTTCTGCAAGCAGTTGTCCATTGCAGACGATATTGGCTTCCAAAGGCCCTTAGCGGATACACCAAACCACACAGTTCTCTCCTAAGCAGAACCCTTACTCCTTCGCCGCAAACACTTCATGTGGCGTTTGTTTATTCTCAGATTTTCATTTACTTTTATTCTAATAAGAGATGTCCTGGAAGCTGGAGTTCTTTATCCAGTGCCTCATGTTTATCATATTTGTCATTCAATGACTATACTATTAGCCTGGTGGTCTACGGGTAACATAATAACACTGCTCCCATATTCTCTTGCTTCCAATCCACCTGGGCTCTGAGCTCTGTGGAGGCACCACAAGAGAAGGAGTATTTCACATCCTCCTCCGAACTGCTCACCTCTGGCAGGCTGGAAGAGTAAGTTCACGTCTCCGGAGAAAAATGCATCTAGCCTTCCTTTGCACAGGGAACGTTGGTCACAATGTGAAGTTAAAATGGCAAAAATATATGAAGATCCCGAAAGGACACTCCTACCAAACCAAGGGCTAAATCTTGGCTTTAGCATGAGCCCTGAGCAAGGCCCCGTGCAATGTTGCATTGCCTCTGGGTCTGCCCAAGAAGGTGACTGACTCAGAGTCACAGCCTGCCTCCGTATCTCCTCACTGCTCTTAGGAGGAAGTTTCCTGCACGAGGCCTATGCCCAGAGCAGCATACCTTCCCGACATACCAGCTATACTAACTAGTCCACTGGGGGTGGAGCCAAGGCTCCACTTGCTGTCTGCTGCATTCTGCCCATCTACGCAGCAAGGGCATAGCAGCTGTGGAGACACTCTCCTCCCAGCACTGCAGCCTTTCAGCTGCTGTCTTCGTTTGAATGCCTGAGTTTCTTCACAATGAATATTGAAGCAATGACCATAATAGGTACATTACTAAAGGGCTGTGCCCATTTTAATCACTCCGCAAAAACTCTCTGAGTTCATTCCAAACCAGGTGGAATTCTACCTTCTATTTGATTGAAGATATTCTTAATCAGAAAATAGCAGTCTTTGGACACAGCATTTAAAATTTCATGGGGGAGGCACTGTTTTTCATTCAGCTCAATGTGCCATGCTGGAACACCTGCTGGAAACCATTTGCAATTGCTGCCAAAGACATCAGCGGTGAAACTCTTAATTAGTTAAGTTATCCACTTTGTCCACATGTTCAAAACTTTAAAGCAAGCACAGACCTCAGCCATGTCCCTGCATATAGTCTCCCTTTTTTTTTTTTTTTTTTTTTTTGCATAATACAAAACCCCCAAAACAATTTGGCAAGGCTGGTCGTCTCAGATCAATACTAAAATAGCAGGGGCTGCAGCATTAAGTGGATTAACTTGCAAACCACCTGCCCCATTGTACCTGGTTCAAGCATCTGTCATTAGTCTCTCCCTTTGTGAGCACTAAATTCAGCCACACAGTTTAAATTGAAAGACTTTTTTGCATCTCTTTGTCCACTGGTGGAAAAAGATCAAGGCATGGGCAAAGCATATATACTAACCCACTTTCTAGACCCTCACTAAAGAATGGCAGACTTCTCCCAGACAGTATAGATACTGATAAAGACTTGTCATTTTTTATTTGATGAGGTAGAGGCCCTGCTCTTTAAAACAAGAAAATTTCTCCTTCTCCAGTAACTTAGTCATGGAGTTGTCCACACACTGACCTCTGGGGTTGATTTCTGAAACTGAAATGTCAAAAGGGGAAAGTGTATGTTGCTCTCCAGCTATCAGAATGGATAATGAACTTTGCTAAAACTGATGTTGGCATGAAAGATGATCCCTTTGCTGTGCTGCTGTTCTACCAAAAGCATTTCATCAACACTTGCTGCTCTGATCATTTTGATTTGATAACCAGCACCTCTTCTGAAAAGGTTTTCCATTCGGCAGGTGAAGTAGCAGTGACCAAAGAATTAAACATTTCAGTCTATGGTTGTGGTTCTGTCAGAAATGCAGACGCGCGAGATCCATTTCCCCCTCTTCTCCACATGGCACATTTTTATTTTGATCTTTTGCATTGCAATCCCGTGCTTTCATGTCTTGTCAAATGTTGGCATCTATAGCCTTTGATGGTGGATGGTGATGTTGGCAGTTCATTTTAGTATTTATAGCCTTAATGCAGAAGGAATCTACTGCTCTTCTAAACAGAAACTAGTGCAAGCCATTCTGATCTTTGTTCTCTAGGCTGTATCATGAAGACTCTTCATATAAAATTGTTTGTTATTTTTGTCCCTAAAATATAAATAGCCCAAAGAGTTTCAAATACTGAACTCCAGAGAGGAATCCAAACTAAATATCTGGAGTTTTTTGGGGTACACATCAAATACTGTAGTATTTGCAAAAGTATCTATATTTTTTTGTATAATGTAATGACCGTGCCAGAAAAGTTAAAGCTACGTATATGTGCTGCCCTTATAGTCATGGTCAAGTTTAAAGGTTCATTTTGGTTCAGACAGGAACCTGAAAGTTTGAATGGTTTGAATGAGTGGACTATCCAAATCTTTTTGGTCTGCAAAATGGGGCTGTAAATCTCACAAGAATAAGGCTTTCTAATGAGATTTCTATAAGACCCCACTTATGTTCAGGCTTAATATACTACACTTGCAGCTTTTGTTCTGATGCTTTGGTGCTTCCAGTCCTGACAGAGGCATGTAAACGTGAGAAAAACAATTAGGATAAAGTTATCAAAACATTTCCAAACAACAAAAATGTTGAGAAACAGTCAAGTTCATTGTTGTATCCTTAACTCATCAATTGGGGAAGGGGGAATGACACAAATGGAGTCCTTCTGTTAGCCTGTGGTAAGACAGTTCTCAGCCCTAGCATCTCGCTCTTTAGCAGGAACTATGTCCACTGGGTTTGTAGCAGTCAGCCTTTAAGGAAAGGAATCTGTGCATCTCTGAACAATGGCCACTCTCTTCCAAGTAAGGATCAGCCTTCATCACCAGACCTGTCTAGAGAATGTTAGATGTCTCCTGGGGCTTTCAATGGAATGAAAATTGTAAAGTGTCCTCATGACCTAGCCAAAGATGGGGAGAAGCACTTGGCACAGAAATCTTTCTTGGTTGGTTATCAGAGAATGAGGGCTGCTTCTTCTTCGAGTAGTTTCCCTGTGGGTGCTCCATTCTTGGTGTGCATGCTCCCCACGCACCCTGGATTAGAGACTTTCATTAGCAGTGTCCATTCAGCCCAGGCTTGTGCCATTGGCATCCCTGTGCCCTGCACTGATGCTATAGCAAGCTGCGCAGGCAAACCACTCCCTCAATTCCTTCTCAAGTGCCTCGGACCAAGACAGACCTAGCGTGTCTGCTTCTTGCCTGCCGCACAAGTTTTGGAGCTTCTTGTTAGTTAGCTAGTTAATTTAGTATTTGGGTTTTTTAAAAGCTTTTCTAGTTATAGAGACTCCCACCAGGGAAATTCTCCCTGTGAAGGACATGCCCAGTTCACCAGGGTTCAGATGCTGCCTCTTGTGTAAAGAAGCCATTCCAGTCAGTGACAAGTATCCGAAGTGTGTTCGCTGACTGAGCTAATCACATGTGCTGCAGAAGTGCAACTTCGGCCCAGCTCTGAAATCTAGGGCTCGGAAGAACCAGGAAGTCAAACTTCGACTACTTATGAGGGAGTGTTCCATCTGCCCCACTTCAGAACCAGGTCAGGACCCCCCTGGACATCAGTTTCCAGGAACCTTCAGTGCACCTTGATGCAACATTCTCAGAGGCGAAATCCTCAGAGAACCCCAAAGCCTCTCAGAAGAGAAGATCTATTTCCCCTCCCAGTGATTTCCCCCTCAAAAAGACTTCAGTCTCCAGCCAGATCTATGGCCTCTGACAGGTCTTCCTTGAGGCTCAATACCATAGGTGGGAAAGGTTCCTTCGGTATAAGGGACATGGGAAAATGCCATGGCTCTAAGACTAAACAGGGCTCTGGGAAGACCCTGGTACCATCAGCTGAGGACTGTATCAAACATAGAGGATTGATACCATCATCTTGAACTCCACTCGCTGTGCCCTTAACAAGTGTCACAGTACCATGTAAGCCTTTAACTTCATTGGCTCCAGCCTCAAAGCACTCTAAGGCTCTGGTACCATCAAATAAGGATAAACACTCAGTACCGCAACATTCTTGGTAACACAGAACTTCCAATACCAGTGTCTTCATTGTCAGCAGGTACCAAGAACCTCTTGGTCTCTGGAACCCTTCACCTCCCTGGTGCTGTCTCCCCCTTATTCTCTGGGAGCTCCTCCATTAGAAGAAGAGGCTGATAGTGATGATGACTTTCCCTCTGCTTCTTCCATTTCAGTGCAGGGTTCTCCAGTACACCCTTACACTAGCCCCCCCCCCATCCCAAAGGAGAAGGAAAGATGCTCTGGGACCTCAATATTCCTTGAGGGAGCAACCCTGGATGCCACCCCTTCCCATGTATGGGCCTCAATGGTCATAATGGGCAGGCAATTGTTGGCAATTCTCTAGGGCCCCAATCCTATCGCATCAGGATGATAGGGACACCCAAGCTTCCCCTTCCCATCAACAGGAGGAAACATCTGAGGAGCAGGAGTCCATGGCAGACAAAGAAGCCATGCCTCAGACCACCATCTCATCCTCTTTGCTGGATGACACCCTGATACCTTCCCCCAACCTATAACTGATTTTTGCCAGTTCTAGGATCTTGTTAAGCAGATGGCAGACTCTCTGCAGACACCCCTCAAGGAGTTCAGGGAACCCCAAAACAAGCTACTGGATGTTTTGCACTCTGTGACGTCACCTAAAGTTGCCTCCCCATTAATGAAGCTCTACTGGAACCCACTAGAACCATCTGGCAAACCCCAGCTACAGTGACACCCACTCATAAGAGGGTGACATAAAATATTATGTCCAAGGACTCTGCCTTCCTCTTCTTCCACCCACTTCCCAATTCTCTGGGTGTTGATGTGGTGAATGAGCGGAGCAAACAACACCATTATAAATCCACCCCATATGACAGAGACCAAAAGCGCCTGGACCTCCTGGGGAGGAAGGCCTACTCATTGGCTACAGTGCAATTTCATATTGCAAATTACCAAGTGTTGATGGTCAAGTACGACTTTATCAACTACATGAAATTTGGGTTGTTTATTGAGCACCTTCCCCCAGATCAAAGGGAACAATTCCAGGCCACTATTGCTGAGGGACAGTTGCTGGCAAGAACATGCTGTCTGCAGTTTGCAGACAGTGCTCCATGCTGCCGACACCACAGCCCGTGCCATCTCTATGGTGGTGGTGACGTGCAGGGCATCCTGGCTGCAGTTGTCTGGCTTCCCCAGGAAGTTCATAATATGATTGAGGCTCTCCCATTTGATGGACAGAAGTTGTTTGCAAAGAACATTGAGGAGTCGTTATGTATCTTTAAAGATTCCAGGGCCATATTATGCTCATTAGGCACCTATACATCTGCAAACAAACAGAAGTTTGGCAGATCACAAACAGCTCAGAGATCCCACCCTTATACAATTCTCTGGATTCAACCCCCCCCCTCCTCAGGAGGAGGCACAGATTCCAGAGAAAGAGACCCTCTAACCCATCTGATGTGGCTCAGCCACCAGGCATCATCATCAAAACACCAGTTTTGACAGGATAGTCTAGGGTTTGAATTCCCACCACTCGTTAGCCTGCCAGGTTCAGTGTTTTTCCCACCTTCCCCCATTTGGAAACTGACTCTCACTCTCCCATGCATTCTGGAAGCAGACACCTCAAACAAATGGGTGTTGGAAGTAATATCAGGCGACACCGTCCATTTACCTCCCTCCCTCCCTCCTCCTCATTCCCTTCCCCATCCCTCTTTAGGGACCCATCTCATGAGCCATTGCTAAGGCAAGAAGTAAACATCCTTCTTCATTTAGGAGCAATAGAACCAGTACCTGCTCAATACAGGGGAAAGTGCTTCTATTCGAACTATTTCCTCATACCAAAGAACGGAGGGTGGAGACAAATTCTAGATCTGAGACTCCTAACAGATTTGTGAGACCCTATAAATTCAGGATGGTGACCCTGGCAGCTATAATTCCTTCTCTAGATTCAGGGGCTTGGTTTCTGGCCCTCGACCTCCAGGATATGTATTTCCATATAGCAATGCACCCACCTCACAAGAGATTCCTCTGATTTGTGTTAGGCCAGGATAGTTTCCAGTATCAAGTGCTTACCTTCAGCTTCTTCACAGCTCAGAGAGTATTCTGAAAGATTCTGTTAGTAGTGGCTGCTTACCCGTGTTGCCAGACTATAGTGGTAGTCCCATACCTCGACAATTGGCTACTTGAATTGATCCTACCAAGAAGTGTTGTCTGCCACAAGGACAGTGTTTTCTCTGTTTTTGGACCTGGGCCTCCAGCTGAATGTAGAAAAATCCACACTAACACCTGTTGAATATACAATTCACAGGAGTGTGTCTGGATTCTCTGGTATCCAGGGCATCCCTTCCCCTGGACGGGTTCCAGACATTACTGAGCCTCATCAAAATAACTCAAGACAGTCCCCAGACCTCAGTCAGAAACTGCCTTCAGTGTCTGGGTCACGTGGCCTCTTATACTTTTGTGACAGAGCATGCAGTTACACCTCTGCTGTTTCCAGGGGTGGCTCAGAATGGTTCGCTAACCAGACACACACATTCTAGACAACCAAGTGTCAGTTCCTCAGTGAGTGAAGCATTCCCTAGACTAGTGGGAGATTCATTGCAATGTAGGGGCAGGGGTCCCCTTCCTCCAACCAGCCCCAACAGTGACTGTAACCACAGATGTATCTCTGTTGGGCTGGAGGGGGCACCTAGGCTCTCTAGGGCAGGTGATCACCTCAATAGACCATCCTCCATGTCAACCTCCTGGAGCTCAGAGTGGTAAGAAATGCCTGTCATCAGTTCCTTCCTCTCATCAGACACAGATCTATCAAAGTCATGACAGACAATGTGGCCTGCATGTTTTATATCAATCGTCAAGGAAGGGCAAGACCCCCTTCCCTCTGCGCCCAAGCAATCAAGTTGTGGAGTTAGTGCATAAGGCATCAGATAAGGATCTCAACAATGTATCTGCCCAGCATACAGAATGTCATGGCCAACTCATTCAGCAGGTGCTTCTCCCAAGAATACGACTGGGAGTTGGATTCTTGGGTTCTACCCAGAACCTTTCAGACTTGAGGGTTTCTAGAAGTAGACCTTTTTGCTACGATTGCAAACAAAAAATGTCACCTGTTTTGCTCAAGGGGAGCTTTAGGTCACAAGTTCACCGGGAGATGCCTTCCTCCTGCCTTGAATGGACAGAATGTTTTATGCCTTCCCTATGATGCCTCTCATCCTCAAGGTGATAAACAAGATCAAGCAGTGCAAGGCCAGAGTCTTTCTAATAGCCCTGGCATGGTCATGGCAAGCGTTCCCTTACCTGTTTCACCTGGCTTTCTAGCCTCCAATAGATATTCCAACACATACTATTAAATAATAGAAAAGTTTCTACCAGGACTACTTACCTCCAGAATCAGACCCGATTTGGCCACTAGTGCAAATTCCACAATGCTGCACCTGAATCTGCCCCACTTCCTCTCATTCTGGAGTACCTACTACAGCTTAAGAAGTCAAGACTGTCCCTTAATTCCATCAAAGTTCACCTGGCAACCATAACAGCCTTTCATACTATTGTTAAAGGTTTCTCTCTGTTTGTTTCCCCCCCACACACACACACACAACTGCAAGATTTCTGAAAAGCTCAGTCAATCTCGTCCTACAGATAAAGGTTCCCACTCCTGCTTTGGACCTGAATTTTGTTCTCAAAAGCCTCACGAAGCCCAGGTTTGAACCAATGGCGACTTGCTTCCTATTGAATTTATCAAGGAAAACCGCTTTCCTAGGGTGATTACCTCAACCGGCAGAGTTGGAGAGATTGGAGCTTTAATGTCAGACCCCCATTCACAACATTTCACAAGGATAAGGTGTCCCTATGGTTTTCTCCCTAAAGGTCCCCAGTTTTCTCCCTAAAGTGACTTTGAATTTCACCTGAATGAGACCGTATACCTGCTGGTTTTCTTCTCAAAACTGCATACTTCCAACCAGGAGACCGTTATCCACACTCTAGATGTCAGGAGGGTGTTATCCGACTATCTGGTTAGAACTAAACCATTTTGTAAATCCAATAGACTTTTCTTTTGATTGTAGATGGATCTAAGGATTCCGCCATTTCTACCCAGGGACTCTAAATGGATTTCCAAGTGAAAGCCACCAGGCTGTCGACATTCCACCCCCATCAGCATTTTGGAACACTTGACTAGAACACAATCTACATCTCTGGCTCTCCTTAAAAATTTCCGTTCCAGAAATCTGCAGGGCCACTACATGGTCTTCATTACATACTCAGTGGTAGAAGAGGACAGAACAAGGAGTAATGGTCTCAAGTTGCAGTGTGGGAGGTCTAGGTTGGATATTAGGAAAAACTATTTCACTAGGAGGGTGGTGAAGCACTGGAATGGGTTACCTAGGGAGCTGGTGGAACCTCCATCCTTAGAGGTTTTTAAGGTCATGCTTGACAAAGCCCTGGCTGGGATGATCTAGTTGGGGTTGGTCCTGCTTTGAGCAGGAGGTTGGACTAGATTACCTCCTGAGGTCTCTTCCAACCCTGATTGTCGATGATTCTGTGATCTCCTATCGAGCATGCATGGGGTGCACCGACACCAAGGAGAACCTATAGAGACAAACATCTTGAAGAATCACAGTTACTGCACAGCATGAGTAAGCTCTCCTTTGAAAGTTTTAAAGACTTACCTGATTTACCTGAGAGACTGCGAAGAATCCAAAGGGTCAGCTTCCAATGGAAATTTTGTACAAGTTTCAGCCAGATGTAAACTTTGTGGTTGAGTTATTAACCCCCGAACACAAGGAATGGAAATTTTTGTGAGACACGCCTTTCATATAGAGGCATGAAAGCATTGTACGACACTGAAAACAGGCCATACAAATGCCAGACTATAGTGATAGTCCCATACCTTTCTGAGTATGTAGTGATTATGCACTCAGATACAGATCCTCAGTTGGCATAAATCATAATAGTTCCACTGAAGTCAGTGGAACTAATGCTAACTTATACTAGTTGAGCATCGGGGGGCGGGGAGAGGGGGAAGGATAGCTCAGTGGTTTGAGCATTGGCCTGCTAAACCCAGGGTTGTGAGTTCAATCCTTGAGGGGGCCATTTAGGGAACTGGGGCAAAAATTGGGGATTGGTCCTGCTTTGAGCAGGGGGTTGGACTAGATGACCTCCTGAGGTCCCTTCCAACCCTGATATTCTATGATTCTATGATCTGGCCTCAACTGTTCAAAAAAAAATGTCATCTTAAAGGAATATAAAAAATGAATACTTTAAATTTACCCCGGGCATAGGGTCCACACAAGGCCTATGCTTGAGTCCTATGTTGAACTTCACTCTATATGCATTGTATGCCTGTATTTATTTGATTCAGGCCTGTCAGGGGGCTAAATACATCTTTGTCTTGTTCAGTGGATAGTGATCCCAGAACAAACATTGTTAATGGGGCTTAATAAAGTGGGAACCAAAACTAAAGCCAAACAAAATCACATCTGTGCCCTCTTCAGAAATAAAATTTTCGTCACTGCTGATCACACTCAGTCAACAACTTTATTCAAATTAAAATAAAAGGAAAACTTTGCCCCCTATGATGTGCCACAGTATTATTCTGCTATCTGGGTTTCCAGATTTATTGTTCATAAAATTCAAACCCAAGAGAGTTAATCTGACGTGATAAACCTAATATAAAGCATAGCATTGTGTTAGGACAGCGTATACTATAGACAGCTCTGTTCGCCATGCCCACTATTGACGTTGCTTGACATGTCCCATTGGAAGTCCCTGTTTTCAGTTGCTTATAAGTTTTCCAAACTTTAATCTTTTGAGCTGAATGTCTCTGTGCCTGATTTTTTAATTTCACCCAAAATTATTCTGCTGTTTTCAAGAATCAGGCTAAGGAAAAATATATTGTTTTACCCATGTTAAAAAATTCTGGTTACTTTTCCTTTGAAAAGCTCTAGCACTTCCATGCTACAAATTTGGCAGGGGTGGCCTATCTGTCAGGGATGAGCTTTTTGCTCCCCCTAGGAAAATCCACTCAAATTTTGCCATGTTCGAAACCTTGGGGTTTGGGATACAGGAGTGGGCTCCAGGCTTGGGCAGGGGATTGGGGTCTGGGAGGGGATGAGGGCTCTGGCTGGGGGTATGGGCTCTGGGGTGGGGCAGGGGATGAGGGGTTTGAGGTCCAGGAGAGGTCTCCAGGCTGGGGGGTGGGGATGAGGGGTTCAGAGTGTGGGAGGGGGCTCCGGGCTGGGGCAAAGGGCTAGGGTGTGGGAGGGGGTACAGGCTCTGGGCTGGGGGTGTGGGCTCGGGGGGGGGGGCAGAAATGAGGGATTCAGGGTGCAGGAGGGGGCTCTGGGCTGTGACAGGAGATTGGGGGGGTAAGGCCTCCAGCTGGGGGTGCAGGCTCTGGGATGGGGCCAGGGATGAGAGGTTTGGGGTGCAGGAAGGGGCTCTGGGCTGGGGCTGAGGGGTTCGGAGTGTGGGAGTGGAGAGATCTGGAGCAGGGGGTTGGGTGTGGGAGGAGGTTTGGGGTGCAGGCTCTGGGAGGTGCTTACCTCAGGCAGCTCCCGGGAAGTGGCGACATGTCCCTCTTGCTCCTAGGTGCAGAGATGGCCAGGGGGCTCTGTGCGCCGCACCTGTCTGCAGAGATGGCCAATGGGAGCTGCGGAGTTGGCGTTCGGGGCAGCGCCTGCACCGTGGGCAGGAGCAGCGCATGGAACCCCCTGAACCTAGGAGCCAGAGGGACATGCCGGCCGCTTCCGGGAGCTGCATGGAGCTGGCCGCTGCAGCCAACCGGACTTCTAGCGGCCCGGTCAGCTGTGATGACCAGAGCCACCAGGGTCCCTTTTCGATTAGGTGTTCCAGTCGAAAACCGGAAGCCTGGCAACCCTACTTTATGTTCTCACAAGTGATTGATGGAGATTATGTTTGACCCATATTGCTGTGCGTGGTTTTTTTTTTGAAAGCTAGTCTTCAGCTGCTTGGAATATAAAGTGCAGTTTTTGTGTAATGTACATTTTACAGAAACGCACATTTTTCAAATAATGTACTACTCTTTAATGTATACTTAATCACTTCTGTGGTTAGATAATATATGTATGCCTACTGTCTTAGGAAAAGTTTCTCCTTCATTACACACTTAGGCTCATAAGTAGAATGTATTTATTGTGATAAATGCCATGGTAATGATCTTACCAAGCACGTGTGTAGGCTCCTATTTTCTAAAACAAATAAGTAACTTATTTCTCAGAATGAATTGTGCCAAAAAGGTATTTATGCTCTTCTCTGGTCTAACCCATGTGTTCCAACAGCTCCTGGACAATGTGCTCAGGTCCTAAGTACTTGCTTTACGAAATGGAAAGAGAAACATTTTTAGAAGGATGTGATCTCATTTATTTTCAGAATGATGATGATTTTAGTCAAATGCTAGGTGAACAGGTGTCTAGCCATAAGTGGATCAGACTTGATATTAAAGGTACATTTATAAATAGTTTAGAAAGGGTTCATAAATGGTTTATAGGTTCTATAAGCATGTTACAGACAGGAGTAGCATGTTGTAAGAATTGACTATCCATTTATTAAAATATCTATTAACCATTTATTAACCCTTTGTAATCTAGTTATAAATGTGTCCTTAATATAAAGTGTGACCCATGTCAGCATTTTAATATGCTCGTCATGATTTTTGGGCGCATCACGAAAAACACAACCACAGTTGGCAATAGTTGACACTCTTGTTGGCAGTCTCAGTGAAGAAGCCAAAGATGGAATGCATATAAAGTTTGGAGCACTCTCAAAAATTAAGGAAACAATGCCAATTTTTATACCAGCTGAGACTCTGGCCAGTAAATCTACGTCAGTCTTTATGCAGTACTTTGGCTTATGCTGTACTTGTTTTGTGAATAAAATAGTCTCCGGTTCTGTCAATCCACAATTTTTAAATACATTTTTAAACAATTAAAAGGAGCTGGTAGTGTCATGTAATTGTAGATTTCACTCATGCAAACAATGGCTCTAGAAGTGGCTTCAGTGCAGAATCTTACAGGCTTAACTCAATTTTCTTGTTTCCCTTTACAGTATGTTCACCAGATCCCTAGTCAAAAAAAGAAAACTTCCTACTGTTTTCAAACCCATAAAAATGTTGGGTTTAGTCAAAGTGGACAGAAACACAAGCTTATTTTGGTATTGTTTTATACTTTTTAGTTTTAATCTGTTCTGGAATTTTATTTTATTTTATTTTTTTGTTAAATAATGGGCCAAAAAACCTTTTTGTCTTGTAGGAAAATTGTATACAGCTCTATCTAGTCCTCTGTTTTTAAAAATATTCATGCCTGTTTAAAAGGAAAAGACCAGTGCAAATGTAGGCAAATTAGGATTACAAAATTTCAATATGTGGCAATGCAAGTGGTACTCTGACCACTGTTCCTTTCAGCTGTGCTCCCAATACTGTTGGGAAACAGTGAGCAAGCATAGGTTCTTGGAAAATAGCATCCTTTTCTTTTCAAACACATTACTAGAGTTTTACCATTCAATGTCTTTTTTCATAATACTGAATATTCCTCAGCGAATAATATAAACATTTCCGCAATGTGGGTTACAGGCATCATTCCATACAGGCCTGTGTTGCAAAACCTGAAGCAAAGACTACCAGTTGTTCTGTTGTACCTACCAAGAAAGTATTGATCAACTAGCATAGAACATCAAAAATCTCAGAGTTATGGCACTGTAGGTTGTGTCATTTCCAAATTTTAAAAGCAAAGACACTTGAAGGAAAGAATAAATCTGTTGTAGAACATGGTATAAATATCTAGGTAGACAGAGAGAGTATTTTTTATCCAAAGTACAATTGCAAGGACAAAGTAGGAGGAAGCTGATGCTTTTTAAAACATGAGGGAGCCCTGTAAAAGAGGATTGAGAGCCCGACCTAACTCCCTTTGAAGTCAATCTTTTCATCAACCTTGCTGGGAACTGTATCAGGCCCTGAGCGAGTATGTGAATGGAAATATCATCTAGTTTTGGAAAAAGTCCTCATATCAAATCAGAAAATAAGGCAGCAGCTTTGGGGATTTTAGGGAATGGATGATGATTTAAGCTTTCTTGCCAAGCTAAAACTTTACTGCATAGCTTATTGAATATTTTCTCACAGGAAAAAAACTCCATTCTGCTTTATAACAGACAGCATGACCTTTGAAGATAAAAAGTAAATTACATTAAACTTTTGGCAAAAATACATTGCAGTTTTTATCCTTTATTTGGATTCTTATATGTTATTGAAGAGAACTTATTGTGGAATTCAGTACAGCCAAGTATCTTAATAATGCAAATATGTGCCTCCGTACAAATTAATGTCCCCAGTGCCCATTTTGGTTATTAATGCAATTCATTATCTGACTTCTCAGTATTCTGCTGCAACATACTTTAAAAGCGTCTTTCAATAATACAATTTTTTCTCTTGAATAATCTTGGTTGTGTCTAACTCTTCAAACTCATATGCAAAATAAACAAACAAAAGCTTCCAGCTCAGAAAAGTTTGGTCTCCTGTGTCGTAATGCCACATCATTCCACAGATATGGAAAGCATGATTTCCTTCTCTTTTTCCCCCCTGCTATTTCCTGGTATCTTTGATGCTGATCGATCCATATAGAGAACATGCCAATGCATTTTATGTTGGTTTGTTGTAACAAGAAAAAACTGATTTTCTGCACCAAGAGGGTTGCTTTAAATGCCAGAGCGTAATCATTTGCTTTCAGTTCCTTCCATTTTATTTTGATTTAGAGTTAAGTTTTTCAGGAGATTGCAAGCTCTTCTGGGCAGGGTCTGTGTCTTCCTGTGTGTTTGGACAGCACCCAGCATGTTGTGATTTGCTAGCAAAATGCAAATAAATAAATTATAGTGGCGGTTGTAGGAAATCTATGTTCATGGTTATTCTCCTGATTTCTTTTCAGTTGATAAACTGTCAGTTGAAAACATGTACATGCTTGTTTCTTGTTTATTACACTGTTGTGCAAGTAACACTTCGGGAGCTTTAAATAACAATAAAACAGCCCCTCTCATTCAAGGTGAACTTTAACAATTATTTGAAACCTTACAATGAAACATTGTTTTGGCAGGATGAAGCTGCTCCAGCTGACAAACAATATAAACAAGAGCCAGCCCAGGTCACTTATTCAACATCCGCTGTTTCCAGCACACAGGAGGTGTTGTACATCAATGGAAATGGGACCTACAGTTACCATAGTTACAGAGGGTTAGGAAGTGGGCTGCTAAATCTCAGCGATGCTTCTAGCAGTGGTGAGTTTCCTTACCAATGTTTCTGTATGTGTGTTTGTGGATGCATTTACCCCCCACAATACTGAAAACTAATCTAAAGGGTGCTGTATCTCTAGGCTCGTATCAGTTACATGACTAGGGGCCCAGACTTGCTAACTGCTGGGCATACTGCTTAATACTGTGTGTAGTCCCCTTGTGGCTTAAATGGGGCTATTCACAACAGGACAAGATCAAGCCCTAAGTCCGTAACAAAGCTGAGTACAAATATTGGGTCAGATCCTCCACTGATGTAAATAGGCACAGCTTCATGAGGATCTGATTTATTGTTATGTCTAGTTTGAAGTAAAGCAATTAGAGGTTGAAAAATACTATATTCTACCTTTCAAAACTTGTTTAATCCAGCTTCTTTTCTGAATTCCTCTTACCAACAAGAACAATACACCATAGTTCAGAAACCAACACTTGTTGTTGACAATCTGGCTAACTATTGGCCTGAGTCCCATCTGCTGACTTTAGGAAATTAGAGAGAAGAAGTGGGTAAGGTAATATCTTTTATTGGATCCACTTCTGTTGCTGACAGAGACATGCTTTTGAACCATACAGAGCTCTTCCTCAGATCTTTAGGAAAGGTAATTGAGCAGGAAGTCCTGGATGACTGGAAAAAGGCTAATGTAGTGCCCATCTTTAAAAAAGGGAAGAAGGAGGATCCTGGGAACTACAGGCCAGTCAGCCTCACCTCAGTCCCTGGAAAAATCATGGAGCAGGTCCTCAAGGAATCAATTCTGAAGCACTTAGATGAGAGGAAAGTGATCAGGAACAGTCAGCATGGATTCACGAAGGGCAAGTCATGCCTGACTAATCTAATTGCCTTCTATGATGAGATAACTGGCTCTGTGGATGAGGGGAAAGCAGTGGACATGTTGTTCCTTGACTTTAGCAAAGCTTTTGACACGGTCTCCCACAGTATTCTTGCCAGCAAATTAAAGAAGTATGGGCTGGATGAATGGACTGTTAGGTGGATAGAAAGTTGGCTAGATTGTTGGCTAGATTGTTGGGCTCAAAGGGTAGTGATCAATGGCTCCATGTCTTGTTGACAGCCAGTATCAAGTGGAGTGCCCCAAGGGTCGGTCCTGGGGCCGGTTTTGTTCAATATCTTCATAAATGATCTGGAGGATGGTGTGGATTGCACCCTCAGCAAGTTTGCAGATGACACTAAACTGGGAGGGGAGGTAGATACACTGAAGCGTAGGGATGGGATACAGAGGGACCTAGACAAATTGGAGGATTGGGCCAAAAGAAATCTGATGAGGTTCGACAAGTGCAGAGTCCTGCACTTAGGACAGAAGAATGCCATGCACTGCTACAGACTAGGGACCAAATGGCTCGGCAGCAGTTCTGCAGAAAAGGACCTAGGGGTTACAGTGGACGAGAAGCTGGATATGAGTCAACAGTGTGCCTTTGTTGCCAAGAAGGCCAATGGCATTTTGGGATGTATAAGTAGGGGCATTGCCAGCAGATCGAGGGACGTGATCGTTCCCCTCTATTCGACATTGGTGAGGCCTCATCTGGAGTACTGTGTCCAGTTTTGGGCCCCACACTACAAGAAGGATGTGGAAAAATTGGAAAGCATCCAGCAGCGGAGGGCAACAAAAATGATTAGGGGACTGGAACACCTGACTTATGAGGAGAGGCTGAGGGAACTGGGATTGTTTAGTCTGCAGAAGAGAAGAATGAGGGGGGATTTGATAGCTGCTTTCAACTACCTGAAAGGGGGTTCCAAAGAGGATGAATCTAGACTGTTCTCAGTGGTAGCAGATGACAGAACAAGGAGTAATGGTCTCAAGTTGCAGTGGGGGAGGTTTAGGTTGGATATTAGGAAAAGCTTCTTCACGAGGAGGGTGGTGAAACACTGGAATGCGTTACCTAGGGAGGTGGTGGAATCTCCTTCCTTAGAAGTTTTTAAGGTCAGGCTTGACAAAGCCCTGGCTGGGATGATTATTTGGGGATTGGTCCTGCTTTGAGCAGGGGGTTGGACTAGATGACCTCCTGAGGTCCCTTCCAACCCTGATATTCTATGATTCTATGATAGGTTGTAGCAAGGCAGTTCTGGCACTTTCTTGATTCCTTATTTTCCTTGATTGCAGTCAATCTGATTATAGGCATTTATTTGGGGTAAAAACTTCACTGACTGCATTAGTTGATGGTCTCTTCCTGGCAATGGAAGAAGATAGCATGCCTGTGATGATTAGATCTGTCACCAACGTTTGATACAATTGACTATGAGAGTTTGTTGGCTTGTTTGTGGGCATTAATTGGGGTAGATGGGGCTGCTCTGAAGTAGCGCTATTCTTTCTAAAAGAGCCCAAAGGGAAGTTGTGAGCAATAGTTCCTCTCCTCCAATGGCTCTTTTTTTGCAGGGAGCTCACTGCTCTCTTTTAGCGTGTGCATGAGTATATTGGGAAGGGTTAGTGTTTGCCCTCTCTGCAGAAGAATTTTTGCTTGTTGATTATTTCTTTTATTGAAGAAGTCTTCATTTTGAGAAAGCATTTACTTCTGAATTCAATAATCCCCATCAGACATTTTTGCCTTGTTTACAAATGTTCTGACAGTGTAAAAACAAGCCCACACTTTAGTCAGGATGTGTATAGACACATACTGTCATCTGTATCTGCTACAAAATAAAGGCTTTTGCAAAAGCTGGATAAAAACTCATGGCTTGAATATCTATTTCTGGACATTTCCCTACAGTAATACAATTACTGTCTCCAATTAGCTCTCTTATCTAATAGTCAAATCAACATGTGTATTTTATATGACGTAACTCATTTCATTATTGACATTTGTATTTTATATGACGTAATTCATTTAATTTGGTTGCCTCCTGCCCTGTAAATTTCCTCCCTTCTCTGATCCCATCCGTCAAATCAAGGCATCCCCTGGCCAATTACTCATGCCCCACTGCTCATTAGGGACCTGTCTATACCCTGCTGTGTGGTGCTTGCCTCCTCAGCCTGTGCTTCCACATGTCTAATGATAGAATCATAATTAGTTCCTTATACAAGTGTGTGTGGCGGGAGGGGGGGGGAGACATGAAACTGCTCAGCATAAAAGGCAAGGATGGGCAAGGAAAGAGAGGATGGGGCTGCAGCAGCTTGAACAAGAGGCACCTCTGTTTTAAATAGGGAATTGGGGAGGGCAGAACAGGAAAGAAATTAGGCAGAAAGTGACAAATTCTCTTTCCCCACTTCAAACCCACAGGGTAAATCAGTTCAACTTCTTTTACATGGAGTCTGCAATAACATGTATGGCTTCTCCCTCTCTTTGGAAGCTTTCTGGGTTGGCAGAGACCCTGACAGCCCCTGTATGAGTCAGGCTGTCACGAAGAAGCAGAGAGCGGTGTAGAAAGCAAGAAGCCTCCAAGCAGATTGCCCTTGGCTGTTTTACGTCCCTAAAGTCCACATGGATGAAAGGGGAACTGCAATTTTAGGAGGTTGAACCCTCCAGACTTTTAGGGGACACATTTCCCTACCATGCAACTGAATAAAAAAATTCTGCAGACTGACTGTACTCAC
Organism: Natator depressus; assembly: GCF_965152275.1. Classification (NCBI taxonomy): domain Eukaryota; kingdom Metazoa; phylum Chordata; order Testudines; family Cheloniidae; genus Natator; species Natator depressus. Next base: position 73,422,578 of record NC_134235.1, read on the forward strand.
TTGAAGTAGGTATAGATGTAATATACTCACGTGTTAAAACCCATTTACACTGCCAGAACAGTATAAAGGGACCTTAGTGTAAGGGACAATCTGTGTTTACTTCCCTACATGGCAACAACCCTAAAATGGGAGCATGAGGCCCTATATTCATTGCAATAAACAATACTATTGTTATAGGTAACACAGGTAGCAATGACCATAGTTAAGGTTTCCCCACACTTTTCATAAACACGAACCCTGTTTTCAGTTGTTCGCCAAACATAAACTGTCTGAGCAGAAATTTTCCATGTGAAGTGACCGCCTCAGGCTGAATTTTGTGGGGAAGTTTCAGCTAAACAGTGCGGCCATTTCTGAGGAAAAGATCAGGGGGGAAATACATTGTTTTTCACCTATTAAAAAAAATCTCAAGCTGTTTCAATGAGAAGCTCTAGCGCCTCCATGCTTTGGAGCAGGGGCTTGAAGTTTGGCAAGCTGGGGGGTGTCATCCTGGTGTCAGGAATGTGCCTCTTGCCATCCCCATGAAAATGAACCCAGATTTGGCCAGGTTCTGAGCTTCTGAAAAATTTCAGTTCACGCATGCTGGGGAGAGGTTGTTAGAGTTTGGCAGCTAAATTCTCCAAAAATTCTGTCTCCACTGAGCATGCTCCATCCTCCTCAGATTCTGACTTGCCAATTGGACTGGGCATGCGCCGTCCCCACAGTGTGACTGAGCATGCGCCTGACCAAAGCTATAGGGCAGGGGTGGGCAAACCTTTTAGCCTGAGGGCTGCATCGGGTTTCTGAAATTGTATGGAGGACAGGTTAGGGGATTCTGATTCTGTCTCCCCAAACAGCCAGGCATGGCCTGGTCCCTGACCCCTATCCGACCCCCCCACTTCTCGCCCCCTGATGGGCCCCCCGGGACTCCTGCCTCATCCACCGCCCCCCCGCTCTTGGTCCCCAGACCCCCGCCCCTAACTATCCCCCACCGCCCCATCCATCCCCCTCCTCTCCTTCCTGACTGCCCCCTGGGACCCCTACCCCATCCAACCATCCCTTCTCCCTGACCACCCCCTGCCCCTAACTGCCCCCCACCTCATTCAACTCCCCCTCTCCTTCCTGACTTCCCCCCCCAGGGACCCCCTGCCCCATCCATCCCCCTTGCTCCCTGTCCGCCCCCCACCGCCCCATCCAACCCCTCCTCTCCTTCTTGACTGCCCCCCCGGGACCTCTGCCCCCATTCAACCCCCATTCCCCACCCTCTGACTGCCCCAACCCCTATCCATGCCACGAACTCCCCCTGCCCTCTATCCAACGCCCCTTACTGCACTGCCTGGAGCACCAGTGGCTGGCAGCGCCACTGCACCAGGACAGGCAGCCGCGCCGCGCAGCACAGGGCACTGGGTCAGGCTGGGCTCTGCAGCCCCACCGCCCAGAGCATTGTGCCGCACAGCGGCATGGCTGTGGGGGAGTGGGGACAGCCTCCTGGGCCAGGAGCTCAGGGGCTGGGCAGGACGGTCCCGTGGGCTGTAGTTTGCTCACCTCTGCTGTAGGGGCTGAGCAGGACTTTCCATGTATTTGCTTCTCCTGGCTGGTGGGATCTGTTGTGTTGCCAGGCACAGGAACTGAGAGCAGGAAGACAGTCTTTCCTGTGCTTTCAAATGCTCCCCCTGTTGGCATCCAGACAGTAAGGAGGGAAAGGAGGAAGTAGCCTGACTTAGATGTGTGAGGTAAGGATTGGGAGGTGTGGAGGGAAAGGGAAGAAATGCAGGGTTGTGGGACAGGGGCAAGAGCTTGGACAAGTATTATTAGCCCCATTTTACAAAAGAGAAAAATAAGGTTCAGAGAAGTTAAGTGACTTGACGAGCTCTATAGCAGAGCTGGGAGTTTCCTGACTTCCTATATTATCGACAGACTTCCATCTTATGATCATCCTTCCTTCCTCTTACTGAGAGCAATGGAAATAGTTTTTCAATGTGCTTATTCTTTTCTACTTTGTGTGGACCCCAGCATCCTTATGTGTGGTGATTCAGGCTGGCATGCTCAAAATTAAGCTGACCCCCACATTTGGAATCGGGAAAAAATTTCTCTGACAGGGTATATCGGAAGGTACATTATTTTGCACCTTTATCGGCATAGTAGAGCAGGGGTCATCTATTAGGATGAGGTAGGTGTATTCCACATGATGATTTCCTGTGATGGTAGGGGCAGACACTGGTGGACCTCAGTCATCATCTCCATCTCCAAGCAAGTGTCTTGTGGTTGTCACTTGAAGATGCTTGATGGTGAATTGTTACAGACATCTTTCTGTTCTAACTTTTTTTGTCAAGCTACAAAGCTGTGTTTCCTTTAACTGAATTAGCTGAATGTTTTGTTTCCCATGCAGATGAGGGCATGGAAAGGAAGGGAAATGGAGAAAAAAGACTTAGTCCAATTCATTAGTGTCTGCTACCCTGGCCTAAGAAATGTCCCAGCACTGAGAATTATTGCTTCGCACATATCTGCCCTCTTTTGGGAGAGAGGAAGAGGAGAAATATGGTAGATGCAAAATAAAATAATCATACTTCTAATCAGAATAAATAATGCTCGCTTGGAAAAAAATAACATAAATAGAAAACAACTATCAAAGTCTAATTTTAGTGGAACGCGATATGAAACGATCTGAATGCATGTTAAGCAGTTGCAGTGGCACTTGAAGAAAAATATTTGAATAAAAATTACACAGTAAAAAGACTCTGCATAATAGATTTCAAGGTATGGGCAGTGGCCCTACATCTGGGGAACGTGTCTTTTGCATCGTGATAGATGAAAAAAGTTGGTTAATTGTCATGGGGTAAAGTAATTTGACATCTTAACACATGCTTAATCAAATGTCAGTCTTTTTGAATGAGATATTGCTCTTATAATTATTGCCTACAATAATAACGACCAATTTGAGAGTCTATGTTAAATATATTAGAGCATTATTTTCTTTCAGCAGGCTATTAACTATCAAAATGATAGTTACCCACTGGTAGCGTGCAATTCTGAAGAGATTATTGCTTAGACAACTCACATATGGTGTTGCCACGCATGAACCATCAGTGTTTATATCACCATTGGTCATATCATACAGCTGACTCTGGAATTTTAAATAATTAACCTTGCCAGTGAGTAGTATATGAAGCAATAATTAGTTCACTTTTAGATCTTGCAGTTTACAGTAAAGTCATTTGTCCAGCAGTGTATTTAATATCAGATTTATTCAGCAGCTAATCTGATAAATGATTGTTTAGTACATGAAGACAGGATTCCTAGGGTTTTATATTTTGAATTATTTAGTTAAACTAGAACCATTAAGCTTTGCAAAAGAAATGAGGTGAATGTAATTGGAGTGACTCCCTAAATTTAAAGTTAAAATGTAAATCCATCAGTCTCACTGTGGCCCTCAGAAAGATCTCTCTGAGCACCTTGTCTAATTCACTGCTTAAGAAGCTGTGCTGTGGTGAAAATGATAGGTAACAGTCTTGATTTATAAAAGTGTGTACTAAGCAATAAAAATAAATAAAAAATACAGACCCCCTCTTCAGGTGTCCAGTACATGCTTAATCTTTGTTTGCACACTGCCACAGACCAAAGTGACTGTGCAAAGTGATCATCCTTGCATATCAAAACTGGAATACTCTGTGACAGGCCAGGGTATTCCAAAAGGTGCAGGCCTGGTATACTCGAGGGGAAATTTAAATGGAAAGGTTCATCGCAAAAAATGCAGATTATTATTCCCTTTAATGAAAGGGAGTGCATTTCCTGCTGCTGGGCACAGTGCCAGGTTAATAGGGAACATAAGGTTATTAAGAAATGAATTCCCACATAAGGAAAGGGGAAAATAGTATAAGAAACTCTCTTTAAGCTGCCCAGTTTTCCCCAGATGTAATCATTTGTACTGGTGGCTTCAGGAGATAAAGGTCCATGAAAGCAGTCCATTAACTAGTTATTTAAAAGACCTACTCATGTGTGCACGTAGAAATAAACAATGGATTTGCTAAGCAGGGGACTACAACTCCCATCAGTCCGCTCGACACTGGCCAGTCAAGGGGAAAGGCCCTGAATCAGGAAGTGGCCAGGCTCTTTTGCATTGCAACCCAGGAGCTGCAGAGAAGCTGGGTGCAGAGAGCAATCCCCAGGAATGGTTGCAGAGCTGTGATTCTTTCATTGTTTAGCCACAGTGCAGTAATACTGGGCCCGAGAAAGTAAGCGTGACAATGACACTGTAGCCTGCTGGTTCGAGCCCTCACTGGGGAAGTGGGAGATCCAGTCTCCCTGCGCCAATGCATTTTTAATGTATTTATCCGCCGTGGAACAGCTTCAACGGGACAAATTGAGGAAGCCTCAGATGAGCCTATTTTATAGCCCAGTAGTTATAGGTACTGCTCAGTACTGGAGTACACCCAGGATTAGAGTCACAAAAGGACTCAGGTGCCAATTGTCACTTTAGGCACCTAAATCCCTTCTATATCCCTATATATACATTATGGTTTATATTTATATAATCAGCCACCTGCTTATATAAATCTGTATAGATTCATTCTTATTACTGAAGCTTCAGGTTTCTCTCTGAGTATTTGATACCTGCATATGGATGGGCAGAAAAATACAGACAGTGAAGAGTGTGTGATACATTTATGCCTTATTTCACGAAGAAACCAGTACGACTGATGGAGCTACAAATGAGTTATGACATTCTTAACGTGTACTCCTGAGTGGGGGTCATACCCACTTCATTTCTTTTCAGACTGGGGCAGTGGTGAAGTGGATAGGGATTCAGCACAAATGGAAGTATCACTGCACTATATTTATTATCCAGGGAGCGCTAGTGACAGCTATAGATGAGGCTGTGTACGCTCTCATTTTAGCCCTTTTCTTTTCAGTCATTCAGAATGTTCTGAAACTTGAATCTTTCAGGATGAAACTACCTAGGTTTGGTCTCTGGCCCAGGATAAATTCTTATAGGTAAGTTATACCTGGGCCTTACCCAGGTGTGCTCTGGAGACACGTTGCAAGAGCGCCATTTCAAAACCCAGGTAAGGATTGGACACAGCTGCAGTTTCTGCATTCAAGGGAACGCATGGACTGTTCCCTCACTCCTCGCTGTTCTGCGGCACGGGTGGGAGAGGAGAGCACGCTGCATCCCACAAAAGGGTAGCAGCCGACACTTTTCTTGTGTCTCCTGGAGCTCCTGTGGGCCAGTGTGGCTCTGTATTGCCCGCAGTGCTCGGCTGTGCTGAAAGGTACAATTGATCCCTCTGGAAACTTAGAAAAAGGATGGTTCAGCTGCATCTGAGTACAAGGAGAGTGAAAGAAAAATACTTTCCCCTTATTAAAAGAAATCCTTGCAACTTATTTTCAAAATGGTTTGGGACAGAAAGCTGTAATCTGGCACAGAAATAACTCCTTCATTGTCCTGGTAGAAATCTGTAGGGCTTCATCTGAGCTGAGAAGAATCACACTTTGCCCCAGAGCAGTGCGATGGGTTCAGTGTTTAATGACTTTTTACCAGCTTTCCCCTCAGTCCACACACAAGGTGTCTGCTCAGGCTGTCTGGCTTGCCTGACACTCCAATCTCATCTTCCCCCATGTTGAATTCCTCCACTAGCTCCCCCATGTTTTGTTGCATCAAGTTCAAGTTTCTTTTCCTGACTTATGTGGGCCACTCACAAATCTGCCCATCCTTATTTGCCCTTCTCATCTGTCACATTGCCTTATGCCTTGTCTGCCACCAGTGACAGCCTTGTTTGCTCATATCGGTTTCTCACACACATGGCTCTGTGCCTTCTTCCACGCTGCCCCTTGAACAAAGACAATGCTCCCTGCACTGATCTGTAAGGCTACTACTCTCTCCCACAGCACTGCCACCTCTGCCATGACACGCTGAGGACAGATGGGACTGGCTGGCACTTAAACTGAGCTATAATCATCCAAAAAGAACCAACATATATTTGATTATATCTTTCTCCTCTTATGCTTCATATGTCACTTTCCTTCTTAGATTGTAAACTTTTCAGGGTAGAGCCAAGTCTTGGTATGTGATTGTGCAGAGCATAGCACAATGGAACTTCATCCTGATTGGGTGCATAAAGTTTTCCATGACTTAAAAACATTATGAGTCTGGTGCCTATAGTTCTCAGTGGCACAGAATATGTACTCAGTGAGACAAGGGCTCAGCTCTGCCTTTTAAGAAGAGATCATTCAAACATCAAGGAAGGGGTGATTCACTTCACTTAAGATGGGAAAATTTAAAATAAAGGCAACAGAAAAGAGGGGAGGATTTCTGGTTTCTTTTGGGCATTAAAACTCTTCTAAATTTCACCTTTATTTTTCAAACTGTTTCCGGGAGGTAACCTGGGTCACCAATTCCTGCTCAATCTCCTCTCTACATGTGGGATTCAAAGCCTTCAGCTCATCCAACCGCTTCCCTTAGCATCTCCTCTTCTCTTACCAGGTGGGGTAACTGTCTCATATGTGTCCAAGATCATCAAAAGGGCTTCAGGAAGAGCTGTAATCCCAGCTGACCGAGGTGCCGCAAACAGACAATTGGGTATAGATGTGGGTGTAGAGTGAGCTCCCACAGCTTCAGTGATCCTCTGTACCAGTATTCAGTTTGTTAGACTCAGGTGAATTCTGACTGAGTTTTGATGATCTGTTGCATGTGCAGTGTGTGGATTTTGGTTGCAGTTGGCATAGAATTTTCCTTCCAGATTCCATTAGGATTTTAGAAAAAATGAACTCTGTGGAGTTAAAATCTCCCTGTGGGGTTAATCAGCACATTTAAAGATACTGGGCTAGATCCTTGGCTTCTCTTGATTTGATGGAACCACACCAATTTTTGCCAATCGTGCATCAGGCCTACTTCTAGCTTTCCTTTGAGAGAGATGTCTCACTGCATGTGCTGAAATACTACAAGGAAAAGCCCATTAATGTAAGGAGAACATTACAAAAGTTTGTACTTACCAATGAAATAAGTTTAGTATTCTATTCAACTATTTAAAAATCTGGATTGCTGAGGAGCAAAACCATTCATTCTTATTTCAGAAAAAGATTTCTTCTGCTACAGAAACTTTGCCCTGCCATATATTTTCTGTGTGTTTTTGGCTATGACATGAATGAGAGTCCAGGGAAGTTCATAAAAATTAAAGTAGGTTCATGTGGAGCATGGTGCCCTCAATATTTCAATGGCCAATTTTTCAGTACTGGCACAATAAATATAAGTCTTTAATGGCTTCTTACAACGATTCAGCTAAGCTGACATTATGATTTGTGTACTCTTGTTCAGTATGCTGTGTTGAGATTTTACTTCCTTAGAGTTTTCCTTTTGAGCTTCATCGTGATATAGTCATTGTCCTATAGTGTATGATGACAATTAGGTAGATTCACTAGCCTACTTCTCTCCTTCATCCCATGTGTATCGGGGTAACTATTAAAACAAGGCAGTCATACCAATGTAAAACTGGTGAACGTGAATGGAGGGCTAGGCTGTCTTTGTATTTCACCTGTTCGTGATACCTATTCCAGATCTCAATGTGAGAATGTTTAACAGTGCAGGTTCTGTGTGACCAGTCTCTTTGTGTGACCTGACTCTGCCTGCGCTCCCCTGAAGTCAATGGGAGGTTTGCCATTGACTTCAGTGACTGCAGCAATATGGCATTATCAGCATTATCTACCGTTAGCTTTATCTCAGGGTTGTCAAAAAGGAAATAGAATTAAGTAACATTAAGGGCCATTTCTTCAACTGATGTAAATCAGTATAGCTCTTAGCCTTAGTGCTTTCTGTTAATGTCTATTTATCTACCACTCCCATCACCAGGGCCTTACAAATATATTATTGTTTTAATCAAGCTTCTCTCTCTCCCTTCCTTCCATTCCTCCACTGAGTAGGGAGTTGTTTCCCCCACCACACCCCCCTGACCCTTTAAACTGTAATTCTGTTGAAGTTACTGCGGGATGGCTGGAAATAAGTTGGTTTTGCATTTTGTTCTGGAGCTTTGTGTTTATCCCAATCTCTTCAGGAAGCAAGTCCTATGTGTAGGCCAGTTGCTGAGCAAGCTCTGCCCCCTGCACGTACAAGGTTTCCTCTTGAGATTGACATTTCCACCCCAGTGACCCCGTACCCTGGACTATGTTAGCAGAAGCCAGAGAGTGAATGAAACCTGTTACATATAAAAATGAACTGCAGCATGCCCTCACCATGAATAGCTGCTGCTTTTCACCATTCACCGATAGACCGCTGTGAGCAGTTTGTTGTTGCTCTTGAATTGTGTCTACAAATCTTTTGTAGTGAAACTTTTTTCTGTCAGGAAAACCAAATGCTTCCATTTTTTCCATTTTGTTATTTCCAGGTCCAACAGATCTCAGTATGAAGAGGCAGTTAGCAACCAGCGCCGGATCCTCCAGTAGTACAAGCTCTAGACCTCAGCTGAGTCCAACTGAAATAAATGCAGTGCGGCAGCTTGTTGCAGGGTATCGAGAATCAGCAGCATTTTTATTGCGTTCTGCAGATGAACTGGAAAACCTTATTTTGCAGCAGAACTGAGTCACATGACCTTTGTGCTGGCCTAGTCTTATCTCGGAGTTTCCACTAATGACATTTTGAGTTCCCAGAGCAGACGCTTCAGTTACTGCAGTCTTTTTAGGAGAGTTAATTACCATAATGCCACACTGTTCTTGATCCATAAAGTGATGTGTTAAGGTGCTTCAAGTGAACTTTGACCTCCGATAGTTCTGAGGTACTTTAATGTGTCCGGCCTATTGCTTTTTGTTTTAGTGTGTCAGCATAAATATAAAAAAAGTGGCTAGAGATTGTTAACTCGTTCTAACAAGTGGAGGAAAGAGACGATGCTGTGGTGGTAAAAATTGGTTCAAGATCCAAGTGCAATATTAGTGGAATGTGCTACTGACTCATTGGACTTAAAGCTGCAGTATATGGCAAAACGTTGCCAAAAGTCCTGTTGCCACAGGACACAATTGCAATGGAAAGGATCTTGTATTTTCAGAAATGTAATTTTTATAAAAACAAAACAGAAAAACCTTTTGTTTTCATTCAAAATTTTTCATTTTTACTTTGGTAAACTTTTTCACTGGTCCTAAAAACGTTTTGAGGAGATATTGTAAGTCCCCCTCTTCCTCTCCAGAACCCCCTGACCCTGCCCTTCTCCCCAACTTCATATTCTTTCTACAAGAAGTAACTCTCAATGCTGGATAACCCTTCCCTTGTGTACTGTAAATTGTCATCTCTGGAAGAACTTCGAAAGGAAGCATGCATTTCCTTACATTCATGCCATTCTCACCTCAATCCTGTAATATATTGCAGCATTATTATCAGTTAATAGAGATGAGGGGTTTTTTAAAAGACATATCATTTAAAAAAATTGGTTTCTTACAGCTAGCTCATTTAACTCCGTGATCGCTGCTGCTGTCTTGAACAAGTCCCTTGAGTAGCGATTGGATGTAGATGATTGAATGTTAAGAGGTTGCAAGTGACAATCTGAAAATTTGCACTCTTGTGTTTGTTTATTTATTTATTTATTCCTTTAAACAAAATACTTACAGAAAAAAGGCCATTGACATTTCTGGAGTGATTTGTGTAATGCCCACACCTAGCTGAAAACTCTACAAAAACTATAAATGGATGCAGCTGCAACTTTAATTAAACTCTTCTCTCCTCTCCCCAATTTTTCCCATCCCCTATTTCTTCTTTTATAAGGTTGAATACACATTAATGGTGTTTTTTTGTGCACTAAGGCAAGCTTATTTTTGAATATATAGAGACAAGTACTTTTGCTCATGCTTACTGTACTATTTGTTCTGTTTAGCTTTTGTTGAATAACAAGTTCCTTGTGCATTCCTGAATTTGCCTTATTTCATGTACAAATTTTTATGTAATTCAGTTTTTGACAATGAGTTGAAGGCATCAGTGATATTTTATATCTACTTGTTACATATAGTTTTCCAAGTAATGACTGTGATTGTGACCCAGTAATGTGCACTTTTTCTTGTAATGTGGACATTGCTATGCTTTTTTCCCCTCTAGTGTTTCTAGAATTACTATTGCTTACAGTTATGTAAAGAAAACAAAAAAGAAAAAAAGAACTTTTGTGATACTGTTGGTGAATATTAATGTGAAAAAGGCTATGAAATATGAGTATTTTGGAGGTACATAGATACACAAACATCTATCTAAGTTGTGAACTAATGTTCACAAGTTTAAATGAAAATTCAAAAACTGAGGGCTGGAATGATTTCCTCTGTTTTGTTTGGGTAAATAAACAGATTTCTGTGTTTAACGATTGTGAAACATTATAACGTTTAAACAAACATAGTGTCTAATCAGTTATCAGCATTGTCCTTTGTAAACAGGAAAAGGGAACTTCCATGCCAGCTGCTGGAGTTGCCACAACTCAGTTCTCAAAAACATTGAGTAAATCCATTTGGATGATTCAAGCTAGAGGTTTGTTCTAATGAAGAATTTCTTCAATAAGAGCAGAAGCAGGCGGTGCATAAATCATGAGGTCCAAGTCACTAATGCTTCACAATTTAAACCTGGCTTGAGGCAACAAAATCTAACTGGTAAAATTTATTCTTCAAAAAATCTATCAAGTGTCCTTTAAAAGCACTTGCCATTGACTCTGTGAATATTGTAGCAAGTTCTTGTTAATTGCTGCCCATTATTTAATAGATGTATTTTCTCCTACTGTAATTAACACCGTGTTCTCGCCCTTTTCTTCAAAAATGTTCTGTGGCTCTGCTTTCCAGTGGAGAGAATGTGGTGTTCCTCTCCTCTGGTGTCTGTCAGGGATTGAAGGACCAATCAGGAGCAAGAGATTTGATGTTAGCCCCTTCTGTTTTCAGGAAATATCTGCAGACTCCTCTGCATCTTCCAGCCTCAAAGTGAGGGAGGTCGCAAGTGACTCTTCCTGAGGTAACATCTTCAGTCTTCAACCATAAGAGCCATGGAAGAGCATAGCTAATGCAGGCTTTTCACTCTCCATATAGAAGGAGTTTGTAATGGTGCCAGGACTGCAGTTTCCCTAGTCTTCTTTTGCAGGGCTGATGCGCTTCAAATGTTCAGCTAAGCAGCAACTGAGCAGTGTGTCCACCCAGCTGTTTGCCAGCTGGAATGCACCAAAACTGCGGCGCTCACCATGCTAAAGCCAGAGCTCGACTGGATGCCAGGGACAGCTGAGAAAAAGAGGAGGTAAGGGATTTACTTTATAACCCCCTTCCCCAGTCACTCTTTTTAATTTTATTTTATATTATTTTTTGAGGGAGAAGCAAAAAATCTTCGCACTATTGTGTGGCTCAGTGGAGCCTTCAAGGCCTTCCTGCTCTCTCCCCTATGAAAGGCATAGACCTCTCTCCCACCCTCCATCCCTCATAGACACTCACCAAACATGCCTGCCACCACAGATCCCCTTCTCCAGGCTCCCTCCTCAGGAATCTCGAGGGATCTTTTTCAGACTCATTACATGCTGGAATCAAATCCTTCAATTACTTAGAGCTCAAGTCCCTATCCCTCTTTAAAAGCCTCCAGACTTACACCCATTTCTTTTGAGGGACAGCTTGTCTCCCATATGACCTAAATTCTGAGTTGTTCTCCCGAAATTTCACTACGATCAGATCAGTGATGGTGATGGCCTTCAGGAAGGAGCACATTTTTATTCCTTACCTGGAAACTAACTCATCTGGGCTAAGTCCCAGCAGGATTCACTCTGAGTGTTCTCTCATTCTCCTACAGTGGTTTTAGCCCCTACAGGTGAACTTAGAGAAAAGCTCACCCATTCTTTTACAAAAACATATGCCTCTTGGAACAGTTATACACTCACCTACAGGTTTAGCCTTCCTCTTTCACAAAAGAATCCTGAAACTATAAGCCACCATCTGGGAGTGCCAATCAAGTCATCATTCACCATCCAATTCTGCATGTGAATAATGGGTAAACAAGTATCTTGCTAGAATCTGGTTCCCTGGGCTCAGTACCACTCTCAGACCCATCTTGTCCCTGAAAACCTTGCACTTGCTGAGGAAACAGAACCTCCAGCCTACATGGTTAAATAGCTCTTTCTTCATCTGGGTTATTGGCCACTTCACAGGAAACTCATTCCGAATCTTGTTTCCCCTTTTCCCTGAATCTTTTTGAATTCTAGTCTCACCACCCTATATCCAGATATTGCAGTGGGTACTCTGACCTGAAACCCTGTGCTCAGCATGTCTTCCCAGTCCTCAGGACAAAGGAGTTTGTCAAACACATTTGCCCTCTTCCCACAGATCTGGAAGGTTGTAAAAGCACAGAGCAATGGGTGCCAGATGATCTGAATTACTGTAGAGTGCTGAGAAGCATCTAGTTTATTGACCTTCTGCAGCTCTGAGAGATGATCCAACTGCTCCCTGACAGACCTGATCCCTTTCATCAAAACCCCATCCACCACCCATCTCTCTTTTCTCTCAGCATCCTCCCCAAAAGCCAGGCGTCCACCATGCTCTTACACACTTGTTTAAAGTAAATAAATAACCAGCTCAAGTCAATAAAGAACATGGGCTGTCTCCTTTGCCTGGTGTGGGTCGCACCAAACGTAGGCCAAGAAGGCCTCCTTCCCAGATAGCCTGGAAATTCCCCTGGGTGGCTTCTGCAGTTCTAAGCTTTGGCTTTTACTGTTTCATGGGCTTTGTTTATGGGCACCTGATAAGCCACAGAAAATCAATTAGCAGGTAAGAAAATGTGTCTATTGTATTTAGACTCTTTGTCAGAGGTTCAAAGACTGAAACCATCACTACCTGCCAACCATGTCTGGAGAGCTTTCTGAATGAGAGCTAGTAGACTAGGATCTACTTGCTCACCTGTGGCGGAAAAAGGAAAAATACCTTCCAGCCCACAAAATGGAAAAAATTATGATGGTTGAGCTCTCCTCAGGGTGTTCCCACAATTCTAAACACCACCCCAATCCTAGGGGAGCCATATGGTTTTGCTATAAGGATTAGTGACATTGTTGATGACTGTTTAAACAAAACATTGTTATTAGGCTTCAGTGGCAGGGCTCCATTGAAAAGAAGGAGAAATTGACTCCTCTGAGTTGGTGGTACTGTCTGCAGCTCCGGTAAGATTTTACTGCAGTCTTCTTTGGAAGGTTAACCTGGCAATCACAAGGGAAAGAAACTTTTTGTTAAATGAAAGCTGACATTCTACAGAAGCTGTTGGGCCCAGCAGAGAATTCCAACCCCTGAGTCCAGAAGAACCAAGTTAATAAAACATAAAACAATACTACTAATAAGAAGTCGGTGGTGGCACAGTTCAACCATATGGTGGTGGTTATTATTTATATTGAACTAGACCTGAAATGTCCCATTGTGCTAGGTACTGTGCAAACACATAGTAAGAGACAACCCTGCCCCAGAGAGTTTACAATATAGATGGACACAACAAAAGGTGGAAGGAGAAAACAAAGGCACAGAGAGGTGGCTGAACCCAGAAGAGAAGCCAGGCCTTTTGACTCTTAATCCAGTGTCCTATCCACTCATCCACACTGCCCTGTGCAAGGTCTGGTATGTAAAGTCCTGGGGTCCAATTCTCTGTTCCAGCTTAGCTTCCTTGGTAGCAGGAACTAAAATAGCAGGGGAGGAGGATGAAGAGGTGGTTTTGAGCTCTCTGCTGACCAAAAAATCTCTTGAGTCCCCTTTTCCCCACTGGAGCAGAAAAGGGCCTGGGAGCAATGAAGAATTGGTCTCCTAGTCTGTGAGTAAAGGGTTTAAAGTATAATACATAATTTAGTTAATTTCCTTCAGTGTGGAGAGAGATCTTTATGTCAGCATTTTTCATCCCTGTTCCCAGTAATAAATGTCTGGAAACAAACTTGAAAAGGCTCCTAATAATTGTGAATGTATGTAATTCATCTTGTAATTCCATCTTTGCTTTGGTACTCTGTTTATCTATGTTAGTAAAATGATGCTGTAAAGAAAATTGAGGGACGGTTACAATATATCAACTGCGTGTAGGTGCATCACTTGAATCTTTTTCTGAGACTCCGAGCAACCACATAAGCAGCAGGGATGTGGATTACAGTGGTGAATTAAAAGGATGCTGTCAAAGTGCTTTCAAGATTTTAAAAATCATTTTTGATTGAAGTTGTTTATAACATCCCCATGGAAACTTAAAACTGGTTATTTTTTCCTCCGTCCCACATGCCTGCTGGTTTATTATTGTAGGGTTGCTTGTGAAATCTTAGATGCTGGCGTTTCTTTAGAATTAGAAGCAAGAGCACTGAAGCCACTTGTTTTAGGGGAAAACACATTGGAAACATGGGGGGGGGAATAGAAGGAGAGATTTTTGATCCATCAACTTTATTTATATACTTACTTTTCATTACAAAATCTGAGAAGCGTAGAACCACGATCCTGACCTACTTATTTACTCTCATCTTCCATAAAAGGGAGGGTAGGGTTTGAAGTATGGAAGAGCAGCTTGCAGCTGAGAGAAGCCCCTGCTGGCTTAGCCAGCAAGCAGCTGTACTTTAGTTCATTCGCTGGCTCTGCTACCTGCAAAGTGAAAACTACAAGGTTCTGAGTTTATGGCTTAGTTGCAGTACTGTCCGGGTCACTCACTCAGTAAGTGCAATCAGCCTAGGGGTTTGGCATGTGGCTTTTTTATTATTATTATTATTAAGGGTTTCTTATTAATTTTTACTTTTCAATAAAACATCACGATACAAAAAGCAAACACAAATGAAAATGATAAACTCACAGTAAGCATATAGAATTGTCAGCATAGCCATGATATATCATGCAAAACAATTTTTACAATCTTAATATTAAACCATAAAAATCAAATAAATCAAAACTTTACAATTAGTGGGAGGAAATCAGAGGCAAGGCAGGGAGGGGAAGTGTGAAACCCAGGCTGGAAGGTGGGAGGTGGAAAAGGAAGGAGGTCTGGAATGGTCACTGGGCTCCAGGGTGTTCCTTAGTCAAATGTTTCTAAAACTGGAGCCCAGATTTCTTCTAACACATGTAGTTGCTCCCTGTGGCAGAGGGTGGCTCTTATTTGGTCACTAGGTCAGAGAGGTCTGAAAACCATTGTTTTATTCTGTGCATTGATTTACTTCTGTAAAATCACTCACTTCATGATCATGGCTGCTCTCAGAAACTGCAAATGCCCAAATTCATGGGTAAATAACCTGATACATAATTCTTGAGTGATGTTTGCTTGCTAAAACCCCAAATCATTTGAATTCTATTGTCAACTTTCCACAGATGTTTAACTAGAGGACGTTCCCACAACAGCTGGAGAAGGGTGCTCTTATCTGTCCTGCAGCTGCAGCATGTATCCCAAGGAACAGCTTCTATCTTATGTGGTCTCTGTGGTGTCCAATATATTCTAAACAATGTTTTTGTTTAATTAAATATAATCATAAAACTATAGAAGCACAGCATTGTATAATGCATTTGACCATTGTGGAGCCTTTAAAGGAAGTGCCAGCTCTTTATCCCAGATTTTAGTAATAAAGTCAAGGCTCAGTATTTTGCCATCAAAAAAGCATGCATGGGCTTGAGGGACGTGTCTGCGATACTCAGTTCTCAGGGGTGTTGGGCAGCCTCAGGGCATCTGGGCCAAAGAGCTAGCTCAATAAATGTTTTAGCCATATATATTGCCATATCACTGTGGCTGGGAGGTTACATTGATATTGCAGGACATGGACTGGAACTATGTCCAGATTATCAACCAAATGTAATGCCTCTCTCTGTCCATTCTTGTCATGTGATTGGTTGGCAATCTGTAAGTCAGAATGACTCCAAATAGTGGCTTTTGTATGGAATCTATTGGCCAAGAGGGGACAATGCTCTCCAGGGACAATGCTTTCCAGGTGGCCACTACAGAGGGCACTCTGTTTTTCTCTGTAGTATGAAGATCCCAAGAACCCTGGCAGGCAGATTGGCTTAAGGGGATGTGGTGGTTGTGTTGGAACCAGTGGAGACCTGGGACATGATAGAGCTGCTTCAGACTCCTGGATCTCCTGCCTCTATCAAAGGGGAGCTGAAGCATCCACCAAGATAGTGTGGGGCATTGTTCTGGGCCCCATATGAAGGTCTTGATAATATTACTAAATCCTTTAAAATAGGATGGTGAGATGATGATGGGTAGTCTACTCAAAATGTACAACAATCTAATTAAGTTCATCTTAACTGTGTTAATTTTCCCACAGAGGCTCAGAGAAAGCTCTTGCCAGGAACTGGAGTCTTCGGCTAGTTTTAGAAAGGTTGGTGCTCACTTCATTTTTACAAGTGTTTCAAGTTTCCTTGGTATTTTTATCCCCAAGTATTTAATTGTCTCTGACTACCTATGTTATATGCAGTGTCGTTGTAGCCGTGTTGGATATTCGAGAAACAAGGTGGGTGAGCTCTTCAGGTCTGGGAAACCTTCACAGAGGTTACACAGAGCTCTTCTTCAGGTCTGTGTAAGTTCCAAAGCTTGTCTTTCACCAGCAGACATTGGTCCAATAAAAGTTATTACCTCACCCTGAAAGTGAGCCAAAATCTTGGATTAATGCTAGGTCAAGGATTGTGGTTTTGGGATATGTTATAAATGAAAGGGCATCATTGGTGTTAACATCAAATGGTACTACAATGGGCCAGTCCTGATATCTCAAATATTTGAGTGAGAGCCTATGGCGATTTCCATGGGTTCTCAGCCTGGATCAAACAGGCGCGGGGACAATGAACAATCCTGTCTAGGGCTTCTGAGGAAGTTAAATTAGATTGAAATTATGCCAATGGTTAAGATATGAGATGTGGAGACCTTTTATAGAAGTTGAACCCATGCTCTAAAAACAGGCCTAACACCAAATCTCTGTATTCCCAGTTCACTTGATCAAAGGCCTTTTCTTCATCATAAGAACAACCATACTTGGTTAGACCAATGGTCCATCTAACCCGATAGTGGCCAATGCCAGGTGCCTCAGAGGGAATGAACAGCATAAGTAATTATCAAGTGATCCATCCCCTGTGGCCCACTTCCAGTTTCTGGCAGTCAGAGGCTAGGGACACCCACAGCATGGGGTTGTATCCCTGACCATCTTGACTAATAGCTGTTGATGGGACCTGTCCTTCAGGAACTTACTGAATTCTTTTTTGAACCCCATTATAGTTTTGACCTTCACAACATCCCCTGGCAATGAGTTCCACAGGTTTCCTGTGCATTGTGTGAAGAAGTACTTCAGTTTGTTTTAAACATGCTGCCGCCTATTAATTTTATGGGGTGACCTGTGGTCCTTGTGTTATGTGAAGGAGTAAATAACACTTCATTATTCACTTTCTCCACACCAGTCATGATTTTATAGACCTCTATCATATCCCCCCTCCGTCCTTTTTTTTCCAAGCTGAAAAGTCCAAGTCTTTTTAAAATCTCTCCTATAGAAGCTGTTCCATACCTTTAATCATTTTTGTTGCCCTTCTCTGTACCTTTTCCAATTCTGTATCTTTTTTGAGTTGGGGTAACCAGAACTGCATGCAAGTATTCAAGACGTGAGAGTACCATGGATTTAGATAGTAGCATTGTGATATTTTCTGTCTTATTATCAATCTCTTTTCTAATGGCTCCTAACATTGTTAGCTTTTTTTGACAGCCACTGGACATTGAGCTTCCAAATCTAGAAGTAACTGGGGGTTGGGCTTATTACGCTACACCGCTGTTGTATCTACTAACTGTCTTAAGTTATCCAAGCCATGCTTGCCTTTCCTAAATCCCATCTTTCTCCAGCCTTGCTGCCAAAAGTTTGGCCAATATTTTCCACATCACTATTAATTAGGAAAATTGCTCTATAGTTCAAGCACATAAAATCCTGGCTGGTTTGGGAATCACTGAAATCAAGCCTCTCTCAAGGTGTATGGGAAAGTACCCTCCTCCAGGGACTCACTGAACAGGGTAAGCAGCTTGCCTGCAAGGGGTTCAGAAAAATGTTTATAAAAATCAAAGAAGCTGGCTGACCTAGCAACCTTACCCAATGTCCCAGATTTCAGGGTGTCGGGAAGCCCTGTTGCTGTTAACAGAGCATCCAAGCGCTCTCACCGTACCACAGAGAGACATTTCTGTTTTAGCAAGGAAAGTTTCCAGGGCCTCGTGTGAAAGGGCAGAATTAGAATTGTATAGACTTCTGTAAAAATTAAATAATTGTTTTCTTTATATCTCTGGGGCTGATGCATATTTACTGTGCTTTTCACAGATTGCAGTAATGGTCCCCCTGGCAGTCACACCTAGCTGATAAATACATGCTGTATTTTGCTTTCTTGGTGGTTGGCTGGGGTCTAAAGATAAAAGCCTTACTACTGGTAACAAGTAATGCAGATTATCCTTTAGTTCAAGAGATAAAAACATCTGTCTTTGGAGGCAAAGATCCAGGATAACCATGTGGATTGGAGTTATGTGTTCACTTGGAGAATCTAGTCAAAGGGTAGTAGACAGAGGCATAAGGAATAATGAAGGGTAAAATGTAGTCCAAGTTGAAGTGAGCATCACTTGTGACAATTAAATATGCACACAATGCCAGCTTCTTGTCACAGGTGTGGCACCAATCTCTGATTAAAAAGCTTACCTTGAAATCAAGGAGGCTTCAGAGTTAAGTCAAATATTGTAAATTCTAGAGCACTACTGGGACTAAAAGATAAGGGCCTGGTTTGCAGAAGTAATCGGAGCTGTGCATGCACTGCACCTTTGAAAATAAGGCCCTTAGAACATGAGCAATCCAGGGCTAGGGAGAGGCTAACCCTTCCCTGTTTCCACACAGGAACAAGAAATGGCAACTAGGAATATTGTTTAAGCAAAAAGTTCCAAACCTTGGCTCCTGTGTCATCACCTCCTCTTCCCCACCAGTAAAGAAAGACAAGGCTGAATTCATGCTGTCTACACAAAGCCACAGTAACTGAACTTTGTGCTGAGAACTCTGCAAGGGGTGGGAGGATAGACACATTGTGCCAGTGTGCTAACACTAGCTGTGTGGCTGTTCTGGCACTGGTGGAGGCTCGGGCTAGCCACCCAAGGTTGAACCCCTCCTACCCTGCTGGTTCCAGGATCAGGTGCCTAGCCCAAACCTGTGCTGGTGCCACCACAGCATTGCTATTTTGAACTTGCTACCGTAAGCCCCTCTAGCACACGTCTGTCTTCCGGTCTGGGAGACTCACTCCCTTCTGCAGTATAGACATCCCCTGTGGGCTTCCAAACGCTCCTTACAATAAACATCCTATGTAGCTGCTGTGGCTTATTAACCCTGTGATGTTCTGTTTTCACTCTGTTGCTTGGCCTTTTGAGCCTTCTGGGTGTGTTTATTTTTTATTTGTATATGAGTAGTATTTATTTTTAGCATCTCACTTTCAGCACTCAGCAAATAAGAATCTTTTAGGATTATTTAACAAAGGGAAATATAATTTTTCTTAAATTGTTCTGCTTCCATTAATCCTGGGGTTCAGTCTTATTGAATAAGACTTGATTGGTTTTTGGGGTTTTTTTGCCATATTAATCCTTTGATGCCTGTGAGTCCAGAAATTCTGCCATAAGTGCAACTGCATTTTGCATTGGGGTGTCCCAGAAACAGCTCCAAAATGCCTGTTGTGAATGGATTGATAATGCTGGCAGTGGATTTAAACTGTACGCCGATCTTAAAGCAAGAGCTATCCGGAGAACATGAAGCAAGGCAGAGGCTGGAAGATTTAGTCATCTCTAATAAGATGTTTTGCTCCAATTTTCTTCTCTCACTGAAGAGTAACATAATTTCATGTAAGTTTCCTTTCCCAACAGTAATATTTGAGGGCTAGGAGTGATACAGAAATTGCGTTGTACAGGAGCGTAGCTACAAGGGTGCAAATGGTGCAGTAGCACCAGGGCCCACAAGTGGGCCCAACCAGCAGCGCCCACTCTACCTTAGGCACTGTTATATTTACACCAGAGTCTACCTAGGCAGACAGAGCTCCAAGGAGCAGGAAGTGGCCCAAAGCCAGGCTGCCAAGAAAGCACTCTCATCCCTTCCTCTGCTGCTTCCTGCCCCCAATGTGGGGCAGATCACGGCTGCAACTCCTCAGGCAATGAGCGCTGGAGCTGTTCCAGTATTTAATTGATGCCAGGTCTTTCTGAGTCTTGGCCCTCTAGGCTTGGCAGTTCATAGCCCCAGCACCTCTGGGCTTGCCACATCAGTGATGAAAGTAAAAAAATGTGCTTGAGCCCTGGCACCTCCTTCATAACAAATTAAGCACTGGGCTACTCCAGGCAGCATTAGGGTTGCCAGTTTTCTAACTGCAGAAAACCAAACATCCTTGCCTGGCTCCCTGCCCCACCCCTTCTCCTGGGCCCCGCCCCCTGCTCACCTCATCCCCCCCTTCCTCCCTCGCTTGCTCTTCCCCACCCTCACTCACTTGCTCATTTTCACTGGGCTGGGGCAGGGGGTTGGGGTGTGGGAGGGGGAGAGGGCTCTGGGGTGGGGCTGAGGATGAGGGGTTTGGGGTGCAGGAGGGGGCTTTGGGCTGGGGACGAGAGGTTCAGAGTGTGGGGGGGGGGGCTTAGGGCTGGGGCAGGGGGCTGGGGTGCTGGCTCTGTGCGGTGCTGACCTCAGGCAGCTCCCGGGAAGCAGCAGCATGTCTCTCCGGCTCCTACGGGGAAGGGCAGCCAGGGGTCTCCACGTGCTGCCCCTGCCTGCAGGTGCCATCCCTGCAGCTCCCATTGGCTGTGGTTCCCAGCCAATGGGAGCTGCAGAGCCAGCACTTCGGATGGCACCAGTGCACGCCCCTCCCCCTAGGAGCCAGAAGGACATGCCAGCTGCTTCCTGGGAGTCGAGTGGAGGCAGGCACGAAGCCTTCCTGCCCCGCTGATGGTGCAGCCAACTAGACTTTTAGCAGTCCAGTCAACTGTGCTGGCAACCCTAGGCAGTGCCCAGCCACCACCGCTACTCTGGACTAACACTGCGGCCACCCCTTTCTTAACAGAGACTTCATCCAGAAATGTGCATAAGGAGGACTGGGGATGTTGGGGGTGCTCAGGGCTAGGCAGGAGGTGTGGGCTGAGATGAGCAGGGGGTGTGACGTGCAGGGGCCTGGTGGGGTTGAGCTGACCAGCTCTGGGGGAAGGGCTGTGGGGAGTCCTGGCCCCAGGGACTGAAGGATGAGGAAGCTGAGGGAGGATTGTAGGGGATGGATGGGCAGCAGGTGCTCAGCCTTGGGATGTGGAGAAGCCTGGGGGAGGGTTTCCAGTGAATCCTGTCCCACGTGGGATAGGATCAAGCCCCATTTGAACAGTGTGTATATCTTACAGGTACTGAGAAGGTGTTCCAGATGTTGGTGAGGGCTGGCTCTTTTTCTAGGTCAGGTAAGGTTTCTATCATATGGAAGCAGACATACCATGAATTCCTGATTTAGATACTAATGGAAAATGGACGAGGCATCATGATTTTCAAAAAGAGCCGAGGATGCTGTTGTTTTAATAAGGGGCCTTTTGGTTGAGTTGTTTTGATTGCATGGCCGTACCGATCATTGTGTTTGGTTTCTGTGACACAGAGACCACAGTTTCAAGAATGGTATATTTGTGACCACACTTGTTTGCATTTGGTGCACAGCCACATAACAGGTAAATGCAAAGCAAATGCTGCTTGTGCTCAAATTGCAAGTTGTATGTTGATACAATAGGTGAATGCATTGCAGTACTAATTTGTGAAGTCTCATAATTGCTGTTGCAATGACTTTAAATTAGATCAAACTTACTGATAAAATGTTAATAGGTTTTGAACATGGGTGCTGTCTCGTATAATGACGTCACACACCAGATAGACTTTGGAGACCATCTCACATGTAACAGAATAATCAACTTGAGCTTTCTGCAGGACTCCTGCACTCTATCACTGCCAGAGAGCATTTTGTATCAATGCACACACAGAACTCTTCGGTGTGTAGCTAGCCTGCAAAAATGTATGGGCATTGCCTGCATATTGTCTCTGTGTATTTATGAATAAGAGGGATATGATCTGATCTCTGATGGTAAAAGTAAGCAAAATGTCAGATGTTGGAATTGGGAAGGTCTCCCCCCCCCCCCACCCCATCCCAGTCTACTGTTGCATCAGGGTCCTCTGGGGCCTTGTTATGCCCCTGGCATTGCAGCAGATGCTGCATTCCTTGGGCAGGGTGCATGTTAAAATGAGCAGGGCAGCAATTTAACCTACTTTAAAAGCAACAGTAGTTTGTTCCAGGTGGTCTAACACTAATTTTAATCTGTATATATGTGTATGAGTTTAAGGCCTGTACATATCTGATTCTGTATAGTGCAAATACCTCAGTTCCCAGTGATTTTAGTGAGAGCTGTAGGTGCTCAGTATTTTGCAATGTGTGTACCGTATATCAACTAAGTGACGACCGAGTGCCCAGTGTTGTGAATTACTTTCAGTCTCACAGTGTCTCTAACTACAAGGGTGCAGGTGCATATAACATTTTCCCCACATGCTGCTCATCTATTTCGGTCTTGAACACAGGCGGTAAAATGTGAAATTCTCCCAGCGCTTGCGGCCCTGTAACTTTATTAGCTTCCCCATCCGTGTGGGGAGGCAGGGAGAGCAGGGGGAAATATGACATGCAGCTGTGTGCACAGATAGCCAAATGGTTCTCAGTTACACCTACAGCCTCGCTGATTTCAGTCAAATTAATGGAGGTTCTCAGTGTCACCCCACCTAACATTTAGGTGCATAGAAAATCACTGGGATTCACAAAGTCTGAGTTAGGCGCCTTGACTCCCTTTACAATGACGGGGGTGGGAAGTGGTGCCTGAGAATGGGATTCACCAAAGCCAGCATGCAAGGAGCCTTTTCACTTAAGGTAACCAATGGAAGGTGTCAAGCCTAGGGTGGATGGTGGTGGGGTGTGTGTGTGTGTGTTGAGCCCTGCCCCCATCTTTGAGACAGGCACCTAAGTCCAGGCTGCAGGACGGCACCTCTCTCTGCCTGGGATTCTCAGCTGCAACCCCTCTCTTGGTGGTAGGTGCCTGCACTGTTTTTGCAAGAAGCCACGGGAGGGGGGAAAAGCAGGAGTTCCTTCATAACTTTTAGCCCAGTGGTTAGGGAACTCATATGGGATGTGGGAAACCCGGGGTTCAAGGCCCCCCTCCAGCTGAGGACAAGAAGGGATTTGAACTGGGATCTGCCACCTCTCAGTTGAGTGTCCTAACCAGTGGGATATTCTGGTGTGAGGGTCCCTCTGTCTCTCCTGTTGACGCTGTTCCACTGTGATGAAATAATTTTAAAAGTCATTGGAGTAGGGCCTAGCTCCTGGGTCTCCCACCTCCCAGGTGAGTGCTCTAACCAGCAGGCTACAGCATTATTCTCATGCGTCCTTGCTGTCTCTGGCCCACCATTGAAGCTGTCACACTGTTGCTATATAAAGAATCATTGAACTGGGGGTCTCCCATACCCCAGGTGAATAACCTGCCCCCTCAACCCCCAAGCCCTTTTGTGTAAGCTCATCTATAGAGGCCCAATCTGGCAGGTGAGCTTGGAGCATGCTTGCCAGATCCGGTCCCACAGGTGAGTAAGGCAAAGGAACATTCTTCCAGTTTTTGCATTGCTTTGCGGCTTAGCATCCAGACACCTGGCATGGGGCTGTGGTGTTCATCCTCAAAGGCAGAAACCTGGAGAACTTTCACTACAGACATTTAGCTGTCCAGTGATTTTAGGTGCCTGCGAGGACTGGGGGCCATCAAGTGGGGGTTTCGTGAATCCTAGTGGGGCCTGATTCTGGGAGTTGGGCACCTAAAGCGTCAGTTACCTTAGTCCTTTTGTGAAACCAGCCCCATGTATCTATGTATTTAATCTTTAACCTCTCATTAAACTCTTCTATTTAATACAAAGGATTAAGGATGTTGTGTCTCCCTTTTTTTTTTTTTACTCACCCCCTTATTATTATGACGTTCCACCAACTGCCAGGGCAGATGCCTAGTACAGGAGGAAATGACTGTATTACACAGACATTAAAAAGAAAATTATTCATTAGTGACAGCTGTTTTTATTTGTAACACAGCATCACCCAGACAATAGAATCCCTCACTGGGGTGCTTAAGAAAATTAACCACTATTGTAACCATCACCAGCTAATAATTTAGGGAGCACTTGGTAATTATTAGTCTTAATTTAACCCTTGAGAATATGGAACAGTTTCACAGGTTGATGTATCATGACACCTACTGGCAGAGAAAACCAAAAATAGAAACAGGTGTAACTCTTTTTAAATAATGCTACACCATTCAGTCTTGATCAAGAAACAGGTTGCTTGTGTTTTTTCCCTTCCTGCAAACTACATTTGCACTTTTGTTTTTTTCCTTTTAAAAGGAGAAGAAGTCATTATGTAAAAGATACTGTTCCAACTTGACAAGCGCAACAAAGAAATGGTAGACCTTTGAACACTAAAACTATTGCTTTCCACAACCTTACCTTGTGATTGGGTAAGGGTTTTACAGGTTTATTCTGTGCAGGATAATGTGTTTTAAAATTAATTTCAAAATAACAACAGCGTAAGAAAATAATTAAGGCACCACCCAATGATGGTAGCAGTCATTTATTTATTTTTACCTATATTAATCCATTCCCTTTATACTGGCTGTTCTTCCTTGGTGCACAAACGTATATAGAAAACAGGATTGTGTGGTGGCAAAGCTTTACTGGCATCAATTTGAGATGGCCACATTATACCACAGCCCAGCACCGTTTATTTTATATGTGCTAAATTTATACAGAAACGCCATTGTAGAAAGTTATAGGAAATGTTATGGGGTGTTTTTATAATATCTCTCCACTTCAAAATTCAGGCTCCTTAGTACCCACTCTTACCAGCCTGTTTCAAATTTGTCCATTTGATTCTACTCTGACCCACATTTGTACAGCTTTTAAGGCCGCTAAAAAGTTGAAAGTCTTCTGCTTTGCTGGTGTATTTTCCTATTTCATTATTGGATAGATATTATCTGTTGTACATTGGTGACAGTTTCAGCCCCCAGGTTATGATTTACCAGTGAGCTGTTATCTATGTCTACTCAAGCTTTTGAGCTCTATTCTAGGCTTTGTCCTCTTGTTTTAATAAATTGCTGCAATAGTGTCAGGCCCCCACTTTTCGTCATGGTTGGATCCTTAAAACTTGCATAAATCCATTTCTATATTATACAAAGCAGAATCAACCATTCTTCTCCCACAGCTTACTGAGTAGGCTTGGGAAGTTCTTCTGAAACAACAGCAATTGCTTAATCATCTTATACCACAATTTTACTTCGTATTTTTTCCAGCTCCATTTCTTAAAGTAGAAAGGGTGCCAGCATCAAGAGCTTAAATTTTGCTTATATTATTTGAAGCATGGGAAAGGAACCATTGCATAGTATAAGTTCAGAGGCAGTAATTGGAGGTTGGACGGTTTTCTCATAGAAACTACGCCTCTTTTTGTAAGCCATATTTGCAGCTTACAGTTTGAATCACAGAATAATTTTAATTTCCTCATGGAACTAGCACTTATGAAGATGAAGCTTGGAATTCAGACCTGTCTGAAACTAGATATAAAAGGTTTCAGAGTAGCAGCCGTGTTAGTCTGTATCCACAAAAAGAAAAGGAGTACTTGTTAGTCTCTAAGGTGCCCCAAGTACTCCTTTTTTAGGTATAAAAGATGGCTCTCATCCCTAGAAATAATTTTTAAAAATATATTTGTTCCTTGACAGCCCCACCTAGAGCACTGGAACTGAAGGTGGGAGAAAAGAAAAATTATTCTAATTAAAGGAGTGGTCCAATGCCCATTGAAGTCAATGGGGTCTTTTCATTGCTTTCAGTGAGCACTGGATCAGGCCCTAAATATTTAATATAAACAAATTCCAAATAAATAAACCCAATCAGGATTTAGGGCTATAGGTGGGGCTGTCAAGGACCAAATATATTTTTTAAAGTATTTCTAGGGTTGAAAGTCATCCTTTCTATCTAGTTTCAGACAAGTCTGAATTCCAAGCTCGATCCCACAACTCATACTAATGTGAGTAGCCTGTATGAAATCAGTTATTCACCTGAGGAGGGGTCATAGGCCAGGCCCTAAAATATGAAGGACTTATCCTTTAAAAAAAATATTCCTAGTGGCAAAAAGAGCATAATCTCAAACAAGGAGGGTTGAATGAAATGAATAGTAATTTTAAATTTGTTACACAGCCTATTGCAGAACCGGATGTTCTTCCTCAGCTTCGTAACTCTGTCTCAAGAAAATTACCAGCTCTGATGAATTTGCTGCCGTGTTCTTCGATTGCACATACTGTGTTTGAAAAAAACCTATATGTCACTTCCATTTGTGAAGCCTTTTACAGGAAAACTCACTTGTAATATCCAAGAGATTTTAAACACTGCACCTATTAACAAAGTAGAGTAACATTCTGCCATCTGTAACGTAGAGAACTGGTCAGTTCAGCAGTCGGTATCACAGATCCTGGCTTAACCCAAAGAAAGAAAGAATTGGATCCAAAGAATTTGCCACACAGCAGCTTTGAAATGTTCTGATTTCATCTGGCAGCAGCTGTAGGGGAAAGTACACACGGGAAGTAAGGGCCATGGCTGAGTGTGCCACCCTCAGGTGCTCACAGAGCCATTTTGTCCGCAGAGGCAAAATGGGTTGGGGAATTTCCACTCAGGGTGCTACAGTTCCACACTCTCTTCTATTGTTCTTCTCTTGGGGAAAAGCCAGAGGATGGCAGCACCTCAGAACTATAGCAAATTACTGTGGACCAGCATTTCTCAGACTGTGGGTCAGGACCCCATTTTAATGGGGTCGCCAGGGCTCGTGTTAGACTTGCTGGGGCCTGCAGCTGAAGCCAATGTCTGAGCCCCACCACCCAGGGCTGAAGCAGAAGCCCGAGGGCTTCAGTCCTGGGTGGTGGGGCTCAGGTTACAGCCCTCCCACCCAGGGCTGAAGCCCTCAAGCTTCAGTTTTGGACACCCCACCCCCGGGCGGCAGGGCTTAGACTTTGGTCCACCTGCCTGGGGCAGCAGGGCTCGGGCTTCAGTCCCCCTTCCTGGGTCGTGTAGTAATTTTTGTTGTCAAAAAGGTGTCTCCATGCAATGAAGTTTGAGAAACCCTGCTATGGACCAATAACAGCCAACATCATGGAAAGCTTAGTTAAGGAGAGACTGAATTATTACAAGCTGTGATCACAGCTTGGAAGCACTGTTTGGTTTACACATATCATATATATGTACTCTGGAATTTCTCAATACAGTATATTGTGAACAGGGCTTGTGTTTGCCAGATGCTTTAGAGATGACCTTAAACCAGTAGCTGCATCCAAACACCCCATGGCTTTGTCAAGGTGGGAAAATGTTATAATTTCTCCCTGAGTTTTGTAGGTTGGACCCATCACTGCTGAAAACTAGGGGAATTATTGTGTTAGTATAGCAACTGTCCCATCATTCCTCACTTGCTTCTTGCTGCAAGTGTAAGATCAGAGAGTAAGATGGGGCTCATCATTCCAGAATTTGCTTTGGTGTACACTTTCCAGCATCAAATTACTTCTGAGGTATAAAAGCTGCAGCAGGCTCCTCACTAGACCTACCTCTCCAGAGATTTTTAATTGACACAACTCATGCTTATTTACCTTGTGCTAAACCCAATCAACAGATGCTGAGTCAGAAAACTCCCCTTATAAATCCTTCTTAAAGGAGATGGTTTTCTCCATTAATATGATGCCAGATAAGGTAAAGGAGATATGTGAAGAACATTGTTCCTCAGACGAAATGTAAATAGTACAATCAGTCTGCCTGGCACAATCCCTTTCACTAGAGCCCTTCCTCCCATGTACCCTTGTGCACAAATTCAAATGCAAAGCAGATTACTTAAGTCTGTTCCTTCTGCAGGCATTGGTGTCTTTTTAACAGGTAAATTCCTCACCCAAATACTCCTGGTGTGTGGAATAGAAAAGTGAAATTTATCCAGACACCATATAGTGTAGCAGTGCTCTTTGTTCCAGATTAGGTGCTCAAAGCATTACTCAATCAATTGATCCATGCACTATTTCAATTTCATGTGAAGAGCCATGTCCTATTCACTAATGATGCACCCTTGCGTTGAAGCAGACAGGATGGCTACTGGAGAAGTGCCAGGGCACTTACTGATGGCTGTTGAATACAGAAAAAGGTGTTTGCTTCAATAAAGGGGGTGGGGGGAAGCCCTGGATGGCAGCAGCTGCAGAAGAGGTAGCTGATTCACTGGTGAAAACCTAGTCAGTTTTACATGTGTTGCTACAGGTTATTAGACACTTTAGAAATGTTACAAGCTGTTTATATTTGATTCACCCAGCCTTTGTATTTTTCATTCAGAGGGCTGGTGACCTTGAGATCCCAGCTCTGATACATGGTACATCACCCTGTGTAAGGTGGAACATGCATCCCCATCACTTCTGAGAGCAGGAATAGGTACAAGGAGAGCATATCTCAAGTCTGGGTTATCAAACACATGACAACCTCACTTTCTTTTGCATGTATGTGGAAATTGTGCCCTTACAGATCCCACGCTCCTGAGAGATAACAACCAATTTTTCACCTCCACTCAGGCAATCCAAATCTTAAGCTTATCCTGCACATACCAAATCTGTCATTTCTTTTCTTCATGTGCCATTGTGTGTGTAAGAGAGAAGTGTGGCTCAACAGCCGCCTTTAGTCAATCGGCTTAGGAATGTAATCATCTAGAAAAAGAAGGCAGGCTAAACTGCAGTCACTTGTTGCTAATAAAAGTTACAGTATTAAGCCCCAGCAGGAGATGAGTTTTTGTTTGCTACAACTGAGCGTTTGGTTCTCCGTGTGCCTTACAGCATAGCAATATTGTACCTTGAGAGGGAGTCTACAATAGAGCAAACTTGGAAGAGACACTTATACAATAAGCTATTTACTGTGCCAGTGGTTTTCAGTGTTACCCTGTGAACTCTCCTGTTTGAATAGGAGACTTCCCCTCCTCCTCCTTTCCATCTATCATCTCTTTCTGCTTGCTTCTGTAGTGTTAGTCACAACTGTGTGTTTCTGGCATCAGTTAGTTGTGTGTGGTAATTACTATCGTGTCTTAAATCCAGCACAATGACTTGACTGCAGGATCAAGCAGACTGGCTGTGAGGCAGCAAGACCTTATTTAAACAAATAGCTTTGATTTATAGTAATGGGGCAAGGAAACCTACTGGACACACTTGACAGAAACTCTGGACCCAGTTACCTCAGAGATACCATGTTTCAAAGGTTTTTCCCCCTGTGACACAGTGCTGAGGGCTAGCCCCTGAGCCAGCACTGTGGCTGCTATTAGTATTTATTAGGTTCCCATAACTGGTCAGAGGTGTACCTTATTACCAGGCCACAGTACAGCTAGTTAGTCTATGGTGCCCATTAACAGGGAAGCTGTAGAAAAGGGCACAGGGTAAGAAAAGGCACAGAAATACAAGCCTAGGAGAGCCTGACACCGGGAGGCCTCCAAGAAGCCTCACCTTACCCCCTCCCCTTTTGGAGAAGGAGTTAGAAAGTTAAGATATAGTGTGTAAAGGTGTGGCAGCAGCTGTTTGTGGAGGGATTAAAACAATAAACAAACTACACTGAGGTGGTTGCAAGCAAGAAGGTCACAGAGCAGTCTGGTCATGGAAAAAAGGGGATGGGGAGGGGGAGAGGGAGGAAGTGGTGGCTCAGAGGCCCTGTCACACCCCCATTCACTGTATTTATTTCTCATTTTATTTACCGGATTTACTTCTTATGTAAGGTGCCTAAAGGACAACTCTGGAGTCTGAGTGAGTCAGAACAGGTCAGCAGTACAAGCGGCTCTGCATTGTCCTGTCAATGTGGCTGAACCCTCGATGTGGAGACACCATCTTTGGGAGTTAGGGGACAGTTCATTTGCTCTAACTATTTCGTCCTTGGTGTCTCCACTGTAATTGCCAACCCTGCTATTAGTTTGTGATGTGGCCACTGTCTCAGTCAAATTCCCAGTGGACCCTCAAATAATTTTAGACCAACTACTGGATATCTACCAGAGCTGGTAACATTGTTCAAGCATTATTGACTTGGACTAAAGCAAAAACAGTGGATGAAAGTTGATTTTAATAGCAACCACTACAGTTTACTCTACATAATTTATTATTGCTTTTCACTTAATATACAAGAAGCTAGTATTGTGCACTTCAGAAGCTACAGCATGCCTCAAATGCCCAAAGGTGACACCATTATAACAGCAGCGACCAATAGTATCTCATTTGACTCATTTCTGGTCACTCGGTGTAGCCAGGTCAATGGTGCCTGAAGCCTTTCCTCCAGCTGAGGACAAGCTGTGCACCTGCCAATAAGGGTATTCTGTAGGTCAACCACTAAAGCCAATGTGACCGTTTCCCTCTCAAGGGGCTAGACATTACATGATGCCAGCATTCTCCCAGCCGCTGGAGCACAGACTGTGGGTCTCTCTTTCTGAATCTGCCTTTTCCTTGAGTTGAAAGGCCTACTTTTCCTGACCCTAGCATTAAGCGTACATTTTCTCTCCAGGTAAGGTACAGTAGCTCGAGTTTCATCCACAAGCAGATGTATTGCCTTGTTCAGCCTAAAAGTTTAGCACTCAGCCTGAGTGTCTGAACTGAAAGTGACAGGCTGAATCTCCAGCCCCACTCAAGGAAGAAAAGAAGAGCAGTCTCTAAGCCTGACAGTTCTGTGCCTCACTTGTAGGGTAATGTCAGAAAATGTCATGGGAAGATTTAAATTTAATGGGATTTTGGTCACAGTACTGTAGATCTCTTTAGCAGCATAAAAGGTACATTTGAAGCACTGCCTCTGTGCCTTAAAGTTCTGGCTCGCTTTTCTTTGCTAGAGGTTTAAGGGTGAGCTCTTTTGCATTTCTTCCGAGTGCTCTGCAGAAAAAAAAAATTAAAAAAAAATCTGCAGTACACGTAGAAGATGTGATGGTTTAACATATTGTATTGCCTGCCGCTGAAGGCAAAATCCTGACAAATGCTTTTCTCCTTAACTGCATTATATGCTAATTGATGTAACTGCAAGAAAAGCGGATTTAATTATCAGAACGTACGGTTCATTTCATTGAATTTGAATGCCACGCTTTCTAATGTGAACATGTCAAAGCAACTGTTACAGCATTTCTCTCTGACCAGTATTACCTGAGACAGCAGTTGATTTCTTTTTCCTCAAAAACCCTAGTCTTCTAGGTTCCGAGCTGAGAGGAGGACAGGCAGGGTAGGAGTGCCTAGGAAAATGAGTCAATTGGTCAAGGAGGTTATGTTTATTTGATAGTGTGTAGGGCTGGGGTGAGCAATGGCGGAGTGGGAGCTAGATCAGAAGGGGAGAAGCTGGATCTAGGCATGAATGAAGGCTTAATTCTGGTTTCCCCCCCACCCAGCCCTTTATTGTAAAGTGTTCTAATTTTCCATTCTGAAAAGGGGGGAGGAAGCGAGCAACCCTTCCTTCACTTCCCAACTACCATCCATTACCACCCACCTAGTCACTTCCCTGGGAAACCCTCCACCCCAGCATTCCACTTGTCACCGAAAACCTGCAGGAGGAAAGGGGAGCAGATTGCTGTGTATAGCCCCTCAGTTATTCTGGGCACCAGGCACCACTGGTCTCCCTGTATGTGCCCTCCAACCATTTTCTAACATGCTAACCAGCAAAAAAACAACTGAAGCTCATGCGCCCATAGTTGAATAGTACTTATCTACTGGCCTCTGACTATATCTGGAATTTTGCATTGCAGGGGGAAGATGGTGGCTGGGTCCAGTATGCAAATATGTATGCAAATTAGCACCTCTATAAAAATGAGTGACTTGCACACTAGCTGATATTTTGCACAAAACAAACAAATTTGGGCTGAGGAAAGGGAAACTGATTCCCTGCTAGGGATAGTTTGCCCATGCAGCCCATTCAGTTTTCAAGTGAAGATTGTATCTCAAAGGAGTAGGGTCTGGGGAGGAAGAGAAGCAACCCTAGCTTCTCTCTTATGTCCTGTTCACTTCCTCCAGTTCTTCCCCCTTAGTCCTCCGTCTCTTCCTAGGCTCCTTGTCTCCTTGCCCTCCTGGGATCTGTTTTCTCCTAACTACTTAGTCCACTATCTGGATCCGCCTCCACCCCTTCCATGGCTCCTTTCTTAGCACTGTCTTCTCCTGCTCAGTCTCCTGGATCTTTGTCCCCTCTTACCCCACGTGCTTTCTCTACCTTGCTTCTAGAGCCTGCTCACCTGGAAACTCCTGAGCCTGTTGTTCAATGGATACTTCTGCCCTTGTGTGAGGCTAGAGCTATCCTTTCACAGACACTAATGGCAGTATTCACAAGATCACTCTTTCCCAAGCCTGCAAAATCAGACCATTTAATGATCACCAGTTGCATACCTGGTGTAGAAGGGCCTTTATCTTCTCCCTCTGGCCACGCTGGCACAACTGCCATCTCTGTTGCAGTTGCTAAATCCCATGTGCCTACACCTAGGCTCTGAGATCCCAGCCTGGTCCTCATGGGGCTGGTCTGCCCACTTTGTGGAGGTGGTGTTCTCCTCCTCACCCCTGCACTGCTAGGTAGCTAAAACAGTCGTAGCTAGGGGTGCACGGAAGGGTTGGTTCTGAGCATTTGGTCCGACTCTTTATGGAATTAACCATGTTTCCTACCCCGAGTCAGACATATTATTTCTGGCCATGGTCCATTGGATCACAGACCTCCCAACCTTTTCTCACTGATATTTGCCATTCCACGGGATGCCGCTCTCCAGAACCCCAGTCATCTGCCCAAGTGACCAACTTCAGCTGCCCCTTCACTGCCTCGTCGCCCTAGCTGGGCTGCAATACTTGTGCACTGGCGTCAGGTCAGCTGGCAGCACACGCACAAGTTGGCAGTCTGTGAACTGTGTTCGTAATAGAAAAGGAATGAAGTCAAAAAGTGTTGGCCCTCCTGGGATGTATACTGAATCTTTTGCTGTATTCACTCATGCCCATGCCTCCTGTTCGCCTCTTGACAATATTGAGCCTACCTACTATGTCCTTCATTTACCCCTCCTCTGATTGACTTTTCTATCCTATATTCTTTTACTTATTGACCCTTTTCATTCTCCTCTTTTTTACCCGCATCAATCATTTTTGATGTCTATTCTTCTTTCTTTTATTGTTTGCTTGTTATTTAAATTAATTTTTGCCCAAAGGATGGATCTCCACAATACCATTTTGGACTTTATTTTCAAATTGCAAAGTAGAGCAGATACCATTAAAGGAATCAGCATTTACTCACTGTTACCACAGAGGAGAAACAATTCAGTTACTACTGAGTAAATGAATTTTTATTCCATTTGAAATTCACATGCTGCCCCGACCTTCATATGAAAACTTCTCCCCTTGGATCTTTCCCGCAACCATGCTCAGGAACTGCAGGAAGTCATATATAAAAAGGTACATTTGCAAGACAACACTTTTCTTGATTGAAAAGAAACCTTAACACTTTTTGAAAACCAGTTTCAGTAAAAGCAATGCAGGTCACAGCAGAAATCTGGACTTCCTGGGCAAGTAGTAGACTGATTCGTCTGAAATGTAATAACCTCTGTGATAGTCCTTTAGATGCTACCTTAATCTCAAATGGTGCATATTAATGAAACTCCTACACCAGGTAAAACAGAATATTGAAAGGCACAAGACCTTGATGATATTAATAAAACTAACTTTGAGATGTTTCAGAGTAACAGCCGTGTTAGTCTGTATTCACAAAAAGAAAAGGAGTACTTGTGGCACCTTAGAGACTAACCAATTTATTTGAGCATAAGCTTTCGTGAGCTACAGCTCACTTCATCGGATGCATACTGTGGAAAATACAGAAGATGTTTTTATACGTACAAACCATGAAAAAATGGGTGTTTACCACTACAAAAGGTTTCTCCCCCCACCCCACTCTCCTGCTGGTAATAGCTTATCTAAAGTGATCACTCTCCTTACAATGTGTATGATAATCAAGGTGGGCCATTTCCAGCACAAATCCAGGGTTTAACAAGAACGTCTGAGGAACGGGGGGGGGGGGGGTGTAGGAAAAAACAAGGGGAAATAAGCTTGAATAGAGACTGGAGGTGCTGTTGTCATCATGAATAGGTCAGAATATGAACAAGAGGCTGCTCAGCAGCTCTCCAACACCACTTTCTACAAGCCATTACCCTCTGATCCCACTGAGAGTTACCAAAAGAAACTACACCATCTGCTCAAGAAACTCCCTGAAAAAGCACAAGATCAAATCCGCACAGACACACCCCTGGAACCTCGACCTGGGATATTCTATCTACTACCCAAAATCCATAAACC
The DNA here is from genome assembly GCF_965152275.1 of Natator depressus. Taxonomy (NCBI): domain Eukaryota; kingdom Metazoa; phylum Chordata; order Testudines; family Cheloniidae; genus Natator; species Natator depressus. The sequence continues at coordinate 73,456,884 of NC_134235.1, forward strand.
TGGAAATCCTGGACGCCCCATCATCTCAGGCATTGGCACCCTGACAGCAGGATTGTCTGGCTATGTAGACTCCCTCCTCAGGCCCTACGCTACCAGCACTCCCAGCTACCTTCGAGACACCACTGACTTCCTGAGGAAACTACAATCCATCGGTGATATTCCTGAAAACACCATCCTGGCCACTATGGATGTAGAAGCCCTCTACACCAACATTCCACACAAAGATGGACTACAAGCCGTCAAGAACACTATCCCCGATAATGTCACGGCTAACCTGGTGGCTGAACTTTGTAACTTTGTCCTTACCCATAACTATTTTACATTTGGGGACAATGTATACCTTCAAATCAGCGGCACTGCTATGGGTACCCGCATGGCCCCACAGTATGCCAACATTTTTATGGCTGACTTAGAACAACGCTTCCTCAGCTCTCGTCCCCTAACGCCCCTACTCTACTTGCGCTATATTGATGACATCTTCATCATCTGGACCCATGGAAAAGAAGCCCTTGAGGAATTCCACCATGATTTCAACAATTTCCATCCCACCATCAACCTCAGCCTGGTCCAGTCCACACAAGAGATCCACTTCCTGGACACTACAGTGCTAATAAACGATGGTCACATCAACACCACCCTATACCGGAAACCTACTGACTGCTATTCCTACCTACATGTCTCCAGCTTTCACCCTGACCACACCACACGATCCATTGTCTACAGCCAAGCTCTGCAATACAACCGCATTTGCTCCAACCCCCCAGACAGAGACAAACACCTACAAGATCTCTATCAAGCATTCTTACAACTACAATACCCACCTGCGGAAGTGAAGACACAGATTGATAGAGCCAGAAGAGTTCCCAGAAGTCACCTACTACAGGACAGGCCTAACAAAGAAAATAACAGAACGCCACTAGCCGTCACCTTCAGCCCCCAACTAAAACCCTTCCAACGCATTATTAAGGATCTACAACCTATCCTGAAGGATGACCCAACACTCTCACAAATCTTGGGAGACAGGCCAGTCCTTGCATACAGACAGCCCCCCAACCTGAAGCAAATACTCACCAGCAACCACATACCACACAACAGAACCACTAACCCAGGAACCTATCCTTGCAACAAAGCCCGTTGCCAACTGTGCCCACATATCTATTCAGGGGACACCATCACAGGGCCTAATAACATCAGCCACACTATCAGAGGCTCGTTCACCTGCACATCTACCAATGTGATATATGCCATCATGTGCCAGCAACGCCCCTCTGCCATGTACGCTGGTCAAACTGGACAGTCTCTACGTAAAAGAATAAATGGACACAAATCAGATGTCAAGAATTATAACATTCATAAACCAGTCGGAGAACACTTCAATCTCTCTGGTCACGCGGTTACAGACATGAAAGTTGCGATATTACAACAGAAAAACTTCAAAACCAGACTCCAGCAAGAGACTGTTGAATTGGAATTCATTTGCAAATTGGATACAATTAACTAGGCTTGAATAGAGACTGGGAGTGGCTAAGTCATTATGCAAGGTAACCTATTTCCCCTTGTTTTTCCCTACGCAGCCCCTCCCCTCCCCCCCAGTTCCTCAGACGTTCTTGTTAAACCCTGGATTTGTGCTGGAAATGGCCCACCTTGATTATCATACATATTGTAAGGAGAGTGATCACTTTAGATAAGCTATTACCAACAGGAGAATGGGTTTGTGTGTGTGAAAAAAGCGGGGGGGGGGGAGAAAACCTGGATTTGTGCTGGAAATGGTCCACCTTGATTATCATGCACATTGTAAGGAGAGTGATCACTTTAGATAAGCTATTACCAGCAGGAGAGTGGGGTGGGGGGAGAGAAAACCTTTTGTAGTGGTAAACACCCATTTTTTCATGGTTTGTATGTATAAGAACATCTTCTGTATTTTCCACAGTATGCATCCGATGAAGTGAGCTGTAGCTCACGAAAGCTTATGCTCAAATAAATTGGTTAGTCTCTAAGGTGCCACAAGTACTCCTTAACTTTGAGATGTGAGCAAATTGAGTCAAATAGCTGTGAACTACATTCCTGGAAGGGGGAAAAATCAAGATGAGCAATGATATACAATGCAAGCCTTTTTCACAAGAGGAATAAGTAATTTACATTCACTAAAAAAGGCAAGAGATTGTAGGTTTTCCTCTCAAACAAGAAAAGTGGGTACACAGTAATTGCTGGTTCTGAATTCATTGCAAACCTACATCCTTCACAGAAAATAGAGCCCCACCCAAAATGAATTCCTTCTCTTCACCACTTATTTCCTTCCCCATCTAGGAATATGGCTATGATGTTCATGCTGTATTTATACAGAACAGTTCTGAGATATTTTTTCTGCAAAACAAAAGTAATTTGCATATAATTATTTACTTTTTCAAATATCTGCAGTTCAGTTGTACCCCCAAAATACACAAGCACCCATGCAAGCAGGTTAGCATGCACAAAACACACTTTTGAGTAATTGTACACGTAGATGGGTACCAGGCAATGGTGTGTTTTGTGTGTGGAATCACACCTTTGCAAAAGCAGGAGCAGATTTTGTTGGTGTAACTTTGGTACTTTTGATAAAAAATAAATATTGGTTATGTAAATGATAGCAGCCTAAATCCCTTCCTCCCCCCAAGTTTTGAGTAGTGCTTGTTTTGTAATGAAGAATACAGTTCAGAACATTAATCACCTTATTGCCAAATATCAGAAATACCAGCCCTTCATACTCTATAGAAAACACTCCAGGCTTTGATGTGGATCAGCTTAGCATCAGTGAATTGAAAAGCCTAAGAGTCAATTACTCCTGTCTAGTATCAGTTCCTCCCTCATGTTTCAGTCAACGTTTGGACTTTTTGTGAAGCTATTGCTATTTCTGGGGCCAGATTCTCTGCAGCTCTCATAAGCAGGGAATTCTTCAGTATACAGGAATCCTCTGCTCACACAGAGTCAGTATAGTTCACCGCTAAATCACCGCCACACCACACCACCCTCAGCTCAGCACTGCAACTAGGCTGACTGGGATGGGGAAGGGTGGAGCCAAAGGATTACTGAGCTTTAGCTCTTTTCAAATGGGGGATGACCTCTTTGAGGGCCATTACTAGCTGGGATAACACAGAGCAGCCCCGAGGCTCTTCTAAACTTTGACAGAACCAGCACAGAGAATCAGGGACCTGCAACTGGCTCCTTCGTGGCCTCTTCCTTTTGTCACACCCTGTGGAGATGGGATGCTGCAGACAACCTGCAAGGTTAACAGAAGAAACGTTACAGAGCACTCTCAAAAGTTCATTTATTACTCAGACTAAGCTTTATCTTTAGGTATGTGAAAGGCCAAAACTGCAACAAAGACCTCTGTTTTTTCCAGTCATGATCTTGTACAGACAAATACTTACCTGTGCCTACATGTCAGTTAAATATTGCAGCTGCAAATCAGTTAGATGTCTAACCGCTAGTATTTAGGACTACAAGCAATTCTGAGCACAAATGTGCTTCCCGAAAAATGGAGACCAGGGCTGATCACCTGGCCTTAGCTGCAGTGCACACTCAGGGCTAGATTGTCAGTAGGTGTAAATCAGTGTAGCTCCACTGATGTCAATGAAGTCATGCCAGTTTACAACAGCTGAGAATCTGGCTCTCATTGTATAAAAGGGTAATGTCTGAAACGATCATTAGGTTTCACAAGCATCCTGGTCTTACATCTGTCAAAAGTAAGGAAGTACTTCTATATCTTATCTTTTCAAACCCTTACTGTGATAGCTGGCATGCACAATGTGCTGTGTGCAAAACCCACAAATGGTTTAATAGCAGGTACATAATAGCCCGTTAGTACAGATTTTCCTGGGATGTTGGCAGGTGTTTACATGAAATTTTGCCCCACTTGTCAGAACATATTGGACAGCCAGCACCTGGCAACCTCCTACTGAACAACACATTCTTTAATTGCTCTGAAGCAACAGCTGCCAACATTGTTAAATAAACAACAGGTTCTGCACCTGCTTGAATAAAACCCTGACCTCACTCTCGGCCAATCAGGAGACACTCAGGTAACTCTGCCCGCCTGCCCTCATACACAATGGCCTTGGGGATTAGTAGGAGTCTATCAGTATTGATTTGTCCTTTCTCTGCTATGATTTGCCCTACCTTTCTCTTGAGCGTGTTCTATTCAGGCAAGAAACGTGAAAATCTTGCTAATTAGATTTCTGTCTTATGGCAGATTTTTCTGCTCTCTCAACACACACAAACTCCCATACATAAAGGCACAATGGTAGTGAGAAAAATGACTGAGGCACATTATCCAACTGCTTAAGCGTTTGTAGGGTACCCTGAGAGAACAAAGAACGGCTACAAGGTGTTTCTGAACACCCATCTATTTGATTCACAGTAGAGTCTTTATTCTCCAAGGGCAAAGCAGGGGAAGGACCGGACCCTCAGTTGGTGTAAACTGACCCTGAAGTCAGTGGAGCTAGCGATGCTGATTTATGCCAAATGAGGATCTGTCTCAAAAACTATGAAGAAATTCTTTTATAAAATTCCACATGCACTCAGGGGCAGTTAAATGAAATCTCAATGCCTAGTGAATGAGTTTCTACAACAAACAAAGGTGTTCGGATCCATGAACTAATTGAAACCAGCAGGATTACCAAGAATGATGCTGTAGCACCAAAGGGAGGGTTATTTACCAGCCGAAGGAAGATTTTTTTTCCTCCTTTTCACTCTTTGAAATGAAATATTCTGAGCCACACAGCAGCATCTATTTCAGATTTCAACCAGTGACAGGTGCCTGTTGATGTTGCACATGTATCACATATAAAAAGGAGCAAAGATCCTCATTATGCACATGTGAGACAAAGGACAAACTGCAGGAGAGGAACTCTTGGTAAGGCAAAGAGAGAGAGGCATTCCAAGTGACAGTCAGAAAAACAGTTGACAAAATGTCAAGATTATCCACATAGACTTGCTCTCGTGCAACACACTCAGTTTCTTCATAAAACAGAGAATCAGGCTAATTTCGCTGCAATCTTGTGATCTATGGAGCAAGACTTCCCCCATTTCTCCCTATTTAAATGTTTCATTGGAAATTAAAAAGAAGAAAATACTTAGAAGCAGCCTTCATACAACAATTTCAACAGAAAGGACCATCTGCTGGGACTCTTGACTAGACATGCCAGATCATGAAAAGAGAATGAAACAGGAGCATAGTGCCTGTTTTGTGTATTAAAAATCCAAGATGCAGAGATGTATTAACTCTGATAGTAACTGATCCAAATTATGCTTTGGGTCAAAAACAACAAAGATTTTACCGGCTTATGTTATTTTGGCCCAATGGAAGTCTGTAGATATGAACTCAGTCTCAGGCTGCATTAACTTCCTGAGGGGGAAATTATTTATTTATTACTAATGATTCTAGGAAGCAACTCTACAGAACCAATTTATTTTTTTTCTGAGAGCTGCATTTCTGAGAAACAAGTAACGATTCTCAAGAAATGCTATTACTTGCAGTTAACTATTTTTCAGTAAATTGCCATAAGCTAGTCAGTTTTCAAACACAATACTGAACTGTATTTAAATTAAATACAGTAGATAGTGTTAAAAACTCAGCATTGAAATGTCCAGGTACCTGCAATAGTCACCGTATCTTCCTCTACTAAGACTGGGAAATACCACAATACTGGAAACAGTGCAGAAACACAAATGTTCAGTTTTTAATGTCTTCCTCCCTATCATACACACAGGTAACAAAAGTGGTTCTACTGGGAGAGAAGTGTCGGTTTCAGGTTAATTACTTCAGTGGGAGCCTTATGCGATACTTTGGCTTAGTTTGTGTGATTACATTGCCTTCTAGTGGCTGGCCCCATAGTCAAAACAGCAGAGAATTTCTTGGAACATGGAACAATATGACAAGGTTAGTATATGTAACTATATACAGAGGTCAGGGTGGATTTTAACTCTTTCTGGGAGCTACTAATAGCAAAACAAGAATAGGGCTCTGCATACTTTTGGGCATGGGATAGACTGTATCAGTCCCTCTTTCTCTTTTTTGCCTCATGTGACTGCTTGGTTTGAGTGCCCTCTCGGACTAATTTTCATATATTTTTAGATCCCCAGAATGACTTGTAAAGCAGGAACAATGGATGTTTTTCACTTATGCCAGTACAATGATGCCTGCCCCCAACACGGATCATCAATACAGATTGAAACTGAGACTTCCAGCATGAAAAGAATTTGAGCAAAAGATTCAGAGTTTTTAAGATCAGAAGGAACCATTATGATCATCTAATCTGACCTCCTGTATAATACAAAGTAAGGGGTTCCTAGCATAGCAAATAAACAAAAGTACTCTGTGGGGGGAGTCCTAAACTGCTTATACACAAATGCCAGAAAACAGCAATTAAAAATATCTGCAGAAAATGGTGACTAAACTGTATCTGTGAAATATAATGCGGGGAAGTGCATGAACATGACCAGTGTTAAACACTGAGGGATTATAGGCTATTTAAAAGACACTGTTTGGGAAGATGGGTGGTTTTATATGTCAAAGAAAGACTGGAGCAAAAGTAAAGGGTGCCAACATTCAAGGCAGAGGAAACAGAATTATGGCTGCAAATTAGAAGCTGCACTAGAAGCAAAATCATTATAGGAATACAGATTGGATCACCAGCTCAGGCGGGGGAAGAAAATACGATGGTAAGTGAAATTTGAAAGGCCTGTTACAATAGAACTAAGGAAAATAAAAAGATAACTGCAAGAGATGTCAAGACAGACAATAAAAGAGTTTACAACTGTATGGAATAAAAGGAGCAAGAGGTCACGAGAAGTAAGCCCCTTGAGGGAGAGAGAGGGAAATCTAGTGACAGAAAAGGTGGACAAATCATTGTTTTGTCTCAGCATATAACCAAATTATAATTACAGCAGAAATGAGAAGAGTTCTTCGGTACTAAGCACAACTGACCTATGGGAACAGACACTTGCTGCAGTTTTAAGGATGGTCATTCATTCTGTTTAAAATATTTGAAAACATATTTTGAATTATTTTACAATTCTCAAAAATATTGATGGATGCAAATGATCTTGCTAGCTACAGTCCAGTCTTGAATCCATTTGCATTAGTAGATGGTCTCCTTATGGCCACGGACAGTGGTAGGAGATTCATCTGTATTTAATGAACCTTTCTGACTCCTTGGACACGATATTTCACTGGTACTACTAACCTGTCTGTAGTGCCTAACAGGAATCAAGTGTACTGCTCCTTTCTCTGAGACAGACCTCAGAGGGTCATGATGGGCAGATTGTTCCCTTCACCAAAAGCACAATCACAGAGAGGCTTCAGGAAACATTGTGAGATGCAACAGGTTTAATTGCAGCAATTGTCACCCAAGTAAGTATAGGTCTGTCAGCCTGACATTGATCCCAGGCAAAATAATGGTTTGGCTGATTCGTGGCTCAATTAATAAACAATTAAAGGAAGGTAATATAATTAATGCAAATCAACACAAGCTTATGGAAAATAGATCTTGTCAAACTAACTTGATAGCATTTTTTGAGAAGATTACACGTTTGCTTGATAAAGGTAATAGTGTTCATATAACATACTTAGATTTCTGTAAGGCATTTGCATGACATTTTGATTAAGAACCTAGACTGATAGAAAAATAACGTAGCACTCATTAAATGGATTAAAAACTGGCTAACTGACAAGTCTCAAAATGTAATTGTAAATGGGAAATCCTCTTGGAGTGGGTGTGGTTTTAGAGGTGTCCCACAGGGATCGGTTCTTGGCCCTACACTAACATTTTTATCAATGACCCAGAAGAAACCATAAAATTACTGATAAAGTTTGCAAGTGCCAGGAAAACTGAGGGAGTGGTAAATAATGATCAGGTTACCGGACTGAGAACAATCTGGATCACTTCATAAACTGGGTGCAAGCAAACAATGTGTATTTCAATATGGCCAAATATAGTCAAACAGAGAGGAAGAAAAGAACTTCGGCCATACTTACAGGATGGGGGTTCCTATCCTGGGAAGCAGTGATTCTGAAAAAAAAAAAAACACAACACACGGAGCAATGGTGGATAATCCGCTGAACATGAGTTCCCAGTTCAACACTGTGGCCAAAAGGGCAAATGTGATCTTTGGCTGTATAAACAGGAGAATATTGAATTAGCAGCTAAAAGTCTACAATTTGAGCTAAAATGCTAGGCACTGTAGCTGGGGGCTGTAACTAACTCACATGCTCCGTAGCTTAGGCACAGAGGGGTCCACATAACACACACTGACTAGAGGGTTGCGTAACTTCCCTGGACAGAGGAATCTTGTTCCAACATGCAACACTGGTTCCCCATTCCACAGTGGCTTCATTTCTAGGTCTAGGTCATCATCTTTAAAATCCTGAATTGACTAAGGTCCAGTTATTTTGAAAGACCACCTCCTTCTTCACTCCCCCCTAAAAAGCTGTGATCACCAGGTATAATACAGCGGTCAATACCCAGAGCTGGGGTCAAGGTATTCTCAACCAAGGGTGTTCAGCTAAAGAGTTCTGCCTCAGGAGAGAAAAATGAGCACAATTATCCACTTTTAAGAAACAAGGCAAGATTCATCAGTCTACTCTCAGTAGAGTTGATGACACACAAAAACACACCAACCCCACCATGAATATATCCTCCCCTACCCCTTAAGGGTGGGAAAGAATACTCACGTTTAAAACTCCTGTATTTGGTGCCATTTTACATTGATTGGTGCAATATACTGTAAATAGAGAGAGACTTGGGGCTAGGTCCTGCATTCTTGCACATCCAAAGTGCCCATGTAAGTCATTTATATATTCATTGTATTATTGCAATTCTGCACTCTCATGCTGTATGTGTCTCTGTGTGTATCTCTGTCTCTATAATCTACAACTGAAGTATAGGGAGCATTTCTAAACAATAAGAATAGAGCAGAGGATTATTAACAATACAGTATTTTAAAATGCAAAATTGCCACATCCTTTATAGGCATTATTTTTTTTGCATTGAAAGCAAGAAGCCAGCCCCCCCCCCCACATTGTGCTACGCACTCTACATGCACATAGAATCATAGAATATCAGGGTTGGAAGGGACCCCAGAAGGTCATCTAGTCCAACCCCCTGCTCGAAGCAGGACCAATTCCCAGTTAAATCATCCCAGCCAGGGCTTTGTCAAGCCTGACCTTAAAAACCTCTAAGGAAGGAGATTCTACCACCTCCCTAGGTAACGCATTCCAGTGTTTCACCACCCTCTTAGTGAAAAAGTTTTTCCTAATATCCAATCTAAACCTCCCCAATTGCAACTTGAGACCATTACTCCTCGTTCTGTCATCTGCTACCATTGAGAACAGTCTAGAGCCATCCTCTTTGAAACCCCCTTTCAGGTAGTTGAAAGCAGCTATCAAATCCCCCCTCATTCTTCTCTTCCGCAGACTAAACAATCCCAGCTCCCTCAGCCTCTCCTCATAAGTCATGTGCTCTAGACCCCTAATCATTTTTGTTGCCCTTCGCTGGACTCTCTCCAATTTATCCACATCCTTCTTGTAGTGTGGGGCCCAAAACTGGACACAGTACTCCAGATGAGGCCTCACCAGTGTCGAATAGAGGGGAACGATCACGTCCCTCGATCTGCTCGCTATGCCCCTACTTATACATCCCAAAATGCCATTGGCCTTCTTGGCAACAAGGGCACACTGTTGACTCATATCCAGCTTCTCGTCCACTGTCACCCCTAGGTCCTTTTCTGCAGAACTGCTGCCTAGCCATTCGGTCCCTAGTCTGTAGCGGTGCATTGGATTCTTCCATCCTAAGTGCAGGACCCTGCACTTATCCTTATTGAACCTCATCAGATTTCTTTTGGCCCAATCCTCCAATTTGTCTAGGTCCTTCTGTATCCTATCCCTCCCCTCCAGCGTATCTACCACTCCTCCCAGTTTAGTATCATCCGCAAATTTGCTGAGAGTGCAATCCACACCATCCTCCAGATCATTTATGAAGATATTGAACAAAACCGGCCCCAGGACCGACCCCTGGGGCACACCACTTGACACCGGCTGCCAACTAGACATGGAGCCATTGATCACTACCCGTTGAGCCCGACAATCTAGCCAGCTTTCTACCCACCTTATAGTGCATTCATCCAGCCCATACTTCCTTAACTTGCTGACAAGAATACTGTGGGAGACCGTGTCAAAAGCTTTGCTAAAGTCAAGAAACAATACATCCACTGCTTTCCCTTCATCCACAGAACCAGTAATCCCATCATAAAAGGCGATTAGATTAGTCAGGCATGACCTTCCCTTGGTGAACCCATGCTGACTGTTCCTGATCACTTTCCTCTCATGTAAGTGCTTCAGGATTGATTCTTTGAGGACCTGCTCCATGATTTTTCCAGGGACTGAGGTGAGGCTGACTGGCCTGTAGTTCCCAGGATCCTCCGTCTTCCCTTTGCCCCAAAAAGCTTACAATTCCACTACATTACTTATCTTGAATTTCCTAATTACTGCACTGTGTTAACTGCTGGGAATTCTTGGATTGGCAGTGAGACCTGGATTGCATTTGTCCAACTCATTGCCAGATTGCTGAACTGAAGAGGCACAGATTACGCTTCTCCTGGCATGCTAAGCAACTGGGAGGCACAGTACTGCATACATGGGCAGCAGGCATAAGAGGCCCAGGGAGGTTAGGCCTCCCCAAACAGCTGGCCCCTCCACCTTTGGAGCACACCACTGCCAAAAGGATGCCGGGGCCATGGCCCTGCCCATGCCCCGCTCCAAGGTCCCCCTCCCATTCATCATCTTCTGTCTCGCCCTCACTCTGCCTCTTCCCGTCCCCACTCCGCCCGCCTGGAGGCCTTGGGGGAGGGGTGAAGAGGCACTGGTGAGTGGCTGGTCAGCAGGCGGGGGGCCTCAGGAGAGGAGACAAAGAAGCATGCACAGCTGCCGGGCAGGGGCTCTGGGGGTGTGTATGAAGAGGCGTGTGCAATGGTGGGAGCTTCGGGGGAGGGGACGAAGAGGCATGCCCGGCAGGTGGGCCAGGGCCTCTGGTGAAGGGGTGGGCAGGGGCTGGCCTCTGGGGAGGGGGACAAGTGGGCTGTGGGTGGAGCATGGGCAGGACTTTGGACGGAGGAGGCCAAGCAGGGATTGGCCTCGGGGCAGGGCCACTGTCCGGGCACGGCCAGGTTCCTGAAATGGAGGAGTCACGTGCTGCCCCTGACTGCATACACAGTGTATAGATTAGTGAACAGATGGATTCTTTTAAACAACTGATATGATTTAAATGTTAAAAAACCATTAATTGGAAGATGGAGGCCACTGAAAGGCAATGCAGGTGCTACAAAATTTTACTGGCAACTTTCATCCTGCCCTTGTGCCTTGAAATAGATGGGGCTGAAAAGTGAATACTCTCTTTTAATCAAATGCCTCCTGAATGTGTGCAGGAGAAGGGAAATTGCTAACAAAGATGATCCCATGGACCTGTTAATGAGAGCCTCCTGAAAGGTACTGAGTACCATCAACTTCCATTGACCTTAATGGCAGCAGATGTTACTAAGCCTTTTGCAGGAGTTTCTAGCACCTTGTAGGACTGGCCCCTATAAGAGAAAACCCATTTTCACTCAGACCAAATTGAATCAGGCTGTGGTAAATATGAGGAATGCACTTGGGATAGGCTTAGTCCATGTCTACGCTATGCGGACGATAGCACTGTAGCTATGCCAGCATAACCTCGTAGTGTAGACATGACCTGTCGAGATGGAAAGGGGCTTTCTATTGCTGTAGGAACTCCACCTCCCCAAGCGATGATAGCTAGGGTAACGGAAGCATTCTTCCATTGACCTAACTTTGTGTGTGCACTGGGGGGTTAAGTTGGCATAGGTGCGGTGCTCAAGGGTGTGGATTTTTCACAACCCTGACTGACATAGCTACGTCAACCTCCATTTTAAGTAGGCCAGGGCTTAGTAATGACTATAACAGAGTATCTCTCAGTTGGAATATCATTGTACATAACCCCCCCACACACTTTGGAAACATCAGCAATGGCTAACCACACACACAATCCTTTTTTCCCCTTCAGAAAAAAAACACATCATAAACTTTTCCTCTAATATTTTGCTAGCCTGGATAATAAGGTACTAAATTCTTGCCAATTATAGTTTTTAATCTATTTATGTTTCCTCCAGAATTTTACAGAGCTAGGCCTAGTGACTCATACACACACACACACACAAAATAATGTGACAAAATGGACGAGCACAAAAGAACAGTTAAAATTTTAATTATATTTTGAACTATAAAAAAAAACCAGACTCTGGTGATGTATTTATTTATCATTTTATTCTCTCCTTTAGCAATAGTGCAGATATTCCAGAAAATCGATATTTTCATCTGTGGTTCCAGATTTCTGTCTGCAATAATCTAAAAAGACTGTAATTCTGCATGCCAGTTAAACTCGGTAGGCACATGAGGCTCCAAAGTGCTTCAGTATTTATGCTGGCCATAGCACACTAATTAAAAATAAAACCCCTTGTTCCTTAATCTTCTAGTACTTCAGAAAGATAAATGGACACACCAGGCAACATGGAACCATATTAGCAATATTGCTGATGATGTAAGACATTCAGCAGCAGCTCTGGGGTCTATTTTTAAATTAAGCTTGCAGTCTATTTTGTGGCCGAGCACATAAAGATACAAGGCTGGGTATTCTACTGCTTTGCACTTTGTACAATCATGCAGAGCTTGAGGACAGGTTGAGAAAAGTCAGAGCCATACAGTTTCTTCAAAGTTGTGTTTGTCCCTGGTGGCATGCTGTCATAGTACCTGTACCTCAGATCAATTTGTTGTTAAAAGGGAAAAGCTCCGAAATATATTCCAATTTTTAACTTGCAGCTTCCAGATAACAGGCTGAGGTAGATAGAGCCAGGGGTACGACCACCACCACACATGCCAGGAAGTGCAGTCTAGCTGGCAACACCAGGGGAAGACATCAGCACTAGGTGTAGGACTGGAACAAATTAATTTCTCTAGAAACCAAGGGGGAACAAGGAACCAAACTGATGCTCAAAGTCACACTCTGGTTTCTGGTCTGCTCCTGGGGCAGTGCTGTGATGCGCTGCATCTTACTCAGGGTTTGTGGCAAAGTCAACAATTGAGCCCATACTAAGAGTCTTAATATTTATCTATCAGTAACAGATTTGGCCTGTTCTTTTGTGCACATTGTAATGAAGGAGAAGTGAACTATAGGCATGACTTAGAATGATGACATACCATCCAATTCTTGGGCAGGTTTTTCCTAGTAAATTAAGCTGGATGCTGGGTTCCAACCAGAGTGAAGTTCTATCACAAATTCCTTCCACATAGCTTGCATCGGCTCAAAACAAAGGAATGCTCGGCTGAGACACACTGCAGTTCCGAAGCGGATTGTGAATCATACATTCCTGTCTTCCCTTGAACACTGAGTATTTTGCATTTTTTAATATACTTTACCTGACAGAGGAATCATAGACTATCAGGGTTGGAAGGGACCTTAGGAGGTCATCTAGTCCAAGCCCCTGCTCAAAGCAGGACCAATCCCCAGATCAGTAAATGGCCCCCTCAAGGACTGAACTCACAACCCTGGGTTTAGCAAGCCAATGCTCAAACCACTAAGCTACCCTTCCGCTAAATGTATTACACCAAAATATTGGCAGCTGCCTTTCAACATGGAAGATTGGCTTTCACATTCAGTGAACTCTTCATACTTTTGGCGGTAAGATATTTGTGCAGGCTCTTATATATTGATATTCATTACCTGTACAGTTTGCATATCAGACACACAAACAGCCCAATCAATAATATGAGCTTGTATTGACTAGCTATTCCTACTCTGAAATGGGATGTCAAGCTTCAGTTGATTTACATTCACACATTATGTAAACATAATTTAAAATTAACATGAACAACATAGAGCACATGCTACTATTACCATGTAGAATAACCCAGAGGACATACTGTAGCACAAAGCTGGTATATTGGACAGAATTAGTCAAAAGAATGTAAGGTGTAATTTCCTGTCTAAATTTACGACAGGCTACAAATGCCATTGACTGCTGCAAAACAATAGTGATCGCCTTTCCTGTAGTAGCAAACATTGCTCCTCATTGCTCGAGAGAAATTAACACACATATATCCTGACATCTTCACTGACTTGGAAACTGATTAAAATACAAAGATTCACATGCATTATGTTTTATAAATGTTTACATGACTGCATTTTAAAACTGGATTTTAGTGCTGCTTGAGGGGTGTAATATTTATTTCTTGTCCCAAGTTATAGATAGGATTGCCTGCCGTTCTGTGTATATCCCCCACAAAACACATTACACTTATGGTTATGGTTGCTCAACTGTATTCCCTAGCAACAGAGTCATTAAAAACCCAGGAAATCTCAAATTAAGCCAACATTCACATCCACCCCAACTGAGGATGTAAGCAGTGTCAGGATGAGCTCCGCCCTGACATCTGATGGTGAGGTGTGGCAAGTTGTGGAAAAGACCTTCAGGGGCCGATCTCATTTGCATAGGCACACCCACCCCGCCTAGAATGAGGCCATAGCTGCCCAAATGGTCACTTTGGCTGCTGTGGGATCCCCAGTGTCTCTGTTATTGGGGCAGGAAGAATAAATTGTTATTACCCTGATTACGGGAACTGTGCTTGGAACTGTACTTGGCCTTTTGTTATGATGGAGGGACTCACCATCAACTAAGTAGCACTCGCTAGGCAAGGGTCATGGGTTCCAAAACTGTGTGAATTGAGAGAGGCTGGGGACAAGTATTAATACTTGGTGGCATGGGCCCTTTGGTGAGGGTCTTACATGCTAATTGCACTTTCTTCTCTCTCCACTGTGGAATGTCAGAGCTAATTTTGATTTCATTAGAAGTCTAGTTACAGGCTGCTGAGCTCACTTTGGGCTAATAGTGCACCAGCACTGAGGCTCCCCTACTACAAGCTGAATTCACCAAAGAACTGAACTGACTAAGAGCTGAAATCACTGAGCGTTGTGTTAAGTAGTGGGGGAGCCTGAAGATATATTGTGGAGCAGTTTGCGGGACGGCTGGAGTGCCTTGTGGACAGGCTGGTGGAGCAGTTCATAGGACGGCGTGAGCTGCTGGTGGGACGGTGGGAGCTGCTTGCGGGCTGCAGAGCGGAGCTGAGCGAAGCAGTTCGTGGGGCGGCGAGGGGAGCGGAGCGGAGCCCTATGGAGCTGTGGGGCGGTCAGCTTCAGATCATGTAAGGTGCCTCTTATCCCCGCCCCATCTCCACCCAGGTTGGGAGGTAAAGCTTCGCAGATAAACTTTCAAACTCTGGGGCTGCCCTGACCAGGGACAGAGACTTTTGCGTCATTGGACTTTTGGGACTTTGGGTGATTTGGGGTTGCTGGACTCAAGAACCAAAGGGAAAGGGCATGCCCCAATTTGCTTGGGGTGGGTTTTTTTTGCTCATGGGTTGTGTTATGAATCCTGTTGGTGGTGTTTCCCCAACATAATGCCACATTGTTTCTCTCTGTTATTAAAAGGCTTTTTGCTACACTCAGACTCTGTGCTTGCGAGAGGGGAAGTATTGCCTCTTGGAGGCGCCCAGCAGGGGTGGTTTGTTTTTTTTGTTAATCACCAGGAGAGCTCTCCCCCCATGATAAGGCCACGGCAGCACTGTAACTTGGGTAGTGTAGACATACCCTAAGTGATTTGCCCAAGGTTATATAGGAAGTCTGTGGTGGAGCAGGAACATGAACCAATGTCTCCAAAATCCTAGGCTAGTGCCCTCGCCATTGGACCAACATAGTACCCAAATATACATACGGATTCCTTGGTTCCACAACACGCTCCCTTTCAATTCTAACCACAATTCAGTTTTTCCTAATCACACTCAAACACAGGGATAGCTGTCGTAGCAACACTAAGGAATTGGTGCATCCAGGGCTCCCCACAGTGCCTTAGTTCCAATGGGACACCAGACAGCAGTGCTTCAGCAAGCCCAGAGAGGTGGGGAGTGGCTACATAGAGAGGCAAAGGATTGTGGGGTGAATGGGGGAACCTGCAGCATGATATATAGTATGATACTAATGAATTGGGTTATCAAAACTTAATTGGAAAAGGGGTCCCTAACTGATCCTATCCTTCCAAAACAGGAGTCTTCTGAACACTGTCCAACTAACCAACCAACCCACCCACCTGATACTACACACAAACCAGGCATACTGAGTGGCCAAGGCAGAGGATATAAGACTGAGGAAATCAAATACAGAAGAGAAAAGCTTCCAGGGAGAGTTAAAAATAGAGTGTACGCCTTCACCTATTGACAATAGATTTGACACATGAGTAGATTCTATTTGAGTACTAATCATGGTTGCAGAAATGTTCTTTTGGTCCAACAATTTTAGCTTCCTATTTACTGGGATGAACAGCTTTCTCAGACCACCTTCACAGATGGAGTCATCTGTCTTCTGGGAAACTGGCCCAATTAGGGGAAGCCTCTGCCAGTGCTGTGGATGAAGTCCTGGGAATATTTTCTGGAATAAAACTGGTTGAGATAGTACAGCTGTCTTTGACCATAACAAAATTATTCTTCAGCGCAGTAGAAAGTTCTGGCAGAAATCTCTTGCATCTCAGACTGCTAAGAATTTCTTAGCAGTTGATTGAACTGGGATCTGTGGTCTACCTGAACCATTTCCAAAATGGAGAATTCCATCCCACCACTCATTCTGAGTCTGCTGAACTATTCTACTGCAGAAGCAGGGAACTATCCCCTGTATAAGATTCTGATGCCTCCGGTTTAACTTTTAGTAGCCAGATGTTTTATTCATCCCTGAAGTCTGACTCTTTGGTTCGTCTATTCCTTTGGCTAACAGTAAGCAGTTTAGAGCTAGCCTTCCTGGACTCCACGTAACAGCAGTCCTTCTGCAGCGTAAGGAGACCCCGGTCTGGTGATGGGATTGCCTCACTTACTAGATTTAGAGGATGGCTCAGAAAACTCAAAGGATGTTGTGACATAGTGTGACAGAGTCAGGCCAGATTGCTATAGGAGAGTAATAGAAGGCAGATATATTAGCCCCAGTCTAAGTAGGTCCCTTTTCCCTGGGTAAGGTAACAGGGAAGGTTCCAGAACAATCAGGAACCTTCTGGAGACAATTGGGGCAGGCTGATTGGAACACCTGCAGCCAATCAAGAGGCTGCGAGAATCAATTAGGGCAGGCTAATCAGGGCACCTGGGTTTTAAAAAGGAGCTCACTTCAGTTTGTGGTGTGCGTGTGAGGAGCTGGGAGCAAGAGGCACTAGGAGCTGAGAGTGAGAACGCGTACTGTTGGAGGACTGAGGTGTACAAGCATTATCAGACACCAGGAGGAAGGTCCTATGGTGAGGATAAAGGTGGTGTTGGGAGGAGGCCATGGGGAAGTAGCCCAGGGAGTTGTAGCTGTCGCACAGCTGTTCGAGGAGGCACTCTAGACAGCTGCATTCCACAGGGCCCTGCGCTGGAACCCGGAGTAGAGGGCGGGCCCGGGTTCCCCCCAAATCCTCCCAACTCCTGGTCAGACACAGGAGTCGTCGACCTGGACTGTGAATTCAGAAAAATGGCCAAGCTGAGGGCTGCTGTGAAGCTCCAAGGCGAGCAAATCCGCCAATAAGCACAAGACCCACCAAGGTAGAGCAGGAACTTTGTCACAATAGTAACCTGGTTAGTTTCATTGCATCTCTGTATATAGAAGATTTTGGACCCTTTTTCTTTTTTCCTCACAATTCTGTTACGGATCAAGAGAGAGACAAAAATCACCAAAACCTTTCATTTCTGCAAAGAAAAATAGGATAAAAATTAAATGCTTTCTACCAGGGGTCACCAAGGCTGATTCGACACCTCGATATCATGGGCCAGGTGACAAAGAATCACAGGAAAAATCATGTTCTTGTAACACCGAATAGGGAACTTAATCAGAATAAGGAAAATAGTATTATCCCTAAAGCTCTGCCTCTCTCTGTGCTTCACTGCAGAGCTTCTGACAAGAATCGTCCCCAGCTGCTCACCTGTCTGGTTTCCTGCTACAGATGTCAAGAAACAGTAGTTGCGTACTCACACTATGGTGATGGCAGCTTTCAAAATGCCTAAGAACTGAAGCTTTGATGCTGAACCCTCACTGAAGAGTCTTAAGTAGCGTTTGGAACTGAGAAAAAGCCACCCTACTGTCCACTTGCTTCCCCTTTGCATTCCTCTTTTGCTCTCTTATTGGTGATAGCAAAAGCCGTAACATACCAAAGCTGCAGACTGGTCCACAGGTAGGCAGTTGCAGTGGGACAAGTGTACTCCACACTTCTTTCTCATTTAGACCATCACAGCCAGTGTTTTTAAAGAAAAAAACCTGAACAACAACAACAAAGAATTGCAATGATTAGAAACAAAAAAATAATAATCATCACAGAGTAGCTGCAATTGCAACTGACTTCTTAAGAGATAGAGAGAGAAAAAAAAACAAGGAAGCTGACACCAGAAGGCTAAAAAATGACCCAATATTTCTCTAGCCATGACTGATCCATCTGTTTCTCTGTTCTGATTAAAGGAAACCAACCCATCACTCAAGAATTGCTGCACTGAGAGTGCAGAAATAAAATCTCTATCTCATGATTTACAGGTTACTATTTTTTCTTAATTTTCTTCTTAGCTAATACAGTTCCACTCCTCTAAATCTAATATGAATTTTAAATTATTCATTAATGATTTGGTAAGTTGACTCATAAAACTGCTCCCTTGAAAGATTGTCTGATCTTTATTTACAGTTGGAAATTAAACCATTATTTGAAACTCCCAGACTTTTCTATCTGTGACTGTATTTTATACTAGCTATACAATTCTGTTTTTATTCAGTATTTGGCTACTTAAATAAGAAAGATACCACCATGCTATTTAGCATTTGGTGATCAGGAGAGCTTCATAGGACACACATCTCCCGTTATTTCAACCTCGTAAATTCTAGGCATGCCAAGACAGATTAAGCTATTAGATGTTGGTCAACACGATTTTGGTCCCCGAAACAAGAAATAATATAAAACTTATCTGACAAATTGATTGTATATTTGAGATACCCAAACAACTAGAAATGCTGCCTCGTATTGACTAACTTCATATTGGTCCTGCCATCCCATCTGCTCAGGTAGATTTTAGGACTTCAGAGATGGCAGGTTCCTCACTGGAGACAAATTAGTGACTTAGGGCCTGAGTCCAAGCCCACTGAAGTCTTTCTATTGACATCAGTGGGCTCTGGATCTGGCCGACAGAGAGAGTGAATATTACCGCTTGGACCATTCTTTTCTTAATATATACACAGGCCCTTTAGACCAGGCAAAAAATAGCTCACACATTTCACCAAGACTTCACGGAGCTGGAACACCTGTATTCCAGTACTTTATTCCAATTCTGCCTGATTCCAGCATTCTAGCCCTTACGATCTGACCTAAGCGTCCTCCACCTTCCTTGTCCAAAACTCCATCTTCTCCTACTTCACAGGCTCTCTTGTTCTTAATCCCAGACATCATGGTAGAGCTGGATAGCTGCTCTGCAACACAAAGAAACACCTCAGCCAGGACCTGGCCAGACCTGTGAAGTGCTTTCTCTCTCCAGACAAAAGAATATTCTTACCTGCTCATGTACCACCCTTAATATCGTGCATATGTCAGATGCTCTGAAGTAGTTTTGGCCAGGCCCTCATAAGTTTGATTCTTTTATGGGGAATGTGAAAACATGTATACACCCCGCAATACTTCAGTATCCTGTATTCTGTTACCACCGTTACCCTAACACTATTTTCACTAAATAAATAATAATAATCTGATGCCCTGCAAGTGCTGTTATTGGAACTAAAGACATGTACAGCAGTGTACTGTTATGTTTCTTTTGCTAATGGTGCTCTACTTGAGCAAATATGGTCCCAGTTCTAGTAAAAGACCTCAGTCTACTACACAGTCCTTGCCAACAGGATGCATCTCTAAAATGAAACAGAGGAAGAGACAAAGAGAGAGATTGAAACATACTAAACTAAAAAATCTCCCACTTAGAGGACTTGGCATGAATCCACTTAATGAACAGAATATTGTTTCTCTTCTGTTAGGGGGCTTATTCCTTCACCCACTTACTTCCCCGGTCCTTCTCGCATGAACAGAGAGCAACAATACCCGAAGTCCAAAGGTGCAAACAATTCGATGTTTATTGGGGTGAACTTCCAGCAAGCATGATTCTAGTTTCCTTCCTTAGTGTCCCCCTTCCCTGCTCTGACACCACAGAGGCTTACCTGTGTCCCTGTTCCCATTTCCCCCTTTAGCAAAACGTGATTCCAATTTCCCCACCCCCATTCCCTGTTCCCATTTCCCCCACAAACACCCCCTCACTTCCTGATTGACTGCAGACTATATAGTAAAACCTGAGTTCTGCTTAGCTATACCTTAACCAATCATTTTCCTGAAATTTAACTAACCAGTCCTAACTTATTGTAACATGATTATTTAACCAATTATATCCCACCACCTTAATTAGTTTACACTCAGCAAAATTAATTATACAGCAGACAGAAACAATCACAGAACTAGACAGAGATTATACAGACAAACAATAGGGAAATGGGGATTACAGTGATAGAACAAACACAGAAATGAGAATTTCACATCCCAGCTATTGATAAGTGAGTTCTTGCCAGACAGGATGCTATCAAACTAAGTTTCCTTTTACATCTTCTTGGCACTTCCCTTTCTCTGGAGGTGATAGGCATTATCAGGACAGGATTGTATTCCTAACAGCCCAATAGCACCTTATTTCAATGTGACTAGTTTGGAATGTGAGGATGTGATCGGTCACTTCCCAGCTTATGGCTGCCTCTGTTGCTTAGCCAAAGGCCTTAGCCTAAGAACAGGGCCTCAGACTGTCTCAGTAAGAGAAGGCTCTTACACCGGCAGACAGTGATTTTGATTCTTTCTTTTATACCTCTAACTAGCCAAGTGATAAGAATACACCTAAATTCTTAGAGTATAGGCCTTTACAGACAGGCCTGAATATCTATATCCTAACATTTTCCAGCAACATACGTACAAGCAATTTGCAACACTGCAAGTCTCTCTGCACTGAAATACATGACAAATCTTCCTTACAGAATCGTTCATTCAAGTGCTTAAACATATAAACAAACAGAAAAATATTCACTATGGCAGCATTACCTTTACCCCAATTATGCAAATGGTCTAATGGTCCCCCTCATTAACATATTTTAATTCAGATCCATATGATGCAGTCAGAATAAATTTTCTGTATCTTGTTCTTCCTCCAAGTGGAGGAGGCTGTGGCTTCCATTCCAGTAAGTAAAGGGACCATTTCACTATTGAGAAGCAGAATAGAAAATCAGAAGAACATAAGAAATCCTTCAGGCAGGATTAGATGTGATGGAGGTTTAAAAGAAAGACAGAGTTGAAGTGTGTCTATGAACATGCACTATGTTAATTTTTCAGCATCCTTTCATTAAGCTCAGTCTTTCATTTCCTCATGGGAGGAAACATGGTCTAGCTTTTAGAGCAGAGTAGTGGGAATAACAACTGTAGCATTACTGGTATTCACCAGCTGGCAATATTACAGATAGCCTTATAAGTTCTGTTTGACTGAAAAAGTAAGATCATGGTGAAATGCTGCTTGTTAGTTGTAATGCAGTTCTTTTTTTAAAAGCTGAACAGATCATCAGTAAAAGAGTTCACTATCTTAGTCTAAATGAATAATTTCTTAGGTGCAGAACTGCTGTCTACAGGTTCATAGATTCCAAGGCCAGAAGAGACCTGTGTGATCTTCCCCAAAATAATTCCTTGAGCATATATTTTAGAAAAACATCAATCTTGATTTAAAAAATTGGCAGCGATGGAGAATCAACCATGACCCTTGGCAAACTGTTCCAATTGTTAATTACCCTTCCTATTAAACATTTACATCTTATAAGCATGCAGATAATCAAAAGGATTACATGGTGTCAAAAGATTACAAGAACTTATTTCCAGTTCTGCTACTGATTTACTGTGTGTTTCAGAAAATCACCACCTCACTTGCTTTGTTTTCCCATCTGTAAGAGAGAGAATATTTACAAAACATGCTATCTACAGTAAGTGTAAGATATTATTATTGACAAGGTAGGTGAGGTAATATTTCTATTGGACCACCTACTGCTGGTGGAAGGTACACGTTTTCGAGCTACACAGAGCTCTTCTTTAGGTGGGGGAATGATGCAGTGTCTCTGAACTAGATACAAGTTGGGAGAGATTGTTAAGCAGAAGGCATGTTGGAGGCAGTCACTTGAAGTGGGCAATTGGGGGTTAGATTTCTATGCATGAAGGGTCTGAAGTGGGGCAAGTAAAGGTGGCAGGCCATGGGATGTGTTCCAAATCATTGCAATGAGCCATAAACCCAGTGTCTCTGTTAAGTCCATGCTTTTTGGGGTCTAGCAGAGTTATGAATTTACGTTTCCACACTCATCTTTTGAAGGTATTGTCTGCAGATTTCTTTTGAGGACAAGTATTGAAAGATCAGATATGGAGTGATCACTGAGAAAACTGTTCACTCATGGGTGATATGGTGTTTTAGTCTTATCATTTTTCTGTGAGAGTTCACTCGAGAACATAGTGATTGTGTGGTTTCACCCACACGCTTGTTATTGAGGCATTTGATGCACTGGTGAGATACACCACATATTGTGATAAGCATGTGGAGGACCCAAGGGTCTTGAAAGCTGTGTTGTGGGTGGTATCGATCATCATAGCAGTGGGTATATGTTTGCAGGTTTTTCATCTGTTGTTATGGCAGGGTCTGGGGCCACTTTGAGTTGGCATAGCCTGGTCTCTGGATGAGCGTGGCAAGATTGAGGGGTTGT
The DNA here is from genome assembly GCF_965152275.1 of Natator depressus. NCBI lineage: Eukaryota > Metazoa > Chordata > Testudines > Cheloniidae > Natator > Natator depressus. The sequence goes on from NC_134235.1 coordinate 73,479,812, forward strand.
TTGAAGGCCAGAAATGGGGATTCAGGAAAGATTTCTTTCAAGATGTGGTCCTGTAATGGGGTGCCCTCACCTCTCGTGAGCTCCCCCTTCTGGTCGGGTGTGAGCCTGCTGTTTCTTAATTCTTGGAACGAGGTGGCACCAATCTCTCATGAGCATCCCTACTTGGTCGATGGTTTCTTTGGTGGGTCTTCACACTGTCTGTAGGTGAAACAGCACAAACCCTTTCCGGGGTATTCAGTGTTTACCTTCTGCCAAGGCTTCCTCCCTGGAGACACTGCTCTCTGTAACAATCCAACAGGGCCCATCATGGTACCCTTGCTTGGTCTGGCTAGGTTCTAGGCTCAGACCTTGGTTGGTCCCCGCAGCCAGCCAGACGCTCCTCCTTAGCTCTCCCGGGCTTCAGCAACCTCCCTGGATTCAGCTCTGCCAGCAATGATATGTCTATAGTTCTGCTGCTCTTCCAGCCAGCCAGGAAACTGGTCCTCTCTCTTCCAGCTCCAGGCAGCAGCTGAAAATTCTGTCTCTGCTGGTTTCTATGGCCCTCCTGGTCCCTGATTGGCTGCTCCAGCAGCCCCTCTGATTGGCTGCTTTCCCTGCAGCCACTGTAGGCCACCTGGAGGACTTCTCCTCTGCTCTTTTCTGGGGCAGGGTGAGGCTGGGCTGCGAGGCCTGTAGTGGGAGCCTTTGGACCTAGTCCACCCCATCACAAGTCCCCATCAAATATGGGTTGTAATTGTTTGATGATACTCTGTATAGGTTCTAGGGTGGGGTGGCAGGTGACCACTAGTGGTGTGCACTCAGTGTTGGGGTTTTTTTTCTGTATTGTAAAAGGTTCCCTTGGGGTATTTGGGTGGCCCTTTCTATTCCTTTGGTGGAGTATCCTTGTTTAGTGAAGGCAGTTTTAAGTGTGTGTTTTGTGTGTACCCTGTACTTTCTCTTTGGAGCAAATTCTGTCGTATCTAAGTGCCCAGCTGTAGATAACATTTTTTGGTGTGTGTGGGATGGTTGCCAGATCTATGAAGATAAGTGTGGTGATTGGTTGGTTTCTTGTATATAGTCATTTGTAGTTTAAACTAATTGTGGTTTCTAGGAAGTTGATGGTGGTGTAGGCGTGTTCTAGAGATAGTTGCTGAAGTTGTGGTCAAAATCTCTGAGGGAGTTTAGGTCTTCTGTCCAGAGGATGAAATATAATTGAATATATCTCAGGTATACTGTTGTTTTTGTGGTGCCTTTTTCCAGAAATTCTTCCTCATGGAGACCAATGAAGACATTGGCATATTGGGATACTGTCACTACACTCTCAAACTAACTCACACAGAATAACGATAAAAGACAAAAACATCATAGCACCCAGGGGAAAACAGGTTTTGCAAAGTGATCACTCCATAATCTTTCAATAATTGTCCTCAAAGAAAACCTGCACAACACCTTTAAAAGGTGAGCCTGGTAACTTAAATTCATAACTCTGCTAGACAGCAAAAAGCCCAGACATAACAAGACACTGGGTTTATTGGCTCATTACAACAATTTGTAACACACCACATTGCCGGCTACCCTTAATTTCCCACTTCAAAACCATGCATAACAATCTAACTCCCAGTTGTTCATTTCATTTCAAGTGACCACCTCCAACATTCCTTACTCCTTCTGTTTAACAATCTCTCCAAATCTGTATTTAGCTCAGACACGCTGCTTTCTTCCCCAGGCCTAAAGAAGAGCTCTGAGTAGCTCAAAAGCTTGCACCATCCACCAACAACAGTTGGGCCAGTAAAAGATTTTACCTCACCTAACTTGTCTCATATCCTGGGACCAACATGACTACAACACTGCAAAAAAGGTTTTAGTATTGTTATTACTGAAAAGGTTATTACTGTTTAACCAGCAGTGACAACCTAAGCCTTGCGTGATCTACCATTTGTCCACCGGCACACACCCAACCACCAGCCCTGGGTTCACTTAAATGCACCTTCCAAAGACATTTGCAATCTCCCAGGACTGAGCTCTCATAACGGAGCAAGATAGGTAGTGTGTTTTGGGGAATTAGTTTATTGTGGGGAAGGCAAGAGTTTGATAATGCCACAGTTAATTTCAATAACTCCAGTAAAATAAAATCAACAGATGCTGGTTTACCTATTCAGGTGACTCATGAACAGCCTGAAATAGCTATAGTGCAACAAGACACACTGTCTGTGCTTGGGTTTGGGGCTTTTTTGTTTTTCAAAATAACTGAGTGACAAAAGTGTTACTCCTGGCGGAATTCTGCACCACGGCACATGGCCAAAATTCATGTCCCCCATAGATTTCTTTGCTTTTCCACAGAAAAATGACTTTCTGACAGGGAAGCAAAGGGAAGCTGCAAGCACGCACCACTCCCTAGCTGCGCAGGTACATTGTTTCAGGCACCCGGAGCAGCCGGTGGAGAGATAAATCACTGCAGGGCTGGGGCACCCCAGTCAGTGGCTCCTACTCTGGGCTGGGATCAGCTGCTAGTCCCAGCTGGGCTGGAGGCAGGAGAGGATGGGACTTCCTCTTCCCCTGCAAGGAGTGGCTGGGGCTGTGTCAAAAACCAGCTCCAGAAACCTCCCCCAGCTGCAGAAGCTCAGCATCCTCCCCTGCTTCCTGCCCCCATCACTCCTTAGATGTGCGGGGAGGGGGTCACTGTGCAGGGAGCTGCTCCCCCATCCACCCAAGCCCCATGCATCCAGACCTCCCATACCCAGACACCCCTACCAAGCCTCACCCCATACACCCAGAACCCCCCTACTCCTCCATGCCTGAGCCCCGCCCCATTGAATCTCAATCCCTGCATGTGGAGCCCCCTGGACCCAGATCCCCTGCCTCTGGACCCCCATCCCTGCACCCAGACCACCCCCCACTGAGCTCCCTGCACTCAAACCCCCACCCTGACAAGCCCTACCCCCCTGCTCCACCCTGAGCCCCCACATCCAGATCCCCATGCCACTGACCCCTGACTAGCTGCACCAAGACCCCCACCCCACCAGCACCCAGGCCCTCCTGCTGAGACCCCCCACGCCAAGACCCCTGCACTGAGCTCCAATCACCTTCACCTGGAACCCCCTGCAGAGACCCATTGCCCCAGCACCTGGAATCACCCCCAGCGAGCCTCTGTGCATCCAGATTCCCCCCACGCCTAGACCCCCTACTGAGTTGCCCGCATCCAGATTGTCATACACAGAAACCCCTCACCCCACACCTGGATCCGCTCACACTGAGTCCCTCCACACTTGGATCCTGCCTGGTTGAGCCTGCCTGCCCTACACGTGGTATGCCTGGTGCAGGGGGCAGGGACCCCAGGGTGTTTCTGGGGCAGGTCCAGGCCTTGTGCTGTGTCAGGGTTGGGTGAAGCATCACCTCTGAGTCTGTGTCCCGTGGGTGGAGGGGTTGGGGGTGGCTACAGGTTGATCTCCCACCTTTGTGCAGCCAGTGGCCTGTGCTCCCCACTGCCATGCTGGAGCCTCTGCATTTATTTATTGACAAAAAAAACTTGCAGAATTTTAAAATATTGTGTACAGAATTTTTAATATTTTGGCGCAGAATGCCCTCAGGAGGAAAGTGTGATGATAGATCTGCCAAGTGGAATTTAACAGACAAAAAACCTGCCACCCCTAGATCCAGAGGCACAAAAATAATTGGATATAAACATTTTCCCTTAGCAATGTTCTATCTTTGGAATTTTTACAAATATTGCTGCTCCAAATAAAAATCCAAAGAAATAAATCAAGTTAAAATGAATATGGATATTTCTTCCATTTCTCTTCCAAAAATGATGTTAATTGGCATGTATTTTTAATGGCACTGAATTTTAAAATTGAGCTTGGTCCACACATGGGTAAACACCACCACATTAATGATAATTGCATAAACCTTCCGTGTAGCTGGGTGCAGGTCAGGGATTGACTCTGCAGTTTGAAATTAAATCATATCTCAGGTTCCTAAATAACATTATGCTGGAGGATGCTGATTTTTTCTTCCATGCTCTGAATTATTTTATTAAATATTTACAAAGAGAACTTCGAGAAGATGATGTTTCAAAGCCAAATCCTAAAATGTAGAGTCTTTGTGTTGGTAAAACTCCACCTGAATCCAGTGGGAATTTTGCCTGTATAAAGGACTGCAGGACTTGGCCCTCGACCCTCAGGAAGCAACTCATTTCAGAAACTCACAGAGCACAATTTCAAACATGTATTTTGAGATTTGAGCGCTCCATTCAGCTAAGCACTTAAGCACATTCTTAACTGTCTTACTGAAGAAGGATCCACTTAAGCACATGTTAAGGGTAAACTATATGCATAACTGCTTTGCTGAATTGAGGTCTTAGTTTAGGGAGTGTCCCTAGCCTGTTTGCTAGAAGCTGGGAATGGGCGACAGGGGATGGATCACTTGATGATTACCTGTTCTGTTCATTCCCTCTGGGGCACCTGGCATTGGCCACTGTCAGAAGACAGGAGACTGGGCTAGATGGACCTTTGGTCTGACCCAGCATGGCCGGTCTTATTTTATGTTCTTATGAGTCTGAGACCTTTAAAGATGAATTTCTTAGCATTCTCAACATTTTATGAACAAACACACTATTAGTATATTGCCCAATCCGGTGCCATTGAAGTCAACAGAAGTTTTGCCATTAACTTTAGTGGGAGCAGGTAAGTAGCATTGCATCCATTTTCCACATGGATAAACTGACACATGGCTTGTCCAAGATCACAGAGTGAATTGATGGGGAAGGTGAGAATAAAATGCCAAAGTTCTGATTTTCCATCCCTTGTTCAAACCATTGCACAATGCTGCTTCCCCAAAACACTTCTCTCCTTGGTATCTCAAAAGGCTCTTATTTGTTTTACTGTGCAGACTACTAGTAATAATAAAGGATAGCTGGAGAATTTAACAAATGACGTCTGTCCCACCAAACAGTAACTGTAAATCTCTAAATGATGTAAATTAATTTTGGTTTTTGTAAAGGGAAGCCATGCCTCACCAATCTACTAGAATTCTTTGAGGGGGTCAACAAGCATGTGGACAAGGGGGATCCAGTGGATATAGCGTACTTAGATTTTCAGAAAGCCTTTGACAAGGTCCCTCACCAAAGGCTCTTAAGCAAAGTAAGCTGTCATGGGATAAGGGGTAAAAAAAAAAAAAAAAGTGTAAACAGTGAGATAGCAAAATTTGTAGATGATACACACATGCTCAAAATAGTTAAGTCCCAGGCAGATTGCAAAGAGGTACAAAAGGATCTCCCAAAATTGGGTGACCGGGCAACAAAATGGCAGATGAAATTCAATGCTGATAAATGCAAAGCAATGCACATTGGAAAATATAATCCCAACTATGCATGTAAACTGATGGGGTCTAAATTGGTGTTACCACTCAAGAAAGAGATCTTGGAGTCATTGTGGCTAGTTCTCTGAAAACATCCACGCAATGTGCATCAGCAGTCAAAAAAGCAAACAGAATGTTGAGAATCATTAAGAAAGGGATAGATAATAAGACAGAAGATATCATCCTCTATATAAATCCACGGTACACCCACATCTTGAATACTGCATGCAGATGTGATCGTCCCATTGCAAAAAAGATATATTAGAATTGGAAAAGGTTCAGAAAAGGACAACAAAAATGATTAGGTATATGGAACGGCTGCCGTATGAGGAGAGAGTAATAAGATTGGGACTTTTCAGCTTGGAAAAGAGTTGACTAAGGGGGCATATGATAGAGGTCTATAACATCATGACTAGTGTGCAGAAAGTAAATAAGCAACTTATTCCTAGGACTTGTCTACACTACTGCACAGGGTCAATGTAAGATACGCAACTTCAGCTACATGAAAAGCATAGCTGAAGTCGACGTACTTAGATCTACTTACTGCGGTGTCTTCACTGAGGTAAGTTGACAGCTGACGCTCTCCTGTCGCCTCTGCTTGCATTCCTGGTTCTGGTGGAGTACCAGAGTCAACAGGAGAGCGCTCAGCTGTTGATTTATCATGTCTATACTAGATGCGATAAATCGACCCCAGCTGGATCGATCGCTGCCCGCCGATCTGGCGGGTAGCATAGACAAATCCCTAGTCTGAATTTATCTAGCTTTAACTTCCAGACATTGTATCATGTTGTACCTTTCTCTACTAGACTGAAGATTCCTCTATTATCAAATTTCTATTCCCCATGTAAGTTCTTATGTGATCAAGTCTCCCCCTTAACTTTCTCTTTGTTAAACTAAATAGATTGAATTCCTTAAGACTATCCTTGTAAGGAAGGTTTTCCAATCGTTAATCATTCTTGTGGTTTTTCTTTGAAAACTCAAAGATTTATTACATTTTTCTTGAATTGTGGACAACAGAACTGAACACAGTTTCCCACCATGGTCACACCTGTACCAGTGCTAAACTCAGAGATAATATAACTTCTTTACTGCTACTCAGTATTCCCCAGTTTATACACCCAAGTATCACATTAGCTCTTTGGCCAAGAGCATTGCACTGTGAATTCAGGTTCAGTTGATTATCCCACATGACCCCAAATACCCCATCCTGTAATTATAGCCTACATTCTTTCTTCCTAGATGTATAAACTTATATTTGGCGACATTGAAACATATTTTTTTTGCTTGCACAGAGTTTATCAAGTGAGACAGATTACTCGATATCAGTGACCTGTCCTCTTCATTATTTACTTCTCCCACAATTTGTGTGTCACATGCAAACTTTATCAGTAATCATGTTATTATTTTCCTCCAGATCTTTGAAAAATATGTTAAATAGCCTAGGGCCAAGAACCAACCTGCTGGACCCCACTAAAACACATCCATTAGATAAAGTTTTCCCATTTACAGTTCTATTTGAGACCTATCCGTTTTTAATCCATTTAATACATGCCATTCTGATTTTATATAGTTGTAGTTTCTAAATCAAAATGTCATACAATGACAAGTCAAATGCCTTATAGAAGTCTAAATACTTTAATTTTATCAGTCAAACTTGCAATATCATCAAAAAAGATATCAAGTTAGTTCAACAAAATCTGTTTTCCATAAACTCATTTTGATTGGCAATAATTATTTCACCCTCGTGTAATTTGTTGTGTCAGGCAAGTCCCCTTTTAGCCATTCTATTATTTTGCCCATGATCGACATCATGCTGATAGACCTACAGTTGGCCTTTTACACGATTAAAATATTGGCATAAAATTAGCTTTCTTCTGGTCTTCTGGAACTTCCCCAGTGTTCCAAAACTTATTGAAAATCAACATTAACAGTCCAGAGAGGTCCTCGGCCTACTCCTTTAAAACTCTTGACTAGAAGTCATCTGGACCTGATGATTTAAAAATGTCTAACTTCAGAAGCTGATGTTTAACAACCTGTTGAATTACTGTTTGAATGGAAAATATTTCATCATAACTTATTGCATTACATGAATATAGTATCTGGCTTTTTCTCCCAACAGAGAACAGAAATATTTATTGAACACTTCTGCCTTTTCTGGATTATCTACCATTTTCATCTAGTTATAAATACTATTGTTAGGATACCTTTTGTTTTTAATATATTTAAACACTCCTTTTTATTGTTCTCAACTCTGCTGGCCATAGATGTCGCCTCGTGTCCTTTTGCTTCCCTTATCAACTTTGTAGAATTCCTAGCAATTACTATACATTAGAAGCTATCAACTTCCCCTTTTTATATTAGTTATATATTATTTTATGCTATTACAAATTGTTTTAGATATGCACCAGTTTCTATCTAATCAGATGCATGTAATTCATTAAACAAACAAGCAAAACACATGCTCTAGTAAATTGAATGGTAATATATTGGAGAGAGTTAGATTTTCAAATTGGCCTTTAGGATTATGCCTGCAGATTTTGCATGAAACCAGCATTTGTACATTACATTCGATATGCAGTTACTTGATTTACATGAGAAAATGTCCATTTCTTTAAATAAACACAGATTATGTGAACAAACAACTTTTCAGGCCCAACTTCAGATGTCATTTTTGAAAGTGCATTCTAGTCCATAAAATGGATAAATGCAGGGCAAGCCATGTGCTTAAATGACATATGCATATAAAAATGATGTAACTGGTAAATTTAGCCAGCAATGTAAAACACTTCATGTTTGTTCTATTAAGGGAGATTTATTAAGTTTATATAGATAGCTAAAGTAATGAAAAGGAGCACAAAAATTAAGATATCAAATTTATTCACTATTAGCCTTCTGATATCTTTAGCCCAGGACAAAGCTCCATCAGTAAAACTTTTGATTTTGAGAAGTTATTTTTATATTGCAATTCTAATGCCAAATATCTTGATAAAATTGAGACCCTTAGGACTAGGTTACTTAGAATCAGTTATAGATAACTTGTGACTGGCCATTTAAAAAGTTGCTTTTTATATCTGCATCTCCATTTAAAGAAACCTTCCTGAGTCCAGTCACCTCTGCCACAGCTATAGCAAGGTATCAAAAAGAAGTGAAAATAATGAGGAAGCTTGACTCATTCAGCATGCACTTCAGGAAAGACATTTAACATTATTAGCAATTACAGATGCCTGTGTGGTGCCTAAGTCATTTAAGTCTAAATTAAATCATTTCCCCAAGTTATATGCCTTTTATTATTTTAAGTGAGTTTTGCTCAAGAAACTTACACTTATCACAATTCTAGATTCATTTTCTATTTTTATAATAAAACCTTTAGCCCTCTGCTTATCCACTGAAAAACATTATTCTGACGGACCCCATTTGGATATATCATACACCATTCTCAAGCTCATGATTTATACACCAAACGGTGTTGGATTTTTTGGCTGGTCAGTTGCTCACCAACTGGCAGGACCTATAGGTGGGTTGTGGAGATAAATTACCAGGAAGACACTTTGTTTACTCTACAATACTTATGTACACATTTCCTTAGAAAGGCCATAGATGGCATGAAAGGTATATTCATCAAGTGAAGATTTCCACTTCTCTCTTCGTTGCACACCCTTTTGACAGAAACTGATGAGCTTTTATTTTCTTGAGGCTGGTATAATCCAATAGTATGAAATATTATATTAGGACTTGCGAGGATACAGGTACCAATTCTTTCAATCTGTAGCAGGGAGCCAGGCACAAAAGCTAGAAAAGGTTCTATCAGAAGCTCAAAAATGAAAGACAGTGAGAGGAGGAGAGACACAGAATAGCTTTGTCCTTATTCTAATAAAGTTTCTAGTTCAGTGTTAGAAGAAAGCAATTTTTTTGGTCATTCTTTACCACTGTCAGGTGACAGTGCTGAGGAAACAAAACAATGTAACCAGAGATCAAGCTAAGCTGGTATAGCATATGTGGTTTTGCATAGTGGTTATTTTGCTGGTGTAACATACCAGTCCATATAGGAACCATCTCTGCTCTCCAAAACACCATGTTCTGGGCTTCACCCTATCATCCTTTCAGTATAAGCAGCGGTGAGAGACTAGTGATGGTAGGGCGTCTATATTAAGGGTTTGTCTACACAGATAAATTAATTCAGATTAAGATAGGGTGTGAATTTAAAGTAGAATAGCTATTCCTGATTAACTCCCTGTGTAGATACTTTTATTCTGGTGTATCCACGGAAGGAGTTAATCAGGAATAGCTATTCCAGAATTATTCACCATAAAGATATACTCTAAAATGGGTATGTGTCTACACAGCATTTTTGAGCCTGCAGGAGTGAACCTCCCAGCCGAGGCCCACCCCCTTCTCTAGGCTTCAGAGCCTGAGCCACAACTTCAAAGCAGTGTCAACACAGCTATTTTTAGAGTGCACAGTGAGCCCTGCTAGCTGGAGTCTATTTGGCCCAGGCTGGGAGGCTTGCTCTCATGGGTTCCAAAATACTGTACAGACATACCCTAAGGGTACTGCAATTCGACACCTACAGCTGGCCCATGCCAACTGATCTGGGCTCGTGGGGCTCAGGCTAAGGGGCTGTTTAATTGCAATGTAGACATTCAGGCTTGGGCTACAGCCCAAGCTCTGGGACCCTCCCATCTCACAGGGTCCTTCAGCAGGGGTTCAGGCTGAGCCCGAACATCTACATCATAATTGAACAGCCCCATTAGCCAGAGTCAGCTGGCATAGGCCAGCCATAGGTTTTTAATTCCAGTGTAGACATACCCTAAAAGACCCAGATCCCTCTGCCACTTCCAGAATGTGAGTGACAGCGAGGAGGCCAGCAAACCTGGAAAACAGAATGGAGGAACCAGCTCAGCTGGAGCATATGTAACAGAAGAAGCTCATGGCACACCCTGAAGATATACAGAAGTGGCCACAGTTTGAAAGGATAGCAAGGAGAAAAGCAGATATGGAGGAGAGATAGAGGAAAGAGGAACAGAAAAAAAGGAGACATGAGAGAGCGGCTATATTAATAAGGACACTGTGGAAGTATTTATATTATGATGTTTTGATTCATGAAAAAGTCAGAAACTTAGCTTATGCAGAAAACAGATGAAATTGCGAAAAGGTTCATAAATAGTGGCTGTGATGTTTCACTCCATATTCTTTCTGAAAATATGCTTATGATATGGATATGACATAACTGAGATATACTTTATTCAAGATGGCTCATGGAAGATGTCATTAGAAAGGTTATGATTTACTGAATGTGATTATCCAATTTGTTTGCCAGTATCATTTCTGTATCTGAAGTTAGGAATATTGATGATGTATCTGTATTTCAAATGTGTTACTTTGGGTGTCACCCCAGCTAGCCCTTCAGGTACAACAATGGAAAAGCCAGACAGGGCTAATGACCCATCAGCAAAGACAATGGACTATGAAAGAGCTTAGTGTTCCTGTGGACACTCCAGACAGCCTACAAGTAATGGCTGCCACAGCCCTGCAGAGACATGGGTCTGAGTCACCTGGTACTGGACCCAGCCCTTGGAATGCCAGTGTTCTTCCACTGGGAGACAAAGGGGTCCAGAGCTATATAAGACATGGGAGTGACATCATTGTGGTTCTCCTCTGCCTCCCCACCCAAAGAGACACTGTGAAATAACTAGAAACAAGAACTGAACTGGGGAGAGAAGAGTTGAGCCCAAGCTGGAAGGGCATCTAGCTTGTAAGTAATAAGTAGTAAGTTCTCAAGCTGCAGAACAGTGCAGCTGCCTTTCAAGACTTTCTGTAGTCTGCCTGCAACAATATCTAGGGTGAGAAATACTATTGGTAACCAATTTCTTTAGTGAAACAAGCTTAGTTTGCGTGTTTTGTTTTATTTGCTTAGTAATTTGCTTTGTTCGGTTTGCTATCTCTTTAACCACTTAAAATTCAGCTTTTGTAGTTTATCATATAAGCCCGTTCATGCAATTCATAATTGGGGGGTGGAGGCGAGGGGGCGGTAAGAGGCTGTGCATACCTTCCTCCACATGGAGGGAGGAGGCGGATTTCATAATATGCCTTTGGGTCTGCACTCCAAGGGAGGTGGACACCTGAGTGCCGGGGCAAGTCCTTTAAGCTGAGTCTTCCCAGAGTTGATCTCAGTGTCTGTGTCATTCTGCAGTTGGGTGTGGCCCTGCCTGTGTGTGTGCTGGAGGAGGCGTAAGAGCCTGGCTCAGCAAGGCAGGTAAAAAGGGTGCCGAGGCTGGCAGAACAGGCAGGCTCAGCGGTATCCTAGTAAATCAGGTCACATTCTAAGGGGAGCAACCTGTCACAGTGGGGTCAGCAATTCCTCCTGCAGTCATAGTTTTCTGCTTTTTTCCCTGTCTACTCTAAGGCAGAATTTGGCATTTCAGACTTAAGACTAACAGATACTGCATGTGTAGTCAGAAGAAAAAAGAACCAAAGAGCATTGGAAATATCTATCTCCAGTAAGACAGACAGCAAAAAGTAACTCTGAAGAAAACAGTGAAAGCAGCAACCTTTCTGTTTCTGAGTAACAGCCGTGTTAGTCTGTATTCGCAAAAAGAAAAGGAGGACTTGTGGCACCTTAGAGACTAACCAATTTATTTGAGCATGAGCTTTCGTGAGCTACAGCTCACTTCATCGGATGCATACTGTGGAAATTGCAGAATACATTATTATATACACAGACACCATGAAACAATACCTCCTCCCACCCCACTCTCCTGCTGGTAATAGCTTATCTAAAGTGATCATCAAGTTGGGCCATTTCCAGCACAAATCCAGGTTTTCTCACCCTCCGCCCCCCCACAGACAAACTCACTCTCTTGCTGGTAATAGCCCATCAAAAGTGACCACTGTCTTCACCATGTGTATGATAATCAAGGTGGGCCATTTCCTGCAGAAATCCAGGTTCTCTCACCCCCTCACCCCCCTCCAAAAACCACACACACAAACTCACTCTCCTGCTGGTAATAGCCTATCCAAAGTGACCACTCTCCTTACAACCTGCATGAAAATCAAAGTGGGCCATTTCCAGCACAAATCCAGGTTTTCTCACTCCCCCACCCCCATACACACACAAACTCACTCTCCTGCTGGCAATAGCTCATCCAAACTGACCACTCTCCCCACACTGTGCATGACAATCAAGGTGGGCCACTTCCAGCATAAATTCAAGTTTAACCAGAATGTCGGGGGGGGGGGAGGAAAAAACAAGGGGAAATAGGCTACCTTGCATAATGACTTAGCCACTCCCAGTCTCTATTTAAGCCTAAATTAATAGTATCCAATTTGCAAATGAATTCTGTTTCTGCGCTTAGAGAACGAACTTGACAAGTAACCAAACAACAAGGACTAATGAGAAATGCCATGAAACAGATAATGATCAAACCATAGCTACATTAGACCTGCAATTCCAGTTTTTCTACAAATTGCAGTAGTAAATTAGGACAGAAAAATCCATATTCCTGTATCAAAGGGTTAATAAAATCCCCAAAATAAAATGATTTAGACCATTACCACTGACCTGAACATAAGCTATATATGTCCAGCATTATGGATCTGATTTCACCCAGCCTTCAGCTCACCCTTTGCTAGTCAATTTCAGATCCAAATGCAACTGCAAGAAGTTAGTAATAAAGATGAGTGGACACCCAACTTCTTAGGGATAGAACTGTGGTATACTTACTCACATTGGGTAACATCTTATTTGAGGCACACCCATTTAATTCAATGGGACAACTCATGAAGTGCACTTTGGCATTATAATCTGGGCCTTCCTTTGTGGGTGCAAACACAGACAGCTCATTAGTGACATTTAAAATTTTAAAAAGTGGACATGATTATAATCCAAAACTGAGTATACCCAAAAAAAAACTGTCTCTAACAATCAGGCCCTGTATAAAACTTTTCCTCACTATTCATAATTTCCAAACACAAATTTACAACAAAATCCATATCTGAAAATGCACTTACATTTACTAGGAATGCTCACCATCCAACATCATAATGATTTTTTGAAATAAGGATTTTTAAAATGTATTATTTACATTAACTTCCTCTACAATACATTGCCTGTCAAACCTCGGCTCTGCTCTTTTAGGTAGGATGACAGAACATTTTTTCTTCTTCAGGAAAAGCTGCTCCTTGGCCAGTTGACAGGGGGCATTACTGCATTGTGCTTTTATCAACAACATGAGTGTGGTCTTTCTGCACTTTGGTTGATTGGTTAAGAGTGCAGAGATTCCTGGTCATTATGCATTCCTGCTGTATAGTCATTCTGATTGAAAGCCAAGATCAGCACATTCTAAGCAAATAGCTAGTCAATAGAAACACACACAACACCATGATTTGATTTTTTTAGTAGATTCTCTGAATACCTATGTGCACAAAAGAAAATATCACTTTTTTATTTCCCAGTTGCAATCCTTTGGTATCAGCTGCCCAGAAGTCACATCACTAAGTATGAGGGTTCAGTTCACCACTCCTTTTCACCTTGCATAGTCATTTGCACCAGCGTACTGTGAGTTCAAAGTGGACATCAAGCATGATCATTGTGATCTCATAGCCTTTTACACCCACTTTGCACCAGTGTCAATAACTACACAAGGTGCAGAGCAGCAGTGAATCAGACCCATATTGCTGCAGTTACTGAGAAATATATGTATGAAGGCTTGCTTAGGTTAGTCTATAAACCCTCACGATCTATAATTTGAACTAACCTAATTTTGTGTTGTCTACAGATTATGTCACCTCACTACTCACCTCCAGCTAATTTACTTGATACTGAAATGACTTGTATGTATTCCCAAAATTACAACTAGGGCCTATTTAACAAGGAGATACGGTGTCGATTATTCTCCAGTCCTCTAGTATATCAGCTAATTTTAAAGACAGGTTGCATATTTTTGTTAGCCGTTCAGCCACTTCATTCATAACTTCCTTATTTTTTGAAGCAGTCTTCCTAAAGTTTGGTGTGATAGCTTTTGGTACAATCCCTACTAGTGAAATGTTTAACTTAATTATATTACAGTTACTACTTTGGCTAATTCTACTCTGATGCCTAGGACTATGCGAAGAGTAGCCCCTCGTCTTTCTCAGAGAAGTTGTGCCATGAGGTTAACATTTATGGTGTCAGTCATAGCATTTAAGGCCAGAATAGACCACCAGATCATCTAGACTGACCTTCTGTATAACACAGGGCACCAACACCACTCAGCATCCGCACACCAAATCCAACAACCAAAATGAGACCAAAGTAGTATAGCCCACAGGATGCTATACTATTACATAACATAGGCAAAGAACAGGAAGGACTTAGATGTCAGGAAACTGTTTCTCTAAGTTTTGTCCCAGTAAGACATTTCACCAGTCAATACTTGTGTAGTTGAAGTCACCAATCATTACTGATCTTGTACATTTTATTGTCCATTTGATCTCTTGCTATTAACTCACTTTCCTCAACCTGTTTAAGTGGCCTGGAATATCATGTGTTACAATATGGACCAACCCACCATTTACATGGTCTTTGACAGCTGCGAATATTATCTATACTTCCTAATCTGCTACAGACAGCTGCCTGACCTCCCATGGAACCGGATGGTTCATAATGCACATGACAGGGGCCATCTCACCCACTACAAACACTTCCCCATAATAATTTGCTAGTCAGGACACACACCCCAGTTGAGGAAGGGGTCTTTTTTTGTGAGACACACATAGTCCTAGCCCATACTCCCTGCAATGTCCACAACACATCCCGAGGTGTCTACAACAATGCCTGGATGTGTATGTGTTTAAACTATTACACATCACAATCCCACCACATTTTCACGTTCTCTATTTCTCTTGGGAATCTTATGATCCTTCCATTCCCCCAACTTCTCAACCCAACATTAACTGTCCCTCCCCAGCTTCTTCCTGGGTGACAATTAACTTTCCAGTTAAACAAGCCAGCTACATGTGATTCATCAGCAGAAACTAACCAAAGGGTAATTTCTTTGGGTCAGATTTTGGTGCTCTACCTGCCTAAACAATCTGCACAAGATTTTTTCCTATCCCCATCTGCTGGTAGTACAGATATCGATTCTTTGGATAGACAGAGAGCAATGTTGAAGAATCAGGATGAATATTAACCTATATTGCACTGTAGACTCAGACTTTTCATGATCATCTAGTCCAGAAGTGGGCAAACTACGGCCCGTGGGCTACATCCAGCCTGCGGGACCATCCTGCCTAGCCCCTGAGCTCCCGGCCGGGGAGGCTACCCCCGGCCCCTCCCCTGCTGTCCCCCCTCTGCCACAGCCTCAGCATGCTGCGCCGCCAGCGCTTTGGCCCACTGCTCCTGCTGGGCAGCGCAGCGGCATGGTAAGGGGGCGGGGAGCGGGGATCCCAGGGGGCAGTCAGGGGATGGGAGTTCGATGGGGTGGAGGTTCGGGGGTGGGGGTCGGTCTGGGGAGAGGGACTAGGGGGGTTGGATAGGCTTGGGAGTCCCAGGGGGGCCTGTCAGGGGGTGGGGCAGTCAGGGGACAGGGAGAAGGGGGGGTGGATAGGGGTAGAGTCCCGGGGGGCGGTTAGGGTTGGGAGTCCCGGGAGGGGGCGGTCAGGGGACAAGGACCAGGGGAGGGTTGGATGGGTCAGAGGTTCTGAGGGGGGCAGTCAGGGGGTGGGAACTGGAAGGGGGGCGGATAGGGGGCAGGGGCCAGGCTGTTTGGGGAGGCACAACCTTCCCTACCCGGCCCTCCATATAGTTTTGCAACCCTGATGCGGCCCTCAGGCCAAAAAGTTTGCCCACCACTGATCTAGTCTGACCTCCTGCACTTTGCAGGCCACAGAACCCCTAACCTCTGGCTGAGTTACCGAAGTCCTCAAAGCATGATTTAAAGACTTCCAGTTACAGAGAATCTACCAAAAAAACCCAGGAGTACTTGTGGCACCTTAGAGACTAACAAATTTATTAGAGCATAAGCTTTCGTGAGCTACAGCCCACTTCATCGGATGCATTGAATGGAACATATAGTAAGAAGATATATATATACACATACAGAGAAGGTGGAATGTGGAGTCTACCATCTACACTAGTTTAAACCTGCAAATGCCCCGTGCCCCATGCTGCAGGGGAAGGCAACTCCCCTCCACCCCCGAGTTTTCCATGAACATTAAACTGCACTGCTGCTATTTTTGAAGTCAAATGTTCTTCCTTCTCACTCCCTTCCCCACCACTAACTATGGCAGACAATTAAGGCCCATTGCTGTTTATTTTAAAATGATCCATAATTTATTTTAAACTTATACAAAATAATCCTCTGGCTAAAGCATAGGACGAGGAAGCAGAAGATACGTGGTTTCCCCCTCTCCCCACAGTTCTGCTATGGACTTCCTGTGTGACCTTGGCAAGTCATTTCATTTCTCTGGAGCTCAATTTCCCCAACTGTCAAAGTGAGGATAACTCAAAAGAGTGTTGTGAAGACTAATTTATTACTGTTTGGGGAACTCTGAGTGGGACGCACAGACAGAAGATACTCTAGAAAAACAAAATTCTATAAAATGTTATTTTAAAAAGTTTAAATAAAATTTTGCCGAAAGCTATTTTAGAAGGTTTTTAAAATTAACATAGGTGCAAAAGTAAACAGGTAGTTCTTAAATGTATAGGTTTCAGAGTAACAGCCGTGTTAGTCTGTATTCGCAAAAAGAAAAGGAGGACTTGTGGCACCTTAGAGACTAACAAATTTATTTGAGCATAAGCTTTCGTGAGCTACAGCTCACTTCATCGGATGCATACTGTGGAAACTGCAGAAGACACAGTATGCATCCGATGAAGTGAGCTGTAGCTCACGAAAGCTCATGCTCAAATAAATTCGTTAGTCTCTAAGGTGCCACAAGTACTCCTTTTCTTAAATGTATAGAAATTCTAATTTGAATTCCTCCATTCACCTAAAGAGTTAAGATAAAAACTACTGCAGCCTATGGCTGAACAACTATTATTAAATAAAACAAGGTTAGCCCCAGACTTTGCAAGACCCTCCCTGAGACCCCTGGCAGACTTGGATAACTTGAAAAGCACAACTGGAGGTAAGAGTGCCCATCACGTGGGTGGGGGAGTCACAGTACAACAACTATTTAGGACAGGCACTGTCTTTTTGTTTTGTTGTTTGTACAGTGCCTAGCACAATGTTGCCCGGATGCATGACTGGTGACCTGAAGTGCTACCACTAATCAAATAATAATAATAATAATTGTGGGAAGGTGCAGCAAGGCATTGGGGATTCAGGAAGTGCTGGCCTTAGCATTTTTGAGCAGGCCTGTGAAAAGATCACTTGCTGTCCACCCTCTTATCCCTAACAGCTGGTTTACGTTTGCAAAGCTCTTTCAAAGGAAAAAGTTCTAGAAACATTTTGTTTGTAATGTAATGAATTCTCCGCTCTATTTCTATCTCCTGTTGGTCTAGCAGAGTTTAAAAGCCAACTCTGGTTTCATCACTGGGTAACGGGTTTGAACTGGGAACCTGTTATCAAAGGGCCACTAAGGTATGGATTTTAAAGTTCTTCTTTGTTGGTGGGAAAGGGGAGGGGGAGATCACAAAAAGATGTGGTGCTCGTGTGCTGACAGAATCAGGTTCCCAAAAATACCTAGTATATACCTAGGAGTTGCCCTGAAAGACAATGCAGCTAATCTATTCTTTATGTTCTGTAAATCTTCTACTTAAAAACTCAAAATATTAACAGCCAGTTTTATTTTCATTATTTCAATATGGTCGTAGCTATGCTATATCAGATACTGCTCAGTCTCAATCATACAATAAATGGTCATCAACTTTTAAAAGTACAGATTTTCCACTTCTTTTTCTCCTTCACTGACTGGAATGTTCAATGAACGTACAACGTTCAGACAGAATACCCCACATAATGCACTGAACATAAAAGAAAAACATATGACAAATATATTTTATCTCTTTATTTTTTTCCAGAATATTTTAATATTGAAGCCCATGTTGTTATTTTCAGGGGACCAGGAAGAGGAAAAGGGGAGGGAGAAGAGAGAAAATATGGAGACAACTCAATTTATTTAATGTATGGTTTTGTGAGTGGTCATTTTTGTAGGCAACAAATGTTTTTTGTTTTTGTTTTTGTTTTTTTTAAATAAAAAATGAAGAGCACCATTAAAGAAAGCATGATCCCTGATTTCTAAAGAAAACACTGTTTTTAAAAAAAAATTGTTAAAATGCTTCTTGCCCTCAGTCACATTTAGTCAGGTAACAAAGCAAGCATAACAGTATTAAATTGTAGCAACCCCACTGAAATCAACTACTCCCCCTTCCGAGGATTCAGAGAACCATTTCTGAGCTTTTCCTGTGGGAATAATGTTTTCTTTGGTAGAGGATTGAAGGAGGGTTTTTACTTCTCCATATGTTAATGAAAAAAAAATAAAATCTATGCATGTTAGGGATTTCCCCCTTAAACCTGTATTTCTCATGCCTGTTAAGTATGGGTTGATTTCACATTGTTGTTACACTCCAGGAGTAATACTGCCCTAAAAAGGCATTGAATGGCTAATGTCAAACAGATGTAAACATTAAAAATACTGACAAATAAAATAAAAAACACAAAAAACCCTGTACTGAAATTGTGAATTGAGTTAGGTTTCTGTAAAGCAGAAGAAATATTTTACAGCAGTACAAGAGAATTATGGCAACAAAGTAAAGCACTTTTCTTGTAACATTCATGAACATTACAAATACGACAAAGTTATTCTACAGACTAAATTATTCTGTAACTATCAAATATAGTACAAAGCGAAATATTATGTGCTATAAAAGAAGCAGCTCCTTTAAATTAGACTAAAAATGTTGGTTTTACAGTGACAAAAGCATGATTACTGAAGACAACAGGATTTTTAGATTCAGAAACATTTAGCTACACGGGTCCATGATTATCCACACTGAATATTATTTACTTCCCCCCAAAGTTCTACAGAAACACAGATAAAAAACCGCTGTGCTGCTGTCACAAAACTGTAGAAAGTCATTCAGTGTTTAAAGCAGGGCCGTTCACATGTGTCAGCTAAGATGATCCCTTTAGATGACATTTTTGAGCTTTTGAGTGTTCATCCTGGTACTTCACCACACCTTGGTAAAACTGCTAAACCAGAGGCTACAATAACTATTCTGAAATTGTGCGTGTGTTTGTAAGGGGAAGGGAGGTGCAGCATAAGATAATTTTACTTCAGAAACTGCATTACAAAGCACCATATGCACCAGTTTATAAACTGTGCAAGGAATTCCAGGACCCTGAAAAAATCTGAACATTCTGTAGCTTACCCTAACAACACAGAACCCTCATCAAGAAAAGGGACATAATTCTGCTTTATGGCTCTACCTTATTTTTAAGTTAATTCATTTCACGTGCTAAATCTCAGCAGGTAAACAGAATGCTGAAATGAAGTGCCCAGTTCACCAATTTTTTTACATTATTTCAACTAACGGAATTTCTGACCGGAAAATTAGTTCTGCACAGGAACAGAAACATACACACTACAAATGCCCTAATGTTAATTACACACCTCAAAAATACGCAGATTAAAAAAAAAAAGGAAGGAAGGAGCACAAGAGTCTTTCTTCCTCTCTCCCAAAAGTGCTGCAACTAGGGAAAAAACTTTGGATATTTTCCAAAAATGCATGTGTGTAAATTATTCCTGCGGGAAGGATGGATGGACTGACACATGCAAACACATAGAGGTGTCTTCTTAAGTAATGCTTCCTCTCACCACTTTTCAGTGCATAAATCTTAAGTGTTCAACAGTGCAAACTGCACGATCACTAACAAACCAGAGTGACATGGGGATTGAAATCTGGACAAAATTAGACAAAAACAGGAGCAATCCAAAATTCAGTTCTAATCTTAGGTGGGTAAAATTTTCAAGAGCATCTGCACGATTTAGGAACATAAGTCCCATTTTCAAATTAAAAGTCAATGAGACACAGGCTCCTAAATCATTTAGCTGCATTTGGAATTTTACACCATGGCTATAAATCACTTTGACACCACTCACAAGATGTTTCTAAATAGTGGGTCAAATTCATTCCTAAAGCCACTCCATCGATGTCCAATAGAAGTCAATGCAATGGCACCATGAAGGGGTTTGGCCAACTGTGTTATTTAGCATCATTTTGCCCAAACCAGTTTTATATAACATTTTATCGTATGTCAAATATGCAAACTACAACCACAGCACAAAGATGCCATTGACATGAATTAATAAAATATCATATTATTCACTCCCTTACCAGGCAGTCAAAACAAAACATTTCTGGATGCTGCATTTTCTTTCAATACCATGTCAGTCACGGGTAGAACACATTTCCAGTTGCAAGTCAAAACAGATAATGATACGTGCTGTGGACAAGGGATTCTGAGCCAGATGTAAAAAGATTCCCAGCTCTCAGAGGGTTCATATAAACACAGGTTATCATGATTTTAAGAACTGGCCAATCTGTTTATTTAAGGGAATAAATTCTACCTCTACCATATGTAAATACAATAGGATATAAGTCCAATACAGAAGGCTCCTTAACTATGGTTTGGTATGCATGACTACAATATACTCATGTTTACCCATGTGACCATCATAGCTCCCATTTGGGTAGCTATCAGCACACCACTGGAAATTACTTTTCAACTGTTTATTTTTGGTTTGTTTTTCATTCCACAGAAAGGTTTGAAAAATTGGAAAATCTGTGTGATTTTCACCTTTCATAAAGGAGTGCTTTTGTATACAGAAAATATATTACTGTATCAGCAACAATATTGTTAATGGAATCATCAATAGCTTTGGATCACATGGTGTCAAAAATTAATACTTAGATGTCACTACTAGAGTAAACAGAACTCTAGTTGCACCACAGAACTTCTTATGGCAGGAATGTACTTCCTACAATGTTCCAATGAATTTTTAAAGACAATCAAAAGGAATAGTATATTTTATGTTTGTAAAAATGGTCCCAAAAGAAAATAAATGTGATTTGCATATATGGCAGAACCTCACTAATATGCACTGATGCCAGGGAGATCGATTACAAATTAAATAATTATAAATTAGTAAGCAAGAAAATATCATAAATAAACAAGTATAATGGATCATATAGTGTATTTTTCATTTGACAGTTTTATCGTTCCTGTTAATACTTCAGGATACACCAGTAAATGTGTAGTGTTATATGTTTTGTATAAATACTAAAATCTGAGTAATACGAGACCTCAACTCACTGCTAGTACAAGTTCCACTGAGAACTAGGGATAGAATGTCCGTTTTTTGTGCAGATGGTAAGGTGTATCTATTAGTGAGGTTCCACTGCAATGGTAAAAATTACGGTGTTCTCTATGCTCATATTTGTTTGGGTGGTCACAGTCGTATGTCAGCATATGGGGTACTCGTACTGCACATTTTGTGTTCTTGAATCTGGAGTAAAAAAAAAATAGCAGAATTTTTTCCTGTCTCCAACAGCTGCATGTGCTTTATCCCTTTATAATATTTTCCTTTTAGGTGGACAGGGCCCCAAAATTACTGCTGTTGTCCTCTAATGTTATGGTGGCTAATGCATCTGGAATGCAGCTGTAGTCCTCAACATAAATACAGTACTGGATAAATACTGAAGATTATTTAAAAGATGCAGTATCCCTTTAAAAAAAACCCCACCTCTTTACTCCCAACTCTCCAAATTATACTGTAAGTGGTCTGAAATCTTTAATAAAAAAAGGTAGTGTTAAGTCATTTTTGAAAATAAGTTTTTTTAAAAGTCAAAACTCAAACATATTTAAATAGATAGTAAATCATATAGGAGGGAAAATAACTGATTTTCTACTATTCAGCTCAACACACAATTATAATCTGTCCTCAAATCATTAATTATACCTTAGGATCAACCTTAGGCCATGGAAATGCTATTGAAATCCAAAACCTGTTTGTTACCTAGACCTGACCCATATATGTGTTTGGGATTGATAGCTCAATAGGTGTACAGGGGAGGTTTGGGGAGAGAGGGAAAAAGAGAGCTCTCTAAGAGACGTCGTTACTTCCTCTACACTCCATTAAAGCCAAGAAGGTTCTAGACATGGTCCAGCTAATCAAACCACATTTACAAATCTAATTCTCAGGGAATCAACAAAAACAGCTGATAATTAAAACCTTACCTCCATAATGCTTTGTGTAGGAGTGAGCAAACTCCTGTAATCAAATCTGTCTAAAGTCTCTCTTTCTTTTGCTAGGTTGGCCATCTATAAGTTAGTCATGGATGGTAAAGGTGGGTTCAAGAAAGCAATCATCGTTAGAAAAACTGTAAGTCAATTTAGTAGCTCTGATGGTGATTTGTAACAGAACACCAAGCTACTTTACCCAAAGCAGTCTTTACTCAATTTGTTAGTCATCTTGTTATCTCTGCACTTGCAGTACCCCAGCAATTAGAAATCATGAGAATACAACTAACCTGTTATTCTTAACCTAGAGGGTCTGCTATCATAATATATCAGTGGGGAAAGAGTGTGCTGCACTTCGTGCAAATAAATAGAAGCTAGGAATGACATTTTAATACCTTTTCTTTTAGACAGCAAGGAAGCTTATAGAAGCTTAATAACAAGTTTTGTTTTGTTTTTTTTCCAAGAAATTCTAATGGTTTCTTCTTCTTTCCAGGGAATGTCATGCAAGCAGAAATAACTAAATTCTGAAACAAAGCATCACCAGAAAAAAAAAAAAAAGGCCTAAAATGTTTCAGTTTCTCCACTTCTTTGTTCTGCTCTCTCATGCTGAGAAGGGATACTGCATCTTTGACTCAGTTTCTACCGTACAACCAAACAAGCTACACACAGTTTTGAAGGGCCTATGCAGTCATCATGGCAGAAGGCTCCACAGCCTTTGCACACTATCATGGCTTTCAGCCTGCAAGAGCATTTCAGTTCCAGTTCATCTGCATTGCTGCTGTCAGCAAATTTCTGAACCGGAATCGGAACGTTCTGATTAGACAGACCTGTAGCGGCGTTTGAGCCACTTCCCAAAATTCCAATAGATTTTTCAATCGCAGATGCTGCCCTTTTGAAGCTTGTGCTACCAAAGTGTATAGCTGGATAACTGCCACAGAGCTGCTGCTGCTGCTGCTGCGGGTGCTGTGTTTGTATTTTCTGAGTCGTTAATTGGGTAAAAGGCTTCTGTGGCTCAGAAAGTAAATAGGAAGAGAAATCTGCATTTTTTAATGCAAATGTTTTTAACTGTTCTTTTACTTCCTTCTGATCGTAGGAAGCTTGTTTTAGGCCCAGTTCGCAGCTGCTGCTTAAACCTTCCTCAAAAGAAAGAGGTTCAGATTTTATATTGCTACAGATGCTTGCTGGCTGAGGCCAACTAAGCCTTTTAGTGGTTTCCATAGTAACTGTCAGTTGCTTTTGATCAGATGGGACTTCTGTGTTTGGAATAGGGGGAGGAGGAGGAGGAGGGTGCACTAACGCTTTATTCTGGAGAGTTTGTGAGGCACTAGCAATGTCATCACCTTCCTTAATTTGAACATGAGGGGAAAAAACACTTCCTAGCCTCAGCTGGTGAGCTGCTGCAGAAATATTGACCTCTCCCAAACCCTTCTGTTCCAGGTGCCTACTGAAAGCAAATGCATTGCAGCCAGATGGCACTTTTGAAGTAGTTTGCAACAAAGCTGCCGTAGGAATGGGGCCTCTTGCAGCCATGGGCATTTGGTAAAAGTGCTGTCTCTGTGAGGTACTAGCTTCTGCATGAAAACTGCCATTTTTGTCAATGTGAAATAAGTTCTGCTGGAAACTGCACGAAGGCAGTGGCCTCTTCTGCTGCTTGATCTCTGGACTGTGAGCAATTCTGTTCTGAACAGCATGTTTGCTCAGCCACTCTTGTTTAAATGGCTGACCATGCCCTAGTTGATTCGTATTGGAACCGATTACACAAGGAGCCACTTTAACATCTGTGTCCACTGATAGCTTCCCAAGCTCACATTTCATTTGAGTGTGCTCCCCCACAGTCCTGGCCATCCGCTTCTTTGGATGGTTGTCACGCTTTCTGATTTGCAGTGGGGCTATGCCGCCTGCTGTAAATCCTTTACCATCTGGATTGGGTGAGCTGGAAGGATTTTCAACCAGACTTCTCTCAGATGCTGATGTTTTACACACTGAGGTAGTTTGCAAAGGCAAGGGGAGCCTGTTAATCTCTAGTTTGGCTCCGGATCTGGGCTGTGGCAGCACCTTTTCCAAAGGCAGGTTGCCTTGCAGTAACTGTGTCACTAGAGGATTGTTGGCCTCAACTGATGACAAACGACAGCTAGAGCTTCCAGCACTTGTAACTCTTTTTAGGGTTTCTGTTGTCAATGACAAAGAGTCCTCCACTGAGTCCGTAACAGATGTCTTGGAGGTCTGTGTCAGCTGTGCACTCGGGGCTATTTCTGCAGTCTGGCGAGGCATTTCAGGTCCTGTAAAATCTTCAGTGTCCATCCTAAAGCATTTGTCAGATTCGGTAGTTTCTGATTTAACAGGAACAGTGATGCTAGTCATAAGACTCCTTGACTGCAACTCTGACATCTGCGTGTAACTTGAAGGCTCAGTTTTGACATTTTTTAAACAGTTTTGCTCTGTATATTCTTTATGCTTATTTGGGTTAAGATGGCTGACCACTGGCTGGTCTGTGTGCATTGCCTCTTCATCTTGCCAGCATATTCTGTTATTAGTGTTATACTGATTGACACAGGCAGCATCTGCTTCACTTTTAAAGGCTGAAGGACCTCGTAACTGCTCTACAAAACCTTGACTGGGGGCAACAACCTCAATTAATTTATCTTGAGGAGTAAGAGGCACTTCTTGAAGACTTGTACAAGCTGCCTGCAAGGTTTTGCCCTCTTGTTTTGCTGTAACAGTTATGAAGCTGGAACTGTGCTCAAGGCTTTCATTACTGACTATTTCAGGCCTGCTTATTACAGACACCTGAGGACATGCTATATTTTGCAAGGCAGTTTCTGCCCTCACAAGTCTGCTCTGCAGATCTATGCTGTTTTCTGCATTTTCAAGGGAAGCAGCCAGCGACAAACTGGAATTTAATGTCGTAGTGTGGTCAACAATGACTTTACAAGGTATAGATCTGTTCACGGCTGTTTGTGTAAAGCTCACTGGCTGAGATTTACTGGACAGATCTATTCGGTTTCGTGGTCCAGAACTTTTTTCCAAGTTGTCAGCACTTAATTTAGCAGTGTTGTCGTAAGAACTTATTGTCACCATATTACCAGTAAACACTGAAATTGGTGGCCTTGCAACAGAATCTACTACTGTAATCGCATCACTGCAGCTTAAAGCTGCTCTAACAGTAGTGTTAATGGACACAGTACTTTGCTCACTGCATCCGGTTATGGCTATCTTATCAGAAGAAAATCTAGTAGTAGTCCCCACTGGGGGAATCAGTACAGAACTACCTGGGAGATGATTTGGCAAATTACTTGCAATGGACGAAGTTGGCACAGTGGTATATTGACTGGAGACTGCATTATTTGCGCTGCTACTTGATACTGGCAACCTTTCCTCATCAATTGAATTTGATAAGACTGTACTGTCTACTGAGGCTGGAACAATAGTGTTATCAATACATTTTGGTACAATGGCAATGCATGGAGTATCAACCCCTTGGGTGGATTTCAGCATGTTTACATTACAAGCCGAAATTGTTGTGTTTGTACTGTCAACAGACATTAAAACAGAAGATTTATCAATAGAACTTGCAAAGGGAAGTTCTTGAATTGCTCCCGACATAGCAGTGCTGCAAACAGACACAGGGACTGAATTTTTACTATAAAGCACTGGCACATTGTTATTTTCAGCGGAGGTAGATGAGATAATTTTCTCACACAAATGTGGCATAGGTATGTTTTCATCAGAACTGTGAACGGATATATCCGTAGCAGTTTCTGGCAATGCAGCTGTGTTAAGTGACTGCTGCAGTAAAGTGTTAGTCTCACGGAGGTGAGTAGACTTGTTACTAGGAGACCTGCAGTTAGGATTAACTATAATGACACCAGTAGAAACTTCAATCTTGGTGTCAGGTGTCGTCGAGGTGTCTATGGACGAAGGACCTTCCTTTGAACTGAGCTGTGACTTTGCTTCTTTACTGGTCTGAAGTAAGTGGGCTCTGGCTTGATGCTTAGCAAATAGTTTGGCCTTTGTTTGCTCCTTGATGTGTGCCAGTGTTCTTGTCTTCCCACCTTCGCAGGGACTCCCCATTGCTCCAGAGACTATGCTTGCAGCTGCTGCCACAGCAGCTGCAGCTGCAGCCTCTCTCTGGGCTCTAGCTTGCTGAGCTCTTGCCTTGATATCTGCAAGAGTTCTAGCCCCAGTGTTCCTCCCGCTGCTGACTGATGTACTTGGGGAAACCCTAGGTTCTGGTTTTGAAACAGGCTGACTCTTGATAATAAAAGGTGGCCCAATTTTTGAAAGTTGAATCTAAAAAGAAGAAGAAAACAAAACAATTTTAATAGGATATCATACATATTAAATTTCTCTATCTTCTAAACGGTTCAGAGCATGATAGCAAATTAGAGGTCACACTAGATGAATTAGAATTACCATGTAATGTATTTACACAGAAAAATGCTAAAAAAGTTAACAATATGTTCATTTTACTACTTTGTCATTCTCCAGCAGAAGTAATGAGTACTTGAATTTGCCTCCATAGACCTCTACCTTTTTGTTGAGAAGGAAAGTTGATTGAATGTGATAAAATACAATGGTTATCTGATATAATTCATCACACCTTCCTAATCTCCACTGTATCTAGCTGGAGACCAACCTGTCAGGTGCAATGGGACTGGAAAAGGGCTTCCTAGTTAACACCTACTGCAAATGTTTGAAAAATCATCATAGTGGTTTTGCTCCTCATTCCAAGGCATTCAGGCCTCTGTAACTACTTAATCTTTCCCTCGTTACACCAAATATTTATTGTAATATCAAATGCAACTGAAAAACCTTTCCTCCAGCTAGGAGGAGTCTGAAATTCCTCTGAGTCTGTAATTCATACCATACCAAGGATCAATCCCTGACTGAGACTTAAAAGGGGTGAATCACAAAAATGTTTTTTTCCCTCCCTAGCACCCTAATTTTAGGACACCTACTGTAGTATCTTTCTGGTGCATCACCTGCTCACTACTGTGTATCGAGAACTAAGACCCCAATCCTGCAAATATTTATACAGTGTTTAATGTATATACATGAATGATCTCACTGAAATCAATGGGATGACTCATATTATACGTAAAGATAAGCACGTGCACGGGTGTTTGCAGGATTGGGGTGTAAGAGACATGAGGTCACATCCAAAACAAGCTCCAACAACAATCAGTGGAATTCACTTCTATTAAACACATCAAGCCAGGCAGAATAGTATTTTAACCTCTTAAAATGGACACATTTTTCAGCTGTCCAGGTTAGTGGGGCCTCAGTGATCAGTGAGGTGACTTTCTTTTGGAGAGTAGCAGAGAGATGAGCTATGTAACATTTATAGGAAAAATAGCCAAGTGATAAATGTGAGTTAAGGGAAGTCAAAACTACAAAAGAGCCCTTATGATTTGGGACATTGGCAGGGTCATTTTTACAAGGAAAGGTAGCCGTTATCAATGGCACCACCTTACAAAGCTAAATACTGATTAAATAAAGATATGATTAACATATGATTTTCCAAAATAAATTTTAGAAATGCCTGCTGCTGTTTCAGTATCTTCCTTCAATGTCTCTGGGGCTCTCTATTGGTAGGAGCTGCCATTTTCCCAGCAGGGGACCAATCTGATGATGCAGTGTGGGATTGAAAGAATCTGGTTTTCTATTAGGAAGCAGTGGAACTCAAAGTTCCAGTCCTGTAGTAATATGCATTTTATATATCTCCACAGTACAGCACAGACAGTGTCAGCATAACTTTCCCCACACAGCACTGCCAATGGGCCTCAACCCTGACCCTGAGGGAAAGAGCAAGTCATTCTACATGCCAATTCAATTCTTGGCTGTCTGCCGACTCTGCCAATTAGTACTAGTTATGGTGGTGGTTTTGTAATGTGGAAACTTCTCATCTGGGAAATGGAATGAGATCAAACTAATTTCACATATACCAATGAATACCCAGCAGATAGTGACCAAAAATCAACACTACTGATTTCATCTGGGTTTGAACTAGCAACCTACAGACAAAAGGTTTCATCATCTAGAACTAATCTCTTAAATAATTCTGTTCCTCCTCTAATTTTTTTAAAAAATCAGTTACTTGAATAGTTGAGTTAATAACACTTACATTAACACATTTCTTCAAGTACACTGCTACTTTGAAACAC
Organism: Natator depressus; assembly: GCF_965152275.1. Lineage (NCBI taxonomy): Eukaryota > Metazoa > Chordata > Testudines > Cheloniidae > Natator > Natator depressus. The sequence continues at coordinate 73,508,529 of NC_134235.1, forward strand.
TTTGCTTTCCAGCTCAAAAGCAGATTTTTTTCAATCCTACTTCGCAACATCAAGATTGATAAAATGGTAACTATTGTTTGATTGTTAATTTTTTAAATTATAATTATGAAACCTTTTTCTCCCTGATCTACTTTTTTTTGTAATTAGATAGTGATTAGAATTCCATATATGAGGCTGGAGTCTTTCAAAAAAAGACATGAGTACCATTAAAGTTAGAGTGGGCTAGCTTCCAACTGTATTCTTGCTCACCAATTATACTGTTAGCTGCTCCATGCTGTAGTACTAGTGATTGAAACATTTACTGTATTTGCCCTCCTGGACAGATTAGCAATGTTCAATTACTATAGCAGTTACAAATAAATAGAAAAAAGGGACAGCTCTGAATAATTGGGAACTCACACTGCACAGCCAGTAGGTTGAGTTAAGTAGACTGGGCTTAACTTTTGGCCAACATCATCATGTACAAAACTAAGATGGACAAGACATCACGAAACAGACTAAATAAATCTATTGTCCTCACATGTTAAAAAGAACTTTCCAAACTGAGCTAACTTTTTTAAAAAAGACAAATGTGTACAAAGCAATTTATCTAGCCAGTAATTTGCTGCCAGTAAAGATATTTGCATTCTCATAAAGACTTTCTCCCTTACAGCTAAGGTTCTGCCTCCTAACTGTACAGGGAAATCTTGTACTTAAGCCATCATGTGTACCAGTCGTGCAAAGAGATCTGCAAGCACAGGCTGTTACTCCATATAGAGCCTCCCTGGCTTCAATCTGGGTCCCGCTGCAGAACTGAGGAACTGACCAGTTGTAACAAAAATGACTCTGATGTAACAAAGAAAAACAGACAGAGAGCAAGCCCTTGCTTAATCTTGAATATTGTAGACTGGGGAATTAGCAAATATACTAAGAAACAATGGAAAAGTCCATGGATTTATTTTTAAGTCATATATATTAGGATTGTTTGCCCTCACATGAAAGTACTTTTGCAACAAAAGTGAGGTAATTCAAACTGTGCAACACAGAAAGAGAGGTATTGGAAATTGCTTATCTTTCTCTCCCTATACCAAATATTTAAGAGTAACAAACAAATCCAGAGGCAATCAGCAGATAATTAATCTTTAGCCTTCTGACTCAGTAGGCTTTTACTACCACTCTACCTTGAGGGGTGGGACTCGGGGCTCTTCTCTGGGTGGCTGCTCTTTCTCAGATGGACTCATCAACGGAGCATTACGATTAGACTGATCGTCTTCTATTCTAGCTCTCTTCTCTTTACAGATTCCAAAACTGTGCTGCTCTGCAGTCTTCCTCTTCGGGATCTCTGCATCTCTATTTTCAATTCTTACTTCAGATGACTTTGTGGGTTCTAATAATTTAGACGAATGGGAACTCTCCAGCCGGATCTGTACACTGCTTTGTTGTTTGTGTGACTTACTTCTGCACACTTCTGAGAATGAAGTCTTTTCTAGAGATGAGGTATATACTTTATCATGTGGTTTAACTGGAAGGAGTTCGGTGCTTTTGCCCACTGTCCCTTCTGATACGACAGCTATCTCTAATGGCGAGAGCACGCCTTTCTTTTCCGCTCTTTGCTGAACATGATGATTTTTAATTTTGATCACTTCTGGAGAAGAAAGTTCTGAAATGGAAGCAATGTAAGATTTCTCAATTTCAGTATGTGATCTGCACGATTGATGAGTAAGATTTTTGCTTTGGGGCTCTTCCAATATTGAACTTTCAGGTATATTTGATAGCGGACCCATTTTCATAGTTTCAGTTGTACTCTGAATCAGTTTTTCTTGCACAATAAGATTTTCCTCTTGAGATGCCTTAGGAATGGTTGAAGTTTCTTCTTTTAAAGGGGAGAGGGATTCTTCAGATAAACATGGTGATTTCCTTTGTTGCAGAATAAGTCTTTCACTCTGTGGGGAATTAGAAATTGGAGAGGTTTCCGACAGAAAAGGTAAACTGGTTGCCATAGATGTTTCAGAAGCTAGAAGTACAGAAGACACAGAAGAGGTTTCTGATGTTAATGGTAAATCAGACATTGGAGAGGTTTCTGATGTTAAAGGTAAATTAGAAGCTGGTGATGCCTCTGATGTCAAAGGTAAGTTTGATGTCAGAGATGCTTCTGAGGTTACAGGTGAAGTGGACACTGGAGATATTTCTGACATTAAAGGTGTGTGCAAGCTTTCTTCAATGGTCTTTTGCTGACTATCAGGTTCAATATTTTCACTGCTGGCTGCCTCAGATGAACAAGCTGTTTCATGAGATGCTGGAGTACAGGGTTCCTCTGAAGTGGACTGTGTGTCACCTCCTGGAGAGGCAATACCGATACAAGGTCCCTCTGGGCTTTCAGAGGAAAAGGAAGTTTCAGAAATACAAGCATTTTCAGATAACTGTTCGTCAGGGTCACTCTGTAGCTCCATATCAACAGCAATGCCTCCATCAGTGAACAATGAGCCTTCTAGAGCAGAGTTTTGTGTTTCTGGAGCACTTAGCTCTTTTGTAGACTCAGAATCCCTCTCTGCTGTATCACTGACAGAGTTTGTTGATGAAGCAGATTGTGCAGGTGATAAGCAATCCTCCAGCTGATCAATCACAACTGACATGTCTTCCTGAGGACATTCTGATTTCAACTCCACTTTAATTTCAATGTGAGACAAAGTATCAATTACATCATTCATCACAACACAGGATGCTGAGTTGTCTGCAAGTGGCACTGCTTCTACTTCTTCATTAGTACCAGCTGGGCTTACTGGCTCCTCAGAAAACTCATGTTCTGTTTTATGGTTCTCCTCTTGGCATTCACAGATACTTGTCTCAACCTCCTCAGCAATCTCTTCCTGAATTACAGATTCGTCAGGTACCAATATATCCTCTGAATCTGATTCCCCCATTAGATCCTTGACTGGAACCTGTTCCACATTATGAAGAGACTGACAGAAATCTCTTTCAGGAAGAGGTGGAATTTTCATGCTTTTCTCTTCATGGTCCTCAAGAGTTGTTTGTTTAGAAGGACCAGGTATACCAGAAGATCCACACAGCAAACTACTCTCATCTTCATCACTGTTCTGTCCTGAAGTGAGCTTCATAGATTCTTCTCTTGACATTCCCAACCTAAAATACAAACCACTTAAGTTAAAATGTCATGTAATCACAGACAGAATTAAACAATGACTTGATTTTGTCCTATGCTTTTACTGAATACATGCCTTTAAAAGGGCATTGTCATATAAAAAATAATGGAGTAGATTCAACAGAGTGATGCAATTTACACTAGCTGAGGATCTGGATTTATATATTTAGGAAAACAGATTTCCTTACCTGTATTACTTATATTACCTTTGATTAATAAAACTTCAGGAATTTTAAAAATGCAATTTACTTATTATTTAACCATTTGGCATTTCATTCAAATTGCACATAAAATGCAAGCTATTTAGTTTCACTTTTATTTATACTCCATTTCCCTTTCTGATTTTCATATTCCAGCACAATGCTGCTATAGTGGCACTGCAAGTATTGCAGGAGAACTGTTTAAATCCAGTGAAAACAGTTTTGGTTTGAAATTTAAAAACAGTTCAGAAAAAATATTTCTATTAATATCACTTTTGCCTAAATTAACAGGAAAAGCTGCACTTCAGAAACTCATTCTTGCCTCAAGCTGATGAACTGTTTCTTTTCTATTTAGAAACTTCTAATCATTTCATTTTTTTTGCAATGAAGATTAAAAGAATCCCATTTCATCCTCATTTATTTTCCAATCAAGAGTCTACTACACAAAGTAAGAAAAAATCAGTGGCAAGCTCCTGTTTTTGATTCCATTCTATTTCAGATGCATATAAAGCAGCATTATTTTAAGATAATAAACTTTCAGTTTAATATTTATGTCTATGCATACACAACTCCTCAGATTTCTCTATAATAAAAAAACCTTTAACATTCTTAAATACAAAATAAATGAGGCGTTTATATGCAAAAAGTCAGTGTGGGCCCTTGGTTACACTTCCATTTTCGGATGTTTTCTTAATCCCTTTCTTACCTAAAATATTATATATTAATTTACATATAATTCTATTGCTTCAGACAAATAAAACTAAAACACAGCTAAGAGTTGCAGATATTGGTAAAAAAAATTATAAAAGTCATTGATTTAGGTTGAAAAATGACAACTGAATTTAGAAACAAGAGATACTGAGAGAAAATATAAAGAGAGCATGATCCTGCACCCTCATTTCTGAACAAAGACAATGGGGCTGGAGAATACTCAGCACCTTTTGGAGTGGGCCATGGGTGACGATACCAGCAGCAACGTGACACTCCAGAGCGCTGGAGAATACACAAATGCTAGGCTGTGGTGGTAAGAGGGGTATAATGGTCTTCAGAATCACATGCCAACGACAGAAGATTGATCCTCATCCTCCATTTAATAAGACAACGTAACTGAATAAACGAGTGATGTGCAAGAACGAAGGATATCAGGAAATTAAGCAAGCAATGGTTTTGAATAATTTGCAGAGGGTGACAGGAAACAGGAAGGTTTCAGAGTAGCAGCCGTGTTAGTCTGTATTCGCAAAAAGAAAAGGAGTACTTGTGGCACCTTAGAGACCAACCAATTCTGTAACAGCTCCAAGTATGGAATAATCGTGGAATGAATCAACATTTTTAGTAGCACACTTTAGGAATTCTGAATAGATGGCATTGTTGACTACGCAACAACAATCATGTTATAAAAATAATCAATCAATAATCAGTAACCAAAAAGAATTCTCAGTCTCTTGAATGGAGAAGCAAAGCCAGTCTCAAGAAAGGGAGGGAGGCAGTGGGGAAGGTACTGCACAACTGAAAGCCAGTAAGAGGACCTTGTTTTTAGCCTTGTTAAATATGAGGACATTCTGGAGCATTTGACATAAAATGTCTACCAATTACTTAGTAATGTAGGCAGTGGTGCTGGGGTTCCTGCCAAACCCCTGGCTTGAAGTAGCAGTAACAGACACCAAATACATTCCAGGATCAGCACCCCCACTATAAAAATTGTTCCAGCACCCCTGAATATAGGAAAAATAGAATATAGAATAGAAAAATATTGTAATATAGAAAAAACATATCAGCAGAAGAATTAGGAAATGCAAGAGAAAGCTCAACATAATCAGCACAGAAATGATTCTCAAAAACAGGCATCCTAGTCATTTAAATGAAGGGGAAGTGAGACAGTGGAAATAAAAAAGAGGAGGGATTAATCCGCTGAATCTACCCCATTATTTTTACTCTGACAATGCCCTTTTAATGGCATGTATTCAGTAAAGGCATAGGGCAATACTATTTTTGATATTATGACTTAAAAGATGTTCCCATGGGCTCAGAGAACAGTGGAGGAAGAAGCTTGCAACAACGGAAAGCCTTAAGATCACAGGGTCTAAGACAAAAGCAGCCTGCATAACTGGCTGGTCTTTCCACTGTTTTAAAGATAGCAAGACACCAAGACTGCAGTTACATGGAAAGCAGGGGTCGGCACCAACATGTTGTGCAATGGACACTTGACAAAATTACTGTAGTTAGTGATGGACATTGGGTTGTGGAGGGGAGGTTATGCCATTTAGTCATTCAATTTTTTGAAAAATTATCATGGACCTCAAAATTTTTCCATGTACAGACATGTTGCTGACCCCGATGGAAAGTATCAGATTGATGGTAAAGGTGTTCACTGTACTGAAACTATTTCTAATCGGCAAGTGTGGAATTATTTGGTAAAGTCGGACAGCCAGTCTTGAAATTAAAAATAGCCATCAAAGGTACACGCAGGATGATACAGTAATCCATATTAAAGGGAAATCAGTGAAACTATTTGGCATTTACTTAAGAATTTTAAATAGCATTAAAATTCAGAGAATACAGGTCGAAAGCCAGTGCCTAGAGATAACACAACCTGTTAGCATCACCACAGCCACTTTAATCTCTGAGAGTGGGACAAGAGATAGTCACTACAGACCACTGGAGTCAGATTCATCAGGTGACAATCATGTTTTTTCTAAAAGTGCTAATAGTTAATATATCTGGAATTACACAGCATCTGGTCATGATTAAGTACATCAGTTGTTCAAAGATTTATTATTTCTAAGAGAAGCAGAACGTTCATGGAGAAAACAGAAAATAAAATGGATGAATGTGAACAACAGGAAGGAGACTTTGCTATGTGTTATGTAATACACAGAGTCTGGCAAATAGATGGAAGGGCTCTTGGGTACAGTCTAAAGCTATGAATTCAAAGGGGGTTTAAACAGGGTGATCCCAAAGATTCTCAATTTATTAAAGATTAATCTCCAGGTAGATGATGCAACTTGAGAGCCAAGTAATGGAATATTTATAAGCAGTTAACTCAGCTGAGGCCATAACAAAATCACCAAACTGACTAGAAAGGAAAATTGGTCAGATCCCAAGGTGCAATCCAGTTTGCTGCCAACACACCTGAGAAATAGCTCATAAAGAATCGGAGCTATCAAGAGCTTCCATTTCAATGGAATCAAAGTATTTGAAGGCACTCAATCCAAACCATATTCAAAACAAGTTTAAAAAACCCAAGTCATAACAAGGTAGTAAGCAGCAAGTAGACTGAACTCGAGTAAAGATGTTGCCAGACAAACAGTAGTCCACCAAGACAACAACACTTGAGACAAGTCAAGAAGTAGAGACCGAGAGGGGTGAAACAGCTGGTGCCCACAGATTAGCCAGATAAGAAACATGCACATGAAACAGAACAGGTGGAGAAAAACAGGTTCAGTCCAATGGTCAGAAGAAATTGTGAGTATGACGACACCCGGTATTCCTAGCTGGATGTCAAAAACCTACCGCCATGTGTCACTGTCATTGCAGACTGAACCTTATCTGTTGGCCATGGTACCCAACTTTCAGCTAGCAAGGCAGGACTGCTGGTTCCTTTTAACATAATTAATACTACCCCCCATGGACATGTTGCTCATCAGTGCATTTGGAACACTGTCCTTTAAAATAAGCTAATAATTTTGCTTCGTTTGTACTTTAGCTTCTAATTACAGCAGAAAGTCCCAAGGCAACCTTTCAAAACAGCTCTCCTCTTAGAGCAGAGTTCTGTAACTCTGACTTGTATATTAACATGCATAATTAAAGGCCACAGACTCCATAAACAAATGGCTAGCTTTACATATATTTAAATAAAGAAGTTTACAGTTGGACTATATCCTGGTCTCCAGGCTTTCAAGGAAAATGCTTTGCCACTTGATCAAAAAGAGCAGTTCTGTTACACTAAGGCATCACAGTATGTTAACAAATAAAATGATAATGCTCATGTTGTGAGAAAGCTGCTAGCAAGGAAATGTAAAGTTAAACTTGAAATTCAGTCTTTTAATCTGCTGCCTTGTTTCACCTAAATACTGAAGTGGTATGAAATCAATGGATCGTGCAAGGTAGCACCTATACTGTAATGGCCAGGCACAACGCTTTAGTTCCTGATTTTATGTATATGTAGGTTTTGGTCTCTGAATGTCCTTGACTGCTTAAGTAAACAAAAGCGGTTTTAAAATATAAACAATTCCACACATTATAATGGCTCCTTTGGGCCTTTTCTGTCTATTAAACCCATATATTATCCACACAAATTTTACATAGGATGTATTCTAAGTTATAAACTGAAGCCACTTTAAAGTTACAAGTGCACAAAAAATTACATAACAAAAAACAAAAAACTCAATATAATTCTATATTTTAACACCTACATAAGTCAAAGAGCACTGGACTGACTTTTTAAAAGCCATTTAAAAGGGCATTCTCAGGTTTAAAAAACATTAACAAATTTCCTTACCTATATTAGATTTTTAAA